>NC_066835.1:14630558-14986187 GCF_001640805.2 Lates calcarifer | reverse complement strand
AAAAATGTCACAGTATAGTAAGGCGTCAAAAATGACAGAAAATGTCACAGTATAGTAAGGCGTCAAAAAATGTCAAAAAATGTCATAGTATAGTAAGGCGTCAAAAAATGACAAAAAATGTCATAGTATAGTAAGGCGTCAAAAATGTCATAGTCTAGTAAGGCGTCAAAAAATGTCATAGTATAGTAAGGCGTCAAAAAAATGTCATAGTATAGTAAGGCGTCAAAAAATGACAAAAAATGTCACAGTATATTAAGGCGTCAAAAAATGGCAAAAAATTTTATTATAGTAAGGCATCAAAAACTGTCAAAAATGTCATAGGCATCAAAAATGTTGTAGTAAGGCATCAAAAAACATAGTATTGTAAGGTGTCAAGAAAAGGACAAAAAAAAAGTCATAGTAAGGCGTCAAAAAAGACAAAAAAAAAAGTCAGAGTAAGGCGTCACAATATCATGAACTTTTGAGTTGAGTTTCTCTATTTTTGAATCACAAGTGATTTTGTATTTTAGTAATGTCTACTTGCAGCCTGTGATTAAAATGTGTAATTGAGGCTAAAAACACTAATCTCTGGCTAAAAATATTCACTTGCATACAATATCCAAACAGATAAAAATAGACATAATATTCAGTGTTCAGAAGTATTTATTTGAGTAAGATAATCCTTCATCTGGGAAATTCAGTGTTGCAACAGCAAAAATTAAAAGGGCATTTTTTATATATATACACACACACAAAACAAGATAATACATAATATATAAGAATTAAACACAATATGAACAGTATAAACAGGACTATGTACATAGTAATAGATTCAATTTGAGTCACAGTTACTGATATTTCAAACAGAAAAATTGCTAAATGAAAATCTAACCTTACCCACAAACACTGAGTAGAGGTGTGAATGTGTGTCTGTGGAAAACAGACATAAGACAGCTACTTTGTCTTAAGCTGCATGTCATAGTTTAGTAGTCAAAAACATTTTAAAAATTGTCAGAATAGAATGTCCTATAAATATTTTGATTTGCTGATCGGTTTCTGTGATTAACATGTGTTCTTGTCTCTGTAGGAGGAGAAGACGACAGCAGCTGAAGACCTGAAGTGGATGAAAGAAAACGAAAGTGTTACGAAGCTGTTAATTAGATAAAAGACCTCCACCATCTAACTGCTGTAAACAGTGTTGGTTTCCTGTTGTTCAAGTGTAAACACTCTACCATCTGTAATGAAGTCATGGGCACGTCTTCCAAAGACTAATATGTCTTTATAACACTTTATGATACAACTATTTAATAAATGTATCACAAGTAGTTAAATGATCAGAAAGACACTTGGTAGACATGTTTGTCTTTGGAAAATGTGCTCATAACATTAACTCTAACCAGCTCTAACAAGTGTTTCCTTGTGGTCAAGTGTCTGTCATTATATTTGCTGTGATTTGTTAAATGTTGTCTGGAATAAAATAAAGTGTCTTTCTAAACTTTGAGTTGCATTTCTCTATTATTTTATTGCATTTTATTTTAAGAAAAAATATAATGATTCTCATGTTTTAATTTTAAATCTATTTTCAAACATTTTGAAAATATATGTTTTATAGTTTTATACTTTTAAAAAGGTTTTACACTCATTGTTCAAACATATAGTTTTTAGAGTTTGTCATTTTCCAAAAAGTTTCATACTTATGTTTTACTTTTAAATATATTTTTAAAAGGTTTTAACTATATATTTAAAGGCTTTATACTTGGTTTTTTTTAGACTTACTGGTTAGGATTTTGTACGTTTTATGGATTTAATACTTATGGTTTAGACATTTTTTTAAGGTTCTAAATTTATTTTGTACAGGTTTCATACCTAATTCTTAAACCTATTGTTAAAGGTTTTAAATACATACTACATACTTAAAAAGTCTGTGTAAAGCAGTTATACTAGTGGCGTTCTGAGTTAGTCACACCACAGAAAAATGTGCTATTAACCACCCAGCTAAATTTGAATGGTTAAAAAAAAATCCAAATATATAAAATTAGGTTTCAGAATCATGAAAAAATAAGGGGGGCTGTGTCCGCTGAAGGCACTGAAACCACACACACTATTCATTTAAGGTTTTAAATGTATTTTTAAAAGTTTTATATTTATTTTTTAGACAAATTTTTAAAGGTTTTCAATTTATCAATTTAAAAGTTTTATACTTTTTAAAACTAAAGGGTTTCTATTCCAAACTAAGGTTTTATATTTTCTATAGTTTTTTCCATATTTTTGCAGCTACATTGTTGAAAAATACTAATTATAACTAATAAGTTACAACAGCTTTAATTTGTTGCTATTTGTTCCAGACAAGAGGTTTTAAAGTGTTAAACTGCAGCTGAGATAATGACAGAGTCAGACTGAAAAGAATAAACTAACACTGACCTTCTGGAAACGTCTTCATGTCTGCCTCTACTCTCTGCGATTTAATGGTTCAAGTTTGAATCCTGTGGAGAAAAACACAACAAACATTAATATAAAGATGTGACTTTTAACACATCAAAATAAAGGAGTGTTTCTGGGTATTTAAACTTCAAACTGTCAAAAGATAGAGAAGTAAAAGACTCAAAATCTACAAAGAAACCAAAGTGTGGACTAACTGGTTCTGGACTAATCAGAACTAGTCCAAGCAGTGGATGGAAATGTTTGTTTCTCCTAAGTCAGTTAAAATTTGAACTAAATTTGGTTGATAGAAATCAAAATGAATGTTTCTAGTGTGAAAGCAAACTGAATAAGTTATTCACATATTTATGATTTACTGTACTAATGACAAAGACACAGAGAGGTAAAGGTTGGGAGAGAGACAGAGAGAAAGTGAGAAAGAGGGGAGACGGAGATAGATAGAAGGCATGAGAGTGAGTGAGAGAGCAACTAAAGAGAAAGAGACAAAGAGAGAGAAGGAGGCAGAAATAAGTAGAAAGAGTAAAGCAGGGTAGACACCAAAAGCTAATTGGTCCGATTATCAGCCCAAATCCCCCCTCCTGATCAACGTCAGCACAAGGTCTGATTATTGGTTGGTTCTAAAGATGATCTTGTCAGATTGTCCTGTGGTGTGAGGTGTGTTCAGAGTGATTTTAGACGAGCTGCCTTGATAAATATTAAACACGTTCAATATTTCTGATCAGAAATCCTGTTGTGTGGGAGGAACACTGAGGAAAGCTGAGAATGCACTCTGTGGATTGTCATGTGGAATGGAATAGCCAAAGAGGAAGCAAACTGAATGAAGATGGAAGCACAACAATAGTTGTCATCCACCGTGTTTGTTTACTCTAAAGTCTTGTTTTGAGATTGGACTGTGAGTTATGGGAGTCCAGACTCTGGTTGTTGGTGGTGCATCTGTTAGTGTGTGGTGTGCTGTGTTGGTCTTCTCATTACACATAAGCTGTTTGTGAATTACCTGGAGGCCTCTGTCGTGGTCTCAAAGAATTCCTGCATTGTACGAAGACTCTATGTGATCGTGGACAAAGTGAGGTCACTTGGAGCTAATAAAAAGAGAAATATACAAAGGAAAAAGTACAATACATTATTACCTATTCCTCATCAACAGGTTAACCATGAAAACACATAAATATTCAAAATTACAGCTGACCCAGAACATTTTTCAAACATAAGAAGTGTCTCAGAAAATGGGCTGCTTACCGTCACATATGACAAAAAAAGAGCATCACATCTTTAAGAATCAATAACATTAAAAATTTGGGAAAAATTAACTAGAATGTTTATCATAAATCTTAAATTTCTATATTAATTGTGTGTCAATTAATGACTGGAGGAATCATGTATATTACTGTGAACTGCATAATAAAAAAAATTAAAAAGTACATTTTTGAAAGCTGGGTTTAAACTTGTATTTTTAATTATACTTCAGTTCACAGGCAGAAAATTAAATCACAATTATTTAGAATTCTTAAAAACTAGTACTATTTTCTGACAATTCCTAGACATGATTAATCAGTTATTATTATATTCAATACTAAACTCATTAAATACCAAGGGTTTAAACAGTAGCATTGTTACTAACATTAATAATTCAGCTCATCAGCACATTTCTTCAGACTAGATAAATCTTAAAGGACCTATTTGGTTTGTCAGGTGAGAACTGGTGTTTCTGCTGCTGCAGTAAACCTGGAAAACACAACTACAACTAAGTAAAACACTTGAAAACAGTTCAGAGTGAAACAGTTCACCTCCAAAACCTGAACAGTGTATAAGAATACAACAATGAAAACTAAACACTAGAACCTTGACAATCACACTTGATTGTTGATTGTTGATTGTTGATTGTGAATAAATTAGGGCTGAAACAATTAGTCGACGCGTCGTATAAAACCATAAAACCAGGGATTTTGTAAGAGGAACCATGTTCACTTGACAATTCAATGCTCTATAGGAGGTGCTGGGGGCAGTATCACTTCTGTTGAATGTAATGACTGCATTACTGGTGCAACGTGATCCGCCCTCCAAAGAAAAGCAAAGAAAAAATGTAAAAAATCAAAAGATCGTTTACGTGTCTCTCCCCGCTTCCTGTTTCTCGTGTGTCTCCGTGTGTGTGTCCGCACACAGGGGTAAAAGAGCTGCAGAGGAGACGGGTTCACAAATCGACACGTAAAGAGCAAGAAAAGCTCCTACAAGTGTTGTGGGTTTCTGAAAAAACATGGATGGGCAGACGTGGGAAACGTCAGATCAAAATATCAGCGCTATCTGCTCACATTGGCTGTGCTGGCAGGAAGAGGCTAGCTCTAGTCCTCTCCTCCGACATCTATATGTAGCAGTACAGTCAACGATGCAATATCACCTCAAAGAGACACAAAAATGATCACATCAACATGCTAATCCGCCATAAATTGACTTAAAACGACCAACCTAGAGTACAAAATTACAAAGCAGTAAAATGTCTGCAAAACAATTGTAATAACTGTAAAGAGATGCAAACGGAGTTGTACTCAGATAAATGGACAACTAAACAGTTATCACCCTGCACAACTCATGTCAGGGACGCTTCAGTCACAGAAGCACAAACACACTCTCACCCACGGAATATAAATGACTGAAAATGGAATTTAAAAAATTAGCGTTAGCATTAGCATTACACGGTAATGCTCTTCGATAACGTTAATGCTAACGTTAGCCGCTAACTGTTTGTCTTACCTTTGTGCCGCAGGTGTGCTCAGCGTCCAGTCTCACTCATGTTCGACAAAAAGCAGCTCCAGAGTTTGTTTTAGCATGCAGCCCTCTTCATTAACGACAGAAAAGCAGCTCCAGAGTTTGTTTTAGTATCCAGACCTCTGCCGTAACGACGTTTTTTCACAGTACTAGCAAAGAGAGGGAGTGACTCAAAAATGTTTTAAATTTGTTTTCCGACTTCGTTTCTCCGCCTCTCTGTGTTCCTCAGAAAGTCATGACCAATGACGAGTCACGACGTCATGACGACATACGTCGGCTAACATTTTGCAGAAAAACGCTGATTGGCTGGGCCACTCTGGGTCCGCCTAGCAACCGCTTCTGATTGGTCTTAAAATTCATCACCGTAAAGACGGTGAGAAGCCTTAAATGCATTGTAAGAGCTGGAGTATAGCCTCCTTCACAGTTTTGACTGCCCCCTCATACATGCCTGTCTAGAACCAGCCCTCGTCTCTAGATTTGAACCTGCAACTTCAAAGCTTGAGAGCACTACCCTTAACACCTGAGACAACTGAACAGATACTCAGGAGGTTTATTTCTTTGAGCATTTGATGTTAAGTGTTGGACCTCAAAATTATCTAAGGATCCTCAGAACTTCCAGGCAGTCCTCTAACAAGGTTGAAGCAGAGGCAGGTGACAAGCGTCTGGTAAGGGTGAGGATAGTGTGCAAGTCCCCAGATTGTTAGCCCCTCTGTTTTGAGGAGTGATGCTATCTGGCAGGCATGCGTAAAAAAATGATTGGATGCCATATGGGTCAGTCATCAACCTTGCATTCTGGTCAGTTAACAGATAACTTCTCTACATTAAGAAAAGAAGTCATGAGGTTCAAACTCAGATACAAGTCATTTATTACGTTTGCTTTTGCAGGTCATTAGAGGTACTGAGAAGTTTTTCAGCTGGAGTCATATTAATGATTGCCTTCAGGCTCAGCGGAGTCATAAAACAGACAAAGATTGAGACACTGTACAGCAAGGAATCAAGAACAAGCAATATTGTCTTTCCTAAGTGATACAGTTTCTAAATACAATAAAGACAATAATCCAAACAAGTTCACCTTCATTTTCAACCCAAATCACCTTTCTTCCATGAGCCCTTTTTCTTTTAAGTCTCTTGAGCATGAGGAACATTTTAACAGTCTGATCTGATTGTCCCAAAGTATTGTGTCTCACATGACTTTACATTGATCTCCTCCACCCGCGGCAGGAGCAGCAGGAGATCCAGTTGTGCTTCCCATCAGTCCGTCCAGACTGAGGCCCTGGAAGGCTCCGAAGAAGGAATCATCCTTTGCTGGGGCCGGTTTTCTAGCTGTGGTGGTCTGCTGCAAGTGGGAGAAAAGTGTTAGATTTTGATACTGGTGAGTAAAAATCGTAATATTTTACTTTGATTTTCACTGGTCACCTACCCGTGGGAGGCAGTGGTGGCTCCTGAAGTGAGTTTTTCTGACCGTCCTCTCAGTGCTCTTCTTGGCCAGTATGGCTTGCTGTCGTTTCCTTTGGAAAATAGCACAGGGTAACGTTAAGCATGGCACATGGGCGAGCAGCTTATTCATGTGAGGAACAGCCTTATCCTCGTTAAGCCAAGTCTGTCTGGCCAAGTCTCAGCTGGATAACAAGACAGTGACTGAACTTTTAACTTTGTTATCAGATTGTTAAAACACTACAGTAACAATTAAACTAATTATTGCACATCTAATTGGAAAGAAACTAGCACCATAACCGACTAAAATACCTGTTTTATAGCTCATTATATCACTTTTAATTTATGAATTTCATTTCTGTTCATTTTTGAAACAGATCTACTGAGTCACCGTACCTTTCTCTCTTCAGTTCAGCCTGGTACACTCTGAGCCAGGAGTCAGGGACTTTCTGGTTGCTGCAGGGAAGGCTTCTCCTCCTACTGATGCTCTTCCTGCGGGCGAAGCTGCTTCTGCGGACAGATTGGCTCCTCTTGGCCCCTCTGTTGTTGGAGGTGCTTTTCCCCGACACACAGCTGGTGAACTGCTTCAGGGGAGCACCCAGTGACATGAGGGAATCCATTTTTCAGAGTTTGTCTCGTGGTGGTGTTTCCCCGGCTTTGTGACAGTGTCAGCACATAGGATTACACACTGGTGTCTTTATTCTTTCTACGTCCTGGACAAATGTCCGACTTCTTTTAATTTACACCAGGAATGAGGCTTTTATCTGCAAATACAAAGAACATCAATTATGCCAACGAAGAATAACATCAACTTTTATTAACAGCATTATTCTCTCATGTTGCTTTCATTTCTTTAAAGTTCCCTACACAGCTGTGTTCTTGTTTTCTAATGTTGGCACATTTTAAAAGTGCAAATTAACACAATATAATATATATATGTCTTAAAGAAATAATTGACTCACCTGCATGCGCTATCTCCTGTTGACACAATCTGCTGCTAGAATCGTTTGTCAAAGCCGTGAAGCGCAGAGTCCATGTGTGGCATTACTTCCTGTACTTCAACTCGTGTACACTTCTGCTCTGTCTGCTCTTATGGGGATTTGACTGATGACCTCCATGGTCCTCAAACAGGATTAACTGAAGACGCAAGAGTTGTTTATCTCATTAACAACAGAGCAACTCCAAGCAAACCTGCTCAGGAAAACAGCAGCTTGTTTACATTTGACCACTGAAAAAGCTCATATCAGGTCATTACGCTTAAAGCACAGGGTTAAAAAGGGTAAAACATAGTTAGTTCACAATTCACATTCTTAATTTCAGTAGCAAGTACCTGTATAATTTCCATTTGAGGAACAGCTGATGAGATAATTTTGGTGATACAGTGTCAGAGGGGGCCAGACAGATGGAGCGTACACAGATGGTGGAAGGTGATGCTTTTATGACGCAAGAAGGATCTCTTCTTTCCCCCCCACTGAGGACAGGAAGGCAGCTTCATTGACGGGAAACATTAAGCACCTGAGTCACAAAGCTGAATGACTCATTTCATTCATTGATTCATTCACTCACTCAGTGAACTCAGAACTGAGTCCAGGTCTTGGGAGAAATAACTTTCAGGCCCTCCACCCAATTAATTTTGATGCTTCAAATATCTGATATTTCTACCTACAACTGTGTTTCAAATTGACAAAGGGCACAGAGAACTAGCTTTAAGTTGTGGCTTTTTCAGTCTAACAGCATCATCCTATTACTTCATATATTTCTCTCACATTTCTTTTACACTTTGATTTCTACTTCTCTGACAGGAAGGGATTAAACCTAAAATTGTTATTTAACAACTCATCTGAGTGGCTAAACTGAACAGTAAACAGTTTTAAACAGTCGAGGCATATATTATTTTTACCCTGGAATCCTGTTGTGTAACAGGGCCCTTTGCCAATTACATTTCTATATATTAACAGTATAGTAGGAGGCTCTACACCTGTTACTATAACCCTTAGCAGAATGATCTATCCATGAATGGCTCAAAGGTGAAGGGAGAAGGAATGCAGACCGTCAGTGAGGTTAATAAAAGAGACCGGCATGTTACCGACAGATGGGGAAGCTTTCATGACAGAGCATCCATACACCTGTTGCAGCAGATCTTCCCCCATGTCCATTGGACAGGGCAACAGCTGAGCTCAGGTTTAGAAGGAGATGAAATAGGGATTAGTTTTGAACAAAAGTTACCTAGGGTCAAGAGTGGTTTTATTTTGGAATGATGATTAGCTTCAGGGTCCCTGCAAGCTTTGCACTAAAAACTGGTGACTGAAAGTTTCTTTGAGCTACTTAAAACAACAGTGGCTTGAAGGTCTAAGTCCTGTGGCCCAACTGTAAAAACAAAATAGCATCTAGTTGTTTCAAAGAAATATGATCTGTAAGAATTATCTAAAGAAAAATAATTTACACATAAATTTTTGAGCTGCAAATACACATAAATGTTCCATTCACATATAACTTCTAGGACCTGCTGAAAACATTTAGACACGGGATTTTCCTTGTGTCCCCATATATATTTCAGCCACCCCTCTGATCTTAAAGTAGTAAATCATCTAACAGTGGTACTAGTCAGTGAGGTAAGAGATGGACTCAGACACAGTGGTGGTATTTAAAGACAGAACACCTCCTTTAAGCTACCAGGGGCCCAAACTGATACTGAGAGCACCATAAGCCTCTGGCAAGGAGGACTTAACTTTAATTCTACACAATCATACATATATACAGTTTTATACGCTTTAATTTCATACAAAAAAACAAGTCATTTACAGGTGTGGGGGTGGGGACTATGACCTACTGGAACTCAAAATAAATACGTCGACAGGAGTTGTGTGTGGCTCATTGGCTACCACCAGGAGCTGTGTGCTTAACCTCAATGGAGAGACTTCAGGTCTGACCATATCACACATGAAAAAAGGCAGTTTGTTTTTTTTGTATATGAGAATGTTCCTATGACTAATGCTGAACTACTAAGAAGTCTCTTAGCAAACATTGATGTGAAAGTGTCACCCGCTCCATCCACACCTCTATACACACCCACACACTCACTCACACACACACACACTCGCATACCCAGAAAGCATTGCATACCGTAACAAACAGACATATCTATCAATAAGACAGGCTACAGAGGCCTGTGTGTGTGGAGTGTCCATCACCATTATTATCTCACTGGCGAATAATAAGAGGCCTAATGACTGGAGATTAAGGGCTATAGTCTCCATGCAGAGGACAACCCTTTTATACATTAAAAAAAAGACACATGAAAAATTATACACAGTGCAAGTGCTCACTTAACAAAAACGTAAACATAAACCTGAGACACTTGCTTCTGCTAGAGATTCTTGCCAGGGAAATTTGATATTCACTTTTGCTGATTTGTTGCTAGCATAATTGAATATCCTGTGTGTCTCTATGTTTAGAATTATGCAGGTGAGGACCTGTGCTGCATATACAGCTCTATCTCCCTTTTACCCTTTCCTTAGACTTCAGAATCAGAAGACATTTCTTCTCCATAACAGTTTTCTTATGACTGAGTGCAGTGGTGCTTATTTCCTAAGTGGGGTGAATTATTTTCTTCACATGCTGATGAAAATTATATGACGGACGGAAGGGAAAAAGGTGGTTCAGAAGTCAAAAGGAAGACAGGAGCTGCATAGAGGGCTACTTTGGGTTCAAATAATCTTCCATTTAAGATTTTTGTCCTCTACTGAGGCTGTGACCCCTACAAAAAATTAATCTTGACTCGTTTCCAGTCTTTGTGGGTTATTTTGGTCTCTCTGCTGCTGAAAAAAAAGAAAACACATGCCTCTTGTGGCTGCAGAGGTGGACATCAGAGGGACGGGATGGAGGAGCGAGACATTAAGGTGTCCATGCTTAAAAGAAAAACGACAGAAAACGTCCGAAGCCCCTATTAATTCAACAGTTCACCTGTTCACATATAAAAGACTTGATCTCCTCTGTCATTCAGTCTTTGGAGGCTTGTGGGTCACCGGCTGATGTCTCTGTTGCCCTCCCAGTTCTTGCTGCCCGCTGCCTCACCAATGCCACCATTCTCAAAGAAAGGGTGTTTGAGGGAGTCAGCCAGTGCCAGCCTCTTAGAGGGCTCATATTCCAACATGCTTTCAATGAGGTCAAACAATTGGTGGTGCTCCTCCGCCTCCGAGAGCAGATACCGCTGATGGAAAGACAGAGAGGACAAAAGAGATGACAGGGAATATTTAGTGACTGTCAGTAGAGGAGCAGTAGTATAAGACAAAGACACTCCTTTAGTGCGTTCCTTTCCCTCTGCACATCTCCTCCTCTTACCCGCAGAGGTTTGCAGTTTTCTCTGACATATTTCCCCGCTGAGGAGCTCTCGTCCCAGTCCAGACGGCCACGATAGAAGTACTTCTGCTTCCTGAGAGAGTATAGACATCAGTGTGAGCACTGTCCGAATGTATACATGTTGATTTCAACACAGAAGGTGAACCACTTTGGTGGGTTTTTATGTTCTCTCACCTCGTCTTACGAATCATCCTAGAGGGCACTGGTCCCAGGATTCTCTCCATCATGGCCAAATGCTCCCTGTTGTCATGAGTCTGAAAGAAGTGTGAATTAGATAATCTTGATTCAGCAGCAAAGAGAACAAGACAGAAAGGGTGACTGATTCAGAAGATAATCAGGGTTTATCTGCTGCTGATTCTCCTGCTACATACAGTCAGAGCTCACAAGTGGCGGCAAGGGTTAATTCCTACCAGGTTAACAACCGGATCAACTAATTGCTGCTGTGTGTCACATTTGTGTGTTTGGCAAAATACAGGGCCACATTTATCAAGTATTTCAGAGTGGGATGCCAGTCCTTATTTATTGTTTATTAGCTATGGTATTGGTGGCAACCTGCTGGCAGCAGTAGGCTGCTGTTGTACCTGAAACAAGGTGAAGCCCAGGTAGTACTCAAACAGGATACAGCCAATGCTCCACACATCACAGGGGTGGCTCCAGCCCAGCTCTGAAGGACAAAAACACACAATGAATACTTACAAATACTAATAAAAATGTATCACATATGGTGAGAACTCCAGGCTTGGGTTAAGACTTGCTGACACCTTATTTCCTGCAGAATAAAGAACCTTAAAATTCTTTTCATCAGAGTAATTCAAGCAGGAATGCTGAGCTGTGCTTGTGCCAACTATTTGGACAAAACCAGTTTCTACAGGAACTTCCAGGTAAAAACCTGAGCTATAGAGTAAAGTGTGAACAGTTGAGTTGTGTCAACTGAAACAGGCACATCTGCACATCTCCAAACTGATTTCCCCATTGAATATATGTTCGTTGTTTTGATTGGACTTGTGATTTGTGGAAGTAATCATACAGGACTTTCTGAGAATTGGTGTTTTCAATGAATTCATGGCCAACAGCTTACAGTAACTCTCACCTAGTATAACCTCAGGGGCACGGTAATGCCGTGTGGATACAATGGTGCTGTGGTGCTCATGGTCAAAAGTGGCGCTGCCAAAGTCCACTACACGTACTGCTGTGCTCTTAACCGTCCGTTCTTCACGTTTCTGCAAGACAGGCAACACAAGTATTTCTCAGAACAACTGAACTTGAACTGACTCTCCTACAAAGTCTTATGCAAACTTTGTTGCAGTAGTAGATGTGGAATAGTTACTAGCCACAGCAGCAGGTATGTCATATTTATTCATGAGCCCTTTTTACTGCCTCTTACCTTCTCTACATTGTAGGACATTGT
Source organism: Lates calcarifer (assembly GCF_001640805.2). Classification (NCBI taxonomy): domain Eukaryota; kingdom Metazoa; phylum Chordata; class Actinopteri; family Centropomidae; genus Lates; species Lates calcarifer. The sequence continues at coordinate 14,973,808 of NC_066835.1, read as the reverse complement.
GAAGTCTGAGTTGACAAACAGAATGTTCTCAGGCTTTAGGTCTGTGTGTGTCAGCTTATTGTCATGGAGAACTGTGGAGAAAAAACATTGCATATTTAGTCTTTCACATTTGACAGGAAGTGAACTTTGAGCTACATTATTCAATACATCTTCTTAACATTCAGTATGCTAATTTTAATTCCTCTCAGATTAGATCAAATATATTAGTACAACATAATAGATGATAATAGTGTTTACTAAAACTAAACCAATAAATAACCTTAGGAACAACATTAAGAATAATAAAAAGAATAGAATCCATCCAGATACTGACATGTGAAACAGTAAACTGAACAACTTAATAGTCATGGCCAGGATTTATGCAGCATTATTATCTCTTAAGAAGCCTAGTAAGAATCACAGTTCACTTTAGAGCCATAATGCCCTCATGTGGTTAAAGGCACAAACAACAGCTGCTTTTACTCCAGTCACTCCACATGTATGCGACTGATGTCAAGATGTCAATGGGTGTGTTTGTTGGAAAACAACTTCAAAGTTTAAGTTCTAGGAGTCAGAGTGTATTTGCTGAACATGTTCTGTTGGTTGTTTCAACTCAGCAATAAGTTGATATTTCTGCAGTTTTCATTTTCCTAATAAAATAAGTTTATGTTCTAAAAATCAAACAGAGGACATTAAAAAACTTACACTTTACAGCGAGACAGATTTGGTAGGCCATGTGTCTGACCTGACCAATTGAGTAGGGCAAGTAGTTGTTTTCTTTTAGAAAGTCGAAGGTGCTGAGAGCTAGCAGCTCAAAGGAGATACACATGTGACCGTGGTAGTCGAACCAGTCGTACATCTGTACACACAGACTGCAAAGCAAACAGGATACAAGAGGTTTGATGTAGTGAATCATATATGCCTGATACAACATTTCTAGGTAAATCTTAAAAAGGTTACAGAGAAGGATGAGCCTACTGACATGAGCAAAGTTATATTGGTCAGTGGCATGTGCTGTCAGCGCCGCTCAAATAAGGAAAATGGTGTTGGTGAAAGCAATGTTACTAATAAATTAAGTTCATTTAATTGCAGCACAACAGTACTTATTAAAAACTCACAATTTGTTATCAGGGTCCTTCTCATTGATCTTCTCCAATACGTTGATCTCCAGACGAGCTGCTTCCTTGTACTTCTCCACGTTTTTGATTATTTTCAGGGCAACATGGGCTCCTCCCCTGTAAACACAAGAGGTAATTAAACACAAACCAGACACCACATTTGTTTGTAAACTTCACTCTGAGAAGGAGATGCAGTTCCCCAAAAAGGGCCTGACTGTACACAGTTCATAACACCAAAGTGTTATGATTTGTTTGACTTTACAGTTAAAACGTAGGAGTTAATAGTTTATACTATGCTAGAAAAGTCTCTACTCTACATGTTATTTATTTGAGGACAAAAAGGGGGGTCACTAGCTCCAGCTAGTGAAAAGACATTAGCCTAGAATTTGCCTGTAGTAAACTGTGCCATGAAATCAACAAAGGTAGCAGAAATAAAATGGGGTAAATCTGACGGAGTACCTTTTAAATAAACAGCCAATGGAAACACTAAACAATAGTGGTAAACTTCATTAAATGCAGATGTTAAATATTACTATCTACTACTTCCCCATCTCATTCTGCTAAAGTCTAACTCCTGACAAACACAACACAAAAACTGTGAGTAAATATTCCCTACTGGGGGTCTTGGAAATAGGACCCCAGAGGCTGACAGCTGTTGTTTTTCAGCTTAAATTGACATACACAAACACACAAACACACACACACACACACACACCTGCGATGGTCAATGCACTGCATCACCCTCCCAAAGGTGCCTTCCCCCAAAGTGCTGACAATCTCATCTGCAACACAACACAGAGAGAAGAGGAGGAGAAAGGGAGAGCAGGGAAAGAAAGAACAGGAGCATTAAACATGTGGACTTAAGCAAGAATACATAATGCAAAAGTGTAGACAGGCGTATCCATGCTAGCGCCCATCCCCTTTTCAAATGGCTGCCTATTCAATCTGGCAGGCTTGAAACACTTTGAGGTAATCTATGATAATCAGATGCATTGCTCTATGATGAGGGGGGCAAATGTAAAGTGCTCCCTTCGTTTGATGACCAATTTGCAGCCATCGAAAATGAGGGCACATCCTTTCAAGATGTGTCTGTCTTTGTCCAAAAGGACACGGGGCGTGAGTGTAAAACTGGAAAAATGATTAGTATTTTTACTTAACAATGCATGACCTTGAAAGTAACAAAAGTGTTAGTATAAATGTACTGTCTATATGGGCATCAGTTGTACTATAAGGGATGCTAGGAATAGGTGATGTGCATGTTAGATGTTGACTAAAAACAAATTAACAAAATCCCTAAAACCCTTGTGGTGGAAAATAGCTAGCTGAAGTTACAGATTTAAAAGTGTAACTGAGTTTTAATCTAAAACACAACAGAGACAAACAGCTGCAAATGGGATCTATGTTTAGGGAAGTCAAATAACCTGTGAAACATAGAAAATGCTCCACAGCTTAAAATCCTAGAACAAAACAGAGAAAGTATCTAAAGTCCCTCCTAAATTCTTCAACATTCTTGCAATCCACCCTGCTATTTCAGCTAGAGCGAAGAGCATTCTAGCAAGGCATCATCATCATCAGGCACTCCCATGTCATGTAAATGCTCTATGCTTTAATACTCATATGGAGAAGGGTTACGATAGAGTAGTGGCAGTGAGTACATCTCTCTTGCAGGACGTCCCCACTCCGACAGATCAGGTGCCCTTCCTCGTCGTCCCTCACACTCAGTGCCCGCGTCCGGCTGTCGCTCCGCTGTTTTCACACCCAAACCGCCATCAGCAGGTCACGACACGACCAAAGGGAACAGGGGGATTTCAGGGGCAGCCGCAGCCACAGCGTCAGGCGGCACAGGTAGACGAGGAGGGAGGAAGAGGGTGGTGTTGGCGGTAGTTGATGTAGTTGTGGTTGTAGGTGGGTTTGGTGGTCATGGGGCGATTCACGCATGACACCACGTGAAGGAAATATATAACGATAGGGATATAGTGCAAGGGAACAAGTCAAAGATCACATGTTGTCCTCTGCTTCTCTCCCCCCTCTACCTTTAAACCACAGCTGCTTACAAACAAGGAAGCAACTGGCAAATCCATTCATCAACGCAAAAACTAATTAAGACAGTAAAATAACTAATTCAAAACTTATCAGGCTGACTTTTCAGATTAAACAAGATGGAAAATAAAATGAGAGGACCATATGTAATCAAAAAGGAGACATATAGAGATAACCTCAACATGTATTCTACATTAAATTCAACCCCTTGCTCACTTATACTACTTAATACATGTGTGGCCAAATAAAAAAAGGCATTTTAGCAAATCTATGACATTTTAAATGCCAGTGAATTCTAACAACCAAACCATGTTCAATTTAAATCTGAATTTAGCATGATGTTTGGTAGAACATTTTCACTTTCTTCAGTCTTTCTGCACTAAAGTTCTCAAGTGGCCGACCAAATGCTACCACGGGCATTTAAGCCTTTTCAAACACAAGACAACTTCTACGTACATTTTTATGAAAGGTAAGGCCACAGATACATAATTAAGTGTAATTTAAGTTGCAGTTAAGAAGTTAAGAAATCTATGGTGGCTGTGTATCTGAAGAGCAGCAAGAATTAGTGGTTGATCATTAATAAACTAATGAAAAAGTGTCTGCATAAAAATGAAAATGCTCTGCCAAAAAGAACCTGCCAATTTCAACAAAACCCACTTAAACAAAAAAAAGTTAAAACAAAATCCCCCTGACAAAACAAAAACAAATCATAAAGATTGTACTACTTACCAATTCCAGGGGCTGCGAAGAAGAAATGGTTAGGGAAAGACAGAGACAGAAAGAGCTGAGTGAAAGAGACAGAGATGGAAAGAGAGAGGATGAGGAGAGTTAAGACACAGTCTCAGGTATGGCTGTACTCACCGAGGAGGATGGGCTATAGGACCTGGTTCTACGCCGCCTTCGTTTGTGCTTACGCCTGCTGCCTTTCCGCCTGTACGACTCATCCCGTTCACGCTCCCTCTCGCGCCCGCGTCGGTAGTCGTACATATTTGGGGAGAAGTCGCGTGTATAGTAACTTTCAGCCGCTCCATGTGGCTCCCTGTCTCTGTCACGGTCTCGATCTCGGCTCTGATCCAAGCGTCTGTATCCCTCGCAGTATCTTCGGTCAAATGGCCGGTGCTCCGTTGAACGATTGTCATAACTACGACTGAAACATAGGACAGTCAAGCATTAAAACCTACAGAATGACACCTAAACAAACCTAAAACAAACAAACAAAAAAAAGATCTGAAAAGTTGGTACTATAAAATTAATTTTCAGTGTAACAAACCAAACAAATCTAACTATAGATACAAACATACCTCCTTGAGCGTACATAGCTTCCTTCCTGTCTGTGTCCCCGTCCCTTTCTGTCTCTGTCACTGCTGGATGAGTAGGTGGGCGATCTTCTGTGCCGGTGTCTTCGCCCTCTGTCTCTGTCTCTGTAGCGGTCCTGGTAGCTGCTTCGACTGTCTCTGTCCGAAGACGAGTACCGTCTTGTGTGAGGCATCTAATGGATTGTTAGAAGGACATACAAAAAATATAATTCCTGTGTTAACAAATACAGAAGACAAGACAGCTAAAATGCCCTTTTAAATTAATGAAATGCTTGTTGAGTTAATAACTACAGGGAGCAGATACAGTCAAATTTAGAAAACCCTTTGTTTTACAGGTGGTTCTGTTCAAATGTTTCCTCTGGCCCCTGCCAGACTCTTACTGGTTTGTGTGAGTTGGTAAGAAAAGCAGCTTAAATAGACAGAAAATTGTGACCACAAATTCAACTGTATAAAAAGGGTTACATGTTAGATCAGACTGCACCTTATAATCAGATCAGATAAAATCAGAGGGCTGACTGACTACAACAGTATAGGTAAACATAAAGATAAAAAACGTGCTTGTGTTGAGGGCCTAACCTACATTTGGATACAGCAAACCACAGAGACACATACTGCCAACTTTAATGTGCAGTGAGAAGCATGCAGCCTCTAAATCTGTGCAAAAATAGTTGCAGCGACACAGACAACTGTTGAGGCGTGCCCGCGATATGTGAAACGACGGAATAGTGATCAAATGCTTTTTAATAACTGTGGTATATCCTGTTTAACTACTAACAACCTACCACTGTAAATGGCGTAAATGCAGTAGCGCTTCATACGACTGTAAACAACAAACACACTGACTTGGAACTCATTAGTAATTGTAACATTATGCCATCACCGGTTAAGCGTTAATGAAACTAGATTCATATCACAAGATAATCACTGATGTTAATGTTACACTTCTACAAGCGTCGCTTATGCTTTTTTCATACCATGAAAACGGTGCAATACTCACGTTTAGTAACATTGCCGTTAACGTTGTTAATTTCACTAAGCACTTGGACATAAAGTACTATAAATATGTGTTCGTTTTCAAACACCGACATACCAACGGCAGCAATATATCTAAACTCAAACCAGCGAACTAACTGGCCAACAAGCGACGTACTGGGAGTTAGCATGCTCTGATAGCAACATTAGCTAATGTAAATAATTTGACCGCCATCTTAGCTTAGCTACGTTCACCAGCTAAACACCTACCTACGCTAGCCGCCGTGCTAACCGTTTGATCGGAATGTGGCTCGTTTAACGACGCGAAAGCGGTTCACGTATAATATTTACCGTTTTAGCAGCGAGGCCCGTCCGTTTATCCCACAAGAAATCCGTGGTGGCGATCCAGTTCTTTCTTTTATCTTCTTGCTAGCCTGAGGTTCAGAGCTATGTTGCTAGCAGACGGCCAGCTATTTTTTCCTGTCTGCCCAATGCAGCTAGTTCTGGTTCAGACTAGAGGTGCTAACGCCTCCCTGCGCCTCAAGTCTAATTCAGTCCTGTGAGTACACGAACAACCACAGATGACTAGTGACCCTACTACGCTCAAGTTATAAGTAACAGTTGTGCACACATTTTAAAGTCAAAATGTCATTTCCTTTCATCAGATGACCAGGAATGTGTTAGTGATAGATAATTATTATGATGGATAAATATTTATGTAATTAAAGAAAATTTACTTACTATCTCAATTTTGATTTATCATTATTTTTGGCTTGTCTCGCTATGTTGTCAAAGTTTAACTTATTTCATTTTTTTAAAACGCATTTCACAATTTTGACTCAGTATCAATGACCAGATCAACCTCCTATGGGGCTCCAGATCAAAAATTGACTCCAACTGTGCATGACATTATTTCCCCAATCACACAGAAGCCAGAACCAGTACTCTAGAGCTTAAATTATTTGTTGATTAATTGATCAACTGACTAATAATTTTCATGGTTTATTTCATTTGACAAATATATCCTAGTATCAAATGCTCACGTGAATATTTGCTAGTTTGTCAGTTTTCTATTAAAGTAAACTTAAAATTTGAAGACACAATGAAGTAATTTGGGTATGGGGTTCAGAGAATAACAATGAGCACAATTCACTATTTTATCATATTTTATACACTGAACTATGTATTCATAATGAAAATAATTTATGTTAATGTTTGCAACCTTGCAAAAAGTTTGTAGTTTTTTATATTTATGTGCATCTAAAATAGCTGCTGTTTCCATTAACCACATTTGTGAGTTAAAGCTTGTATGACAATTGTTTTATTTAAAAACACACAAAATATAATACAATTCCACTTAAAAACAATTAAATCAACACTTAAATGACTTCAAGACAGTGTGACAGTTTCAAGCAACTCCAGCCGGGCAGAGTCTTCAGTAGCACCTTTGAGTCGCATCCACCGTACCGCCTGGACATTGCTGAGCTCTGAGGTGAGGTTTTGCAGCAGCAGCCACCATCGAGATTTTGACGATTCTGCAGTACACAATACAGAAAAATAAAGAGGAGAAAAATAATTCACTGGGAATAACTTGAATAACTGCATGTTTTGTTTTAGAGTAGTAACTGTGTTTACAGTTGCCTGAGGTAGATTTGTTCTTCTGCTTCTCCTCCTTTTTCAATTCCAGATGCTCCCTCATATTAATCATGTGTTCTAAGCGCATGGAGCCCCGGTAGATCCACTCTTTATGTTGATCCATCTGAGCATGACAACACATCAGGTATATAACTGATGCATATATGTAACAGGATAAAAACGTCAAGAATCCAACTGCAAATGCTTTAAAGAGTCTAAATGTACTGACCTGAAACACAACCTGTATCAAGCTGCAGTCGACCACCAGCACCTCACACTTCTGCTGAACTCCTTCAAATTCTGCATTAATTATTTGTCCAACCCTGTACTGGGTCTGAGGTGGGTAAGGCCAGCTCTTCACATACTCCTTCATGAAATCCTTGTGGGTGTTGTCTGGAATATCGTCCAAAGGCTCCTCCACTGTCACAGAAAAAAACCCCAAAGTCTGTCATTCTCCCTCCACTGAGGACAGAGTTTACTGCTGAATAACAGGAATTAGTTTTCATTCTTCAGCATATGAAGAACAAATTTTCATATTTACAATACGGTAAATGTTATTATTGGATCAACTTTGGAGCTGGATTTGAGCAAAGGTCAGAATCAACAGGGTTTTTTAATATAATGCAGAGTTATGTTTATATATCATGATGAAACAAAGAAAAGTGCAAGACACAACATCAGCCTGAGATCAATTCAAAATGGCTTTTCCCATCCACACTCAAGTTTTCAAAAAGCTGTCACAATTGACCGAACATATCCAACCATCATCACTGAAATAAATCCTCAAAACCAGTTCTTGTATGAAACTTACATGGTTTGCACACCAGGTGAAAAAAAGGTAGGGCAACATAGACAGGTGTGTGATCATCAATAAAGATCAGGAACCTGGAAAATAAGGGGAAAAAATGATCAAACCATAGTTTGGCTGAAGCAAAAAATTAAAGTGATTTTTTTTTCTTCATAAACGGGATCATCAAAATTTATAATTTAAGTAATTTGTTACAAAAAGAAAATAAACACACACACACCTCATTCGGTTCTTCCTGTTGGGGAGCTCTGCTAGGACACCAGGGCAGAAGTGTGTCTGGTCAGCCTCACGTTTGACCACCACACGAGCACCGACAAACAGCTGCTCCCACTTTGGCATACTGTCCCAGGCGATGTGGTGACCAGACACAAGGCTCTTCCCCTTCTCCAGAAAATGAACCTTGTATTTCAACCTACCATCTTCTGTAAAGAAAGCAAACATTTTCATAAACAAAACATGTCTAATCACCATACAAATGGTCCACTTTTGCTCCAACATTCAATATTTGCTTGTACTCTCTCTAGATAATGTTATACTGCTGTATCAGGAATCTGTGGATGTAAGTATGTTAAACTCTTCCACCCACTTTCTTTCTTTCTTTCCACTTCTTCTCTGACATTGTTCAAGCTCTTGAACCTCTTCTTGAATTATTACTATTAAACTGTTTTCTTAAGGTTTATAGTCAACAGTGGAAAGTCAGGACAATTCAAAATATACAGGCATGGACAGGCAGCTGGAGGCAAGGAGGGGCAGTAGTTCCCTTCAAACACTATTTTTGTGAAATTGTAGGATACTGTATCATATTCTTTTAATAATAAAAATGTAATACATTATTATTGTGTGCAATGTTTCCTATCAAGGCAATCACAGAGTTCTGGTTAATAAATGAGCTAAAGTTGGGCATGAGATGATACTGCAGATCTGGGTACCTAAAACTTTTGCTTGTGATTTACTGTACCAGAAAGTTTTAAAGCTTTGTGGAGAATTTGAGTTGAACTATTCATATTAATAGTATGAACTTTTGAATTTATTCCAACAAATCAACATTTGTTACGAAAATATTCCTGACTACTTTGACAAACCTATTTTTTGTTAGCTGATGGAAAACTGCATAATAAGATCTGCCTAAACAGACGTAAATACGTGTCAGGTAGAGGACTAATGTGTAGCACTGTATTCAGCATTGTGATGTTAAACATGGTTTCGTTTGTTTCTTACCTTTTGTTAGTATTTCTGTGATTTTCGCCCGCTGCCATTTCATGGTTCTCCTCCTGGCCAGGACGTTCATGTTCACTTTGACCTCTCTCTTCGGCATGTCAGGAGGGGTCTTGGTGGCTGTGTCACAGGTTTGGGCATGACGTGATATGATGCACACAGGGGTTACTCCTGTCAGGGTGAAATGAACACATTAACTGATGAACATGACGTAAATGAATGTCTTTTCCTGCGAACACATACTTCTTTAAAACAAAAAGAGCAGTTTCTCTAGATAAGTGATGTCTAAATATCCACAAACCCAGACAGCTGTCATGTTAGTGGGCAGTTAAATAAGTTAATTGTGATTGGTTCAATAAGATGCAACTGTGTCTGAAATCGGTCCCATATCTTCTTCTCTGCAACACTGTAATTTACTCAGGTTAGCACCAAAAACAGTTTTCATACTGATAGGCAGCCAACAAGACAGCAGGCTAATCTGTGTTCGTATTAATTCTAATATTAAATCAGCCGATATTATCACTACTAATGGCCTCTACAATGTATAATAGTATACAAATCTGAAGGCCTGACAAAAGGACAGTGTTGGTTAGTAGACTAAATACAATGGTAACTAACAGCGGAGGATGTCCACTGCAGCTCTGTATCAGCTGAAAACAATATTTCTTGTTCACTATTTTTTCCATGACACAAGCAATATGAAAGCAAGTAAGTAATGCAAAAAAAAGTTTCTGAACCTGAGGGTTGTTTATGTTTTTGTATGGTGTGTTGTTTATGTACATTACCTTTGGTGCTTCCTGGAGGCCGCGCTGTTTCTGTTCCATTGCTATTTGCGCTGGTATTGCCATTGGTTTGAGGCGCTGATGTTTTTGCTGCACTGCTCGTAGCGTCATCTTTAGCGTTAAACTGGGGTGTTGATTTTTTTTCTCTATTGCTCTTGGCCTCAGTATTTGTGCTAGCTTCAGGTGTTGCATGACTCTTAGCAGGGTTCACATCTATTTTTCTCCTCTTTTTTGTCCCAGTATTATAATTTGAGACAAAAAAATCTGAATCACTTGAGTCCTCTTCTGGTTCCCACTGCACATCAGAATCCGAACTTTGTGAGGATTCATCTCGACTATGGTCCTTTGGGGGTGTTCGTGGACGTAGAGCACTGATCTTACCTTCAGACAGTCTGGTCAGGATGACCACTGGCTCCTTTAGACAAAGAGGGTTCTTTCTTCGCTTTGGTATCAGAGGAGTAAGTCCATTAGTAGCTGAGGAATGCAAGACTCGAGTCTCAGAGTTAACAGACTCACAGGGGGATGGAGGTGTGTGTCCTGCAAAGGTAAAAGCAACAAGCTAAATAAGCAGTTATCTGGCTGAGCAATTGTCAACAGACACATATGGACCAAGAGTACATTTACAAATGATGTACATCTTACCACTGCCAGTGATATTGATATCATCATCAGAATCAGTGTCTCTGTACTCCAATCCCAGCAGAGAGTACTGTTTCTTCACAGTCTCTTCACATGCCACCACAGACCTGCAAGACATCAACAGCATCATGTAAGAGAACATGAAACCTCTTGTAGACAAATGGCCTGGGAATATTTCCGTATGTTGTGTCAGAGTCACTGCAGGGTGACCAGCCCACTGGTATTTTGGATTTAGCAAAAGCAAATCAGAGTGGCATTCAACTTTTCCTGTCAGCTTTAAGGGAAACACTTGATGTTATTTTAGGGAGCACTGCAGGATAAGCGCTGAGCTTTCAGACTACACAGAGCAGAGATTAACCCTGGTTTCAACCCCACTGAACTGTAATCACTGAGCAGGGCCTGCCAGTTAGTATGTATATTGTCTTAAACAGTAAAAAACAGTCACTAAAAACTATTTGGTAACACAATATAAATCTACTAAATGTACTGAATTGGTTATATTCCAAACACCTGACCAGCTATGTAAATCACACTGAGACAGAGTATAAAGTAAATACAGCACTCACTTGCAGAGCTTCAGGAGCTGGGCGGCCTGTTTCTCCCTCCTTTCCAGCAGCGACTGCAGCCGATCGCATTTCTTTAGCACATCTGAGGAGATCAGCTCACTCCTCTGCACCTTCTCTCGGATCCACTTTTGGAGCTCCTGTTTGCTCATCTCCATCTCATCCCCTTCCATAATTACTGCAACACATAAGGTTACAAATCACATGCCAGCTGCAAGGCTGTAAGGAGGACAGTTCTGAATTCCAACTTGGAGATAACACGGGGTGTTTTCCAGATGAACTTCTGTCCCACAGGAAAAATGTCTAAATATGGGACCTCCCTTCTCCAAACAGACTCACAGGGACAACATCCTCAGCCCTTTCAAAGCTGTTACTGACAGAGACTGTGCAGAATTTCGCCTTGAGATGAATGGATGATAAAACAAATACTCCATATATTAATGACTCCATGTGTGTAACCATAACTGTAATTGTCTGCATGCGTCCACTGCATATAATGATGATGATGATGCTGTAGTGAAGGCCCTGGCTAATTTCAGACTGTTTGGTACAAGTGTTCAGCTGCCACTTTTACATAAAGACGCTGCAGGATGTCAACATCACATAGCAGACATACTGGCAGTGGCATGATGTAAAGTTCACCCCAAGTCTCTACGGGACTTTAGTGAATAAATTTTTAATTCCCAAATATAGTTGTATGAAAAAAATAAGGCAAATTACACGTACAACCCCTGCAGATACCAGGCAATTCTGGAATGAAAATGTCCTGCAATCAGTTTTAGAAGTGAAACTGAAAAGAGATAAGTTTCTACCGCAGGTTGTGTTGATTACTTGAAAGAAATGGAAGCAGTCTGATAAAACACAACGTAACAACAAAGGAGCTCAGTATAAACGTCCATGATTGGTTTTGTATTGTTTGCAGCCACTGCATGCAGCTAGTTACATTACCTGACTCTGCTGACTCTGTTCCATCCTACTGACTGAGAACCAGCTCCTGATGTTGACGGGGAGGAATATCCGGGAAACTTTTCCAAACTCATCGGTTAATCCTCAACCATGGCGCCTTTTCTGTTATACAAGGTAGGAGTTTTGCATTGCACACACACACACACACACACCCCGAAATGATACGGCATGAATTTTACCCCGAGCAGCTTTTCCAAAAATGTTTTCCAGTGTCTTCTTCGCTTAATACTGCTGCGCCTATCTAGCCGGGACGAGCTCACTGCTGCCCCCTGCGTCCGCACAAACGACCAACTAGTCTGTCTGCAGGTCACCTTTAATTAAATTTATATGTTTCTATGTGTTTGTATTAGGTACGTGCACATTGCACTAGTACTACATAGTACGTAGTACTTCTTAGTTTAGTCATATCCTTTTAGCCTGCTGTGTTGTTTTCTAGATATCACCTCGAACAAAAAGACCAAGTTCAACGAAGTTGAGAAATTATATTTTTAATATATCCCTGGAAGTGGTTCTTAGAACACTTAAAAATGATGAACTAATGTACAATATACAACTTTCTTCTTTATTTACAAAAAGAAACAAAAGAATTACAAAGAAAGCTGGGGAAGCTGTACAAAACAGATAAATAACTGGAAATCAAATTGGGTAGCACTGGGAAAATCACTGAATAAATGCGGAAAAACAACAAAGAATTAAAGGGCTATTGCCTGTTGTGCATATGAATATTAAATCACTGACATTTTGGGTTATGGTGGACAAAGTGTTTCCCAAAACTTAGAAACTGACGAGACTAAAGACAAACAGGACATATCAAAATAATATTAATACAACTTAAGGATGATAAGTATCAACAACATTCAACATTTACAGTGATGTCTAACTCTGTTGTTCCAGCTTCACAAAACCCATAGCATCAAAATGTAGCACCTTCTCCCACTTCTTCAAAATGATCCAACAATATCACCTCAAGTATTTTGCTTAATCTTTTTTCCAATAATGGAAAAAAAATTAAATTTGATGTAACACTGGCCAGTTAATATTCTTGTCTGTGACTACACAGTTTGGTAAATGTTTCCCAAACACCCCAATGGCACATTCACTTTAGGTCGGTAATGATGGATATTATTGAAAGTGGATTCTTTTCATTTTCCAGAGCAGCATTATAATTCACCTGTGTCTATGTGCTTTTATTCAGAGTCATCGTTACATTCTTCTACCCCATTCAATCCTAAAATCCTAGCCCTGTGTTGGTCCAGTCGTACGGAGCCTCGGTAGATCCACTCCTTTTGTTGATTATCCTGAGTATGACATGAACACAACGTTAAATATTTCAAATAAACACAAGAGGGAAAGAACATTATTTTAGCAGCAGCAATGATACTGACCTGAAAAATGACCTGTACCAAGCTGCAGTCGACCACCTGCACCTCACACCTCTGCGGGACTCCATTTAATTCTGCATTTAAGAACTGTCCAACTCTGTACTGGGTCACATGTGGGTACGGCCAGTCCTTCAGGTACTGCTTAATGAAACACTTGTGATGGCTGTCCGGAATGTTCTCTAAAACATCTTCCACTGTCAAAAAACAAAGGGTCTTGTCACTCGTCTTACTGTCACAATGGACGAACATGTTCACCAAATGCCACTATATTTGCCAATACAAACAAAACAGGGAGCTACTTGTTGCTCCACAGGGTTAGACATGGCCCAAAACTCCATAGGATACTTTAAAAGCACCATCTCATATTATATAAATAATGAGTATTTGTCAGTAAAACAAATCACTTCCAACACAGATGTTTCACTGTTAGGCTTTTAATGTGAGGCATTTATGAAAACAGTGTTTGTGTTAACTGTGTAAACTGGTAAGTACAACATGATTATGCTTTTGCGTTGATGAATTTAGTGTTGTGGAAATTTACACTAAATTTATAAAAACAACAAATAAACATGGCAGGTGTTTTTAAGTTTAAATTAAAACCGGAGCAGACCGGAAAACAGACGACCAGAATACAATTAAATAAAAAAAGTTGGCTTCAGGTGTGGGGGGAAAAAAAAACATTTCAACCAAACTTACATGGTCTGCACACCAGGTGAAGGAAAGGTAAACCAACATAGACTGGAGTGTGATCATCCATAAAGACCAAGAACCTGGAAAATGAAAATACATTTTATATCAAGTCAAACCTTTACAAGCTAATTTGGATTTTCTGTGACTGTGAGGTATTAGTTTGCCAAAGATTGTGGTAGTTTATAGATAAAGGGATAAACACTCAGCCAAACACACCTTAAGCGGTTCTTTCTACTGGGGAGTTCTGCCAAAATACCAGGCTGGAAACGAAACTTGTTATCTTGATCCCGCACCACCACGCGAGCGCCGACGTACAGCTGCTCCAGCTTCGGTGTGTTGTCAAAGGCGATGTGGTGTCCAGAAACTAGGCTCTTCCCTTTTTCTTCAAAACTAACTTTGTACTTCAACCGTCCATCTTCTGCAAAGAACAAAATGTCAATGAGTGAAATCAGTAAAATCACCAATATGTCAAAAATATAGTTCTCTCTAAAAATACACAAGGTTGCATCTTCAAATTATATTTTTTGTTGGAGCAGGAGTACAAAACTCAATTTTTAAATATATAAAAATCACATTTGTCAACAACTTGATTGATCGCTTATCAAAATAGAACTGATTTGCTTATTTGCTCTGATTTTTTAGCTTTGATTTTACAGATTTAATCTGTTGTTATCAGTTTCCTGATGAAAAATATGTTTTTCTTACCCTTTGTCAGTATTTCCACTATTTTCCCACGTTTCCATCTCATGGGCCTCTTCCTAGCCAACACCATCATGTCCACTTTAACTTCTTCCTCTGGCAAGTTAGGATGGACCTTCGTGGTATCATGAGAGCAATGGGCAAAAGCTGAAGATATTATTATGGGGGTTATTTCTGGAAAAATTTTGCGGAAAAAAATGTGTATATATGTATATTCAAACATATAAGCATCAGAAATTATTAACTTGTTGTTTGTTTTTCAGTCATTTGTTTTTACCATTGGTTTTCATCTGTGAGTGGTAGTGATGGTGTTGTTTGTGGCCTCACCGTTGTTGTTGCTGTTTGTGCTTGTTGGCGGTGCGGGTGTTCTTATTGTGTCACTCTTCAGTTTTGTAATTTTGGGTTTCTTGTTTGAGACGGAAAAATCTGAATCGCAAGAATCGTCTTCTGGCTCCCACTCCATATCAGAGTCAGAGCTGCTGAGCAACTCGTCTTCACTGTAGAACTGCTGAGGCGTTGGAGGTCGTAGAGCGCTGATCTTATACTCAGGGAGTCTGGTCAAGACCACCACTGCTTTTTTTATTAGAGTGAGAGAGTCAGAGCCATTCTCCAACTGTGTCCTCTTGCTGGGAGTCTCATTCATGGAGGGAACACACTCACATGGGGAGGCAGATATGTTTTCTGCAAAGAAAACAGCCTTGGTGAAATTGTGACTTGCAACAATTATTGTGTTCTACGAGCTGTAATGACAAGTCAGTGAATCAATTAGTTGATTTAGGGAAAATTAAAATTAATTAATTAATCGACTGGGTGATTATTTTGCTGATTCCAGGTTCTCAAACGTGTGGATTTGTTTACACAAGAAAATTAAAGACTGGGAAGTTGTCATGAGTGTTTAGTGTTCACTTATGTTCTTACTATCATTATTTCTTTCTTCAGCAGATTCTGCCTCTTGTTTTCTACCGTCTCCCAAGACTCCTGGAGCTCCAACATTCTCATTCACCTCTATAATCTCTGCAACACACGTTTTTATTTCACCTTTACTTAACCAAATAAAGGGAGACCTGGCCAGGGTTTCAGATCAGGTCAATACAACGTCAGGCATGCAAATAAAGAATACCAAACACCAGTTATAATATACATGTGGTGTCAGAGAAATTAGCCAAATTCCTTTGTGCACTCAATGTACTGTGTGTTCAAAGTATCTTAGTTGAGTTATTACAAATGTAAGAGTTGAAAATTAGTTGTTTAACTGATGAGTTAATTACACATAAATCTCATCACTAAGTTGATATTCAAATAATAATTTCAGTGATTTATCAAGAACAATTGCAAAATTTGCTGATTCAAGGATATAAAATGAGAGAATAAATTTAATATTTTTTTAGTTTTGGACTGTTAGTTGGACAATATAAGACATTTAAGGGACATCACCTTGGACCGGTTGCGACAGGCATTTTTCATCATTTTCTAATGTTTGATTGACCAAAAGGATACTAATTAATCATTAAAATAATCAGCAGATTATCAACAATATAAATAAACGTAAAGGTAACTGTAGTACCTGTAGTTATAGTTGCTCTAGTTACTGTAATTGGTGCTGCGGGTGCAACAGGTGCAATGGGTAATTGTTATGATGAGGATGCATACACACTTACACATTTGTTTTTACAGTTCCGGCGTTTGAGACACGCTCATATTAACGTTATTTGACAGATATAACGTTAGGAATTACGGTCAGTAATAAATGAATGAACTTTACCGGGTGCCGTGAGGGTAACGCCAGTAACAAAGTCACAAACTTAGTAACATTAGATGTGTCGCCAAGGCTAAAAGCGTAGCTAACACTTGAACCAAAACTCACAGCTTACCTGTTGTTGTGTCCTGACTATCCATTTCAAAAGAAGAAGAAAAATGGTCTGGTCACACCACAATTCAAATGATTAATTTGTGTTTTAAAGCTGAAGCTAAGCCAGTAGCTGAGCTGCTCTCAGGCTAGCATCACTAGCATACACTGCCTAGCTTGTTAGCACTGACAGGTAAGGGGCAGACAGTTTAACGGTCCTTTTCTTGTTGTATGAAAATTATGCAAAATAAATTCCGCTGCTATTTCGTCCTGATAAAGAAGGGTGATAAACAAACTTAGCATAAAACACAGCTTTCTCCATTTTATTCTTGTTATTGTTGTTTTCTTCTTCTTCTTCTGCTGCTGCTTTTTCTTCGTGACTTTTTTATGCCACACAACCTAATGGCGCATTACCGCCACTAGCTGTTCTGGAGAGGATCGTGAACCAAAGTCATTTTTACATTTGTGCAATCAAAAAAGTCTCTAATAGACATCACATGCAAATAGTCCATTTAACAAAGCAACAAAAGCCAGTGTAATTTGATATTTGTTTCTCCACGAACAAGATCTCTTTTTTTAATCAAAATAATCAAAATGATAATAATTAAAACTGTATGGAGTTGAGTGTTTTATCTGAGCACTGCAGTCTCAATTAGATCTGTAAGATTTCTCATCCCCAAAGTTTTGCAGGATAGCTGCACAGATATTACTGAGGAGGACGGTTCATGACTCTTGAGAGATAAATTTAGCAGCAGCTGCTCCATTAACAGACTGTTTTATGGACAGCTTATGAGACCATGAACCCCTGGGAATAGGCACATAAAAGGCCTTCCTTCCTATAAATTAATTTTAATGTAGTAATGTAAGCTTACTGTAGCTTAAGTATGCACTATACAGCTGCATTATATATAGAAACAAATTACATGGTAAAAATAAATCTAGGATTGCACTTAAGGTTGGCTGATACTCAGTATTAAAGAACATTTTCATGAGCAAATAAATGTGATAGTAACATCACTACTTCTGACTGAGCTCTAAAGAAATAGATCTTGTTGTTATCACTTGAAAAAAGAGGCACTGGATTAAACCCCTTGATGCCTTAGGCTCAGAGGTTGCATTCAGTAATCCACCCTATTCAAAAGGCCAAGATATGGGTATTTTTGAATCACTGTTTCTAATGTCATGTTACATCTCTACAGCAGACATATTATATAAAAATAATAATTATTTGCTTGTACATCACAGAGCTGAATTTTTACAAACACCTCTACAGAAAGAGATTATCTAAGCTCTAAGGAGAAATGGCCAAGAACCCACATTCATACAACCTGATGCATGTGCTGTGATTTCCATGAGTGTAATGATGATTTCTTTTTGGTTTAAAAGTGCCCTGAACTCATACATGTGATACAAATATCATCAATGAAAGAGTGTGTGTGTAAATCTGAATTTCCTAGAGTCCTGCAGAGTCATGTTACGCTCCTGTCTCTCTCAGGTGATCTGCTCCTCCTGGTAGGTGGAGATGGAGATGGAACCGTAAGGATCCACCACCGTCTGGGCACATCGCACCACCGTCACCAGCAAGAAGAAACACAGGAGGAAGAGGAAGAAGAGGGCGAAGCCCAGGTCCACGTCCACCTCAAACTGTGTCACAGGAGGAGAGGCCTGGTCCATGGGGGCGACAGTGACCGCTGATCCTTCTCTCAGGTGTTTCTTCTAGTCCTTGTCAGTTCAGTACCACTGGTTTAAGGCCAGGACAAGTGAGTGCACACGTGCTCTTGATGGTGTTGGTGATGACTTCATGCCAGAAATATAAATCAGACACAGATGGAGAAGAGTTTAACCAGGCTTCTACAGACAGAGACACCACACAACTGTTGTATTTTAAAGCATCGTCTTGGGTATCAGTGGTGGAAGGAGTATCTGGTGTGGAGTTTAGTTCAGTGGTTCTCAGCGCAGGGCTTGGGCCCCTCCAAAGGGTCACATGAATGCACACAGGTCTGTCTTAAACAGCATCCTGCCATGATAATGAAAACAGTGCTATTTTTATCAACTTTAAAATTTTGATTGTTGGATTGTTCCCTGAAATTCAAGGGTTATGGTTATTTTCTTCGTCAGGTAGTTTCTTAATCATTTGGTGAAAAAAAAATACCGGAAAATACTGATAAATTTCCACCACAACATCGTGGAAAGCCTTGATTTTGTCTTCAAATTGCTTCATATAAGGAAAAAGAGAAATGTTGGTCTTTTTCGTTAGAAATTAATCTTTCAAATAAGTAATGAACATTGTCTGAACAATTGCAGAATAATTTTCTGTCAACCAACAAATCTTTTCAGTCTTACTATTTTTAAATAGTGATCAAGTTAACACTGTCAGAACTCTACACTCAAAACTAGAGTCTTACTTTGCCCTTGGAGAAACTTTATTATCTGATGATTTTATGATTCTTGTAACTGTTATTCTCAGTTCCTTGTTTCTTAGTTCCCTCTATTGCGTACTTTTACTGTTTCTGTTTTGTTGATCGTGCTCTTATGATTGTTTCTTGTTCTTGGGCACAAAACAGCAGCACAATGCCTCTCAGGTTTTACCAAAGCAGGTACATAAGTTCTCACAACATCAGTGATCAAAACTTTAAAGGGTCTATCAGTTACTTCTTAAATCGTTTGATATGTTTCCCACTGGGTCATGAAGTATGTTTAACAACTGTTAATGGATGACAGCAAGATGTAACTTAAAGGAGAAGCATTCCAGCAACAAACAGTAAATAACTGAGGTTATTTAATAAAGGTTCATTGCAAAGATATCAAGTCAAACTCACCATCCTTCTTGTACTGTCATCTGTGATCCAGGTGTTTGCTGCTGCAGAGTTTGTCCAAAACTTTGAAAAGGTTTCATAGCATCTGCGTCTCGGTTCCCTCCAACGTTCCTTATTGCTCGGGTTACATAAGACACTCATCAGTTACCAAAGTCTTAACTGTTCCCTTCTTGTCATGATCATCACAGGAAAAATGAGCAGCCCACAAATTAGCTCCTGCACTCACACACTCACACTGACACACACACACACACACACACACACACACATATACCCTTGCATACACATGAGATACACAAGCATACACTTGCACCTCGCGACCTCCCCCTGCCGTGTAAAGCCTTTATTAATACTTAAGCAGGAATTGAATAACGGTCTACACAGTTCACAAGTGAATCAAACACCCCACCGCTTTTGTTCCCCTGTCAAGAGGACCTTCATCACTGTCACCAATTAGACTTCACACCACCATAACTCAGGCACCTCGGGCGACACTGAGCTTATTCATTACACGAGGCTGAAAAGGCAGCAGAGGAAGGAAGGGAAACTTAATGTGAAAGGCAAGGAAAAGATTTAAAGAGGAGGGGGTAAGACAGGACAGGACACACAGAAGGGAGGGGAGGGCGTGGAAAGGAAAGCCCAGACATTGGAGCAGGAGAAACAGGAGATGCATTAGCAATTAAATTGCGGAGCCAGATGCGAGAGCAGGGTGGAAATTGACCCTGCCGCTTTAAAATGGAGATTGTTACAGTGAAGCTGCCAATGACAAGAACAGCGTGGAGGCTGAAGTGCAGGGCACTGAGGTAAAGTGATCCCACTCCATATGCAATTAGCCAAGGAGGCCTTTTAGGAGGCAGCCAAAATACTGTAGGGGAGAGTGGCAGAGGAAGGAAGGAGGAAACAGGAACTGGTTTCTTTTTTAGGATGGATGAAAAAGAAGCCACACTGATTAATCTTCTCAAACTTTCAGGCTTTTTCTCACCTGAAACTTCCAGGATAATTATGAAAAAAATCACTTGAGACATTTTTTGGCAACAGAGCTCATTCCCCCAAAAAGTGTGCCAGCCAGGTGCTGCTCAGCATGTCACCACTTCACTGTGCCACCTGATATTGTAATAGCTCCACGGTGCCTTCAGGTGTACTCTACACAGGCGGAAGCAGCGACTGATGGATGGTGCTCATGCCAGTCTGTATTTGCTCCATTTACACGGCAACAGATCGTCTCCGAGACAAGTGTTTTTGTGATTGTACCAAGTTTAAGAGGCACCCTGAATTATGGCTGGATCGCATAAGAAATGACTACACACTCTCCAAATCACAAAGCCATACACACTCCTCAAATTAATGAACAAATCAAATCCCAAGAATAAGATATTTTCATGTTACACATGGAAAAAGTACAAGAATTAGAAAAGATTACCCTTCAGATAGCCTACATACATATTACAACTATTGGACTGGAAGGACAATGAAATACTTCTGCAGCTACTTTCAGTGTTTTATTGCTGATGAAAGCCATGAGATGAAGATGAAAGCTGAAACATTTGCAGTAAGTGGACTTAGTACTAAGAAACTTTTATTCTAGTTTGGGCAATTTGAGGACTGTGATGGGCATTATTCATTATTCTCTGACAGATTATAGGATTAACTATTAATCATTTAATTAGAAAAAACAACCAACAGATTAATTTATCATGAAAACAGTCATCAGTTGCAGCCCTCAAGGATTTCAAGTTGACACACTTTGCATCTTCATTTTTAAGGGAAATCCATGCTTAAGATTACTTATGTAATAATTACTATGACTGTCACAAAATCTTTTTTTCCTCAAATATTGATGAATTATTTAATCTCTTAAATGTCAGAAAATTGTTTCAGAAAAAGTCCATCGCTGGCCAAAATGAAGTTCCTTTTCTATCCCACAAAGCTGGAACAATAGGGCAATTGGCAATTAACTAATAATTTCCTCACTGCTTAAGAACCTACATGTAGTCATGATGGGTAAAACTTTTATCAGTTTTTTGTCTTCCATTGGATCTTCTTCCTTTGCATGGATTTGGCATCAATTTAGTTTTCATCATTTTCCATATGATTAAATAAAAACATAGAAGGTTAAACATGTGAAATTGACATTTTTTTAAATCAATGTCAAAATGTCACTTCAAAAATTAAAGTTAAATTAAAGTTAAATTAAAAGAAGAACCAGGAGAGCACATGCAGAATTGTTATCCACAGTTATCTTTATCATCATCGTCATGATTTTACATTTCAGTGACACATAATGCAGAATAAAAACACTTTTCTGTAGAAGCAAAGCTCTTTAGAGGGCGCTGCAGGTGATTGGTCGTCATGAGCCGAGGTATACAGGAAAGTTAGAGGCCCAGAGCGTTACAGTGCATGGAGTGTTGAACGTGTTGGGGCACAAAGATGGCAGAAATAAAGACAAAGGGACAGAAATTTTGTGTGTGTGTGTGTGTGTGTGTGTGAGTGTGTGTTTTTTTTTTTTTTTTACAATTTACACTTGAAATGATGAAGGCACTTGAAAATGACTCATACAAAATGTAAACCATACTTTGGTGTTTCATTTTTACCTCTTTACTTAGATTTCATTCATCTATTCTTTTTTCTTTTTTCTTTTTTTTTTACAAAATGAACCAAAACACTGAGAAAGAGGAAGATCTTGGGTAGATAATAATGAGAATAAATATTAGACAAAATTGAATCTCAACTAAAACTAAGTCAAGCTTTTACTAAGCTTTTACTAAGCTTGTTTATGAGATATTTAGTCAATGCTTATCTATAGAGGAAACCATAAAGTGCATCTTTGGATGGATGGGAAAAACAACACTGAATGGAAATGCTATTGACGCTTCCAGCCCATGAACAATTCATAAACAGTTACTGATTGGTTTGGGTTACGCTCAAACAAACTGCTCGCAAATTTAAACTTTGGACTGGACCGAAAAACAAATAAAACACAAAGCAAAGTAAAATCAAACAACTAAAAGACATTAAGCATAAACATAAACAGACATTTAAAATGATCTCTGTGCGTTCTGCTTCTGGTAAGGCGAAGCATCTTAAGACAAATTTCAGGCACATTTCAACACACCTGGCAGATGTAGCACTGTTTCAAACTGTTAAAAAACATTATTTATCACCAATTATTTAGTTTTAAACATCAGTGGAACAAATATATTTTAGCAACACTGGCTCAAAACCATCGGCAAGAACCAAGGTGACAAAATAGCAGGTGCTAAAACTCAACTTGCACAGATTCAGTATTAGTTGACACTCTGGACTTCAGTAAATAGACTTAAATCAGATTATGGTCCATAGAAAGACATGGCCTCATTCACCGTAGTGCTCCTCGCAATGTCACTGACTTCAGTGTGGTTATTTAGAGCAAACATCAGTCAAGTTTAAGGGCAGTAATACTTAGAAGAGTGTTAACCGACTGTGCAGGAGGGGGAAGCCCGTCCTAACCACAGCATCACTTAAAACACTTCCAGTAACAAAAAAACATAAAGCTACAAGCAGGCAGATTTGGCAACTTGGTCAACAGCACAAAATCATGACTAACAGCAAAATATGCTGACCGGGAGGGAAAAGTGGTGAAGAGAGGTGTGTGTGTGTGTGTGTGTGTGAGATGAGAAAACCACTCTGCTGCTCAGGTGTTAAGCAGATCATTGTGGTTCTCCAGCGCAGTCTTCCTCTCTTAATTTAATTTAGTGTGATCAACAGAGTGGTCAAATCATCCACATTAGACTACTGGGGGGGGGGGTCAGAAAAGAGGGTATAGATGTAAGAGTGTGTGTGTGTGTGTGTGTGTGTGTGTGTGTTGCCTGCTGCCCCTTTCAATGTGCCTCGCTCCCGTTCTTTGGCTTTCAGGTGAGGGCCACATGCGAGGGCCCGTCGTCCCTCCTCACGCGGCCTCATCCCGTCCCCCCACCTCACTGTCCAATCAATACCTCTTTCTGTGGTTGTTGTTGAGAGGAGTGTGACCGTTCTGCATGTGGCCGTTTTTAGGTTTTTCCCTCCGCTCACGATCCTCGTCTTCGTCTTCTGACTCAGTCTCCTCCTTATCACTCCGCTCATCCTCAACAATGTCCTGTCAGGTGAAACAAGATATACAATTTGTACGGTTGCATTTTTGAGGTGATTGTGTTATGTGCTAGGAGAAAAAGAAAAAATAAATAAATAAAGTGGTGGCTCATACATTTCCAGGCAGGAATTTGACAACCATGCGCAAGATGAGCGCAGCCCAGAAGATGTGCAGGATCTGCAGCACACACAGCAGCCCGTTGAAGAAGTAGAAGCCGATAAAGGGTGGGTAGAGGGTCAGGGGGTACACCCACGTCGTGTGTATGATCCTGGACAACAGCACAAAGACAGAACAGAGAGCACAGTCAGAGCCACCTACAGTCACATTCAAAAGCCCATTGACAGGGGCCTGGAGTGCAGACAATGTGCCTGTTGTTGTGTTTCCCAGTAAAATGTCGCAAAAGTTTTAAGCGCATTTATGAAATTTCTGCAAAGTAAAATGTGAATCAGTGCTTGCTTCAAACCAAACTGAGCACCAGTAACTGACACACATCATGGTATTTCATTGCTGCTTGCCATTAAGATGACATTTGTGTTTTCCTAATGAATTAAATTGTGTCTTTTGAACAACATGTACCCAGCTGCTATTCTGCTAGAGATGTGGGAGGTGACAAAGAACCAGAGATATTATAGTCTGAACACCCCCACACCCTTTTTACCAAACATTACTGAAACATTAACAAATAGTGCATTTGTTCTCAGCTGCAGAATTTGATGCAAGAGTGAGGATGGTGTTTGGCAGATTGACTCAAAATGACTCAAGTGTCCATGTTCATCATAATAAAGATACATGTTACCCAGTGAAGCAAATAACAATGTAAGCACAGAGGAATCAACTGTATCAAGATTTCAAACTTTGCTGATGATAAGACAAGAAAAACAAATACTGCCAATCTTATACTTTAAGGATTTAAGTGAGAAATCTGATGCTGTCAGCCTTTATTTTGAAATGACAACTTTCCTGAACCAAGCATAAAAATATATATATATTTTTGTAAAGCACTGAATAAAAATATGCACCAAAATAAAATAAATAAATAAATAAATAAATAAAAAAACGTGAGTTATGGTTGCTCAGAAATCCTACTATCAGTAAGATCGTCAGTCAGTAATATGAGTGACAGTAAGTCTGATTTTTTTACCAGAAGGGCAGGATAACGAGTCGGGTGATGATGAAAACAGCAGCAAACACAGTGAAGATGAAGTTGCAGGTTTTCCTCCAGCCTGCGTAGTTGAACATTTTGGCTGACTGGAATGAAAAGAGAGTGTGACCTTTTACATGTATCCTCCTCTAGAGGGCAGACAGTGAGCTGCACTGGAGAGGACAGTGCTCTGATGTTACCACTGTTATCATGAAGCTAATCACCAACGTAAAGGTTATGAGGTGAAAGAAACAACTATTAACTAGGACATTATATTTGTTATATTTTGTCTGCCATGTTAGCATGTTGTCATTACCTCCATTAGATAGTCGGAGGCATCGTGCACTAACATGATCAAAGTCCCTGCCCGGATGTAGTTGACCAGCCAGGAGAAACTGATAAGAAGGATGGTAGCTACATGGTGAACGATCTGCTCTTTGAAATCCTGCAGAGACAAAAAACAACAGAAAGAGATGGTGTTAACACTAAATCCAACAGCGTTTGGTCACTTATTGATGAAGCTGTAAAGATTGGTCACTAATCGACAGTGTGTGTGTCTGACTGATGCTGGTCTTACCAATGATTAACCCTCCACACATACCAGACTATATGGTCTAATGGTTGTAAAGACAAACTAAATCAATGTACAGAGGCAAAAAAGGAACTTGACAAAAAAATTTACAAAACAAATCCTTTAATAAGAGGCTGATTTCAACATGGTGGCTCTAAGAATCTGTTGTTTTGGTTTAAAAGATAAGCTCCTTGCACTCATAAAGTTCTTATAAAAAGTTATCAAACAAGCACTGGGGCAGAGATCTTGCAATCTGCTGACAAAGCTTGAAGGTCTGCCACCTTTCACAACATTTAGACCTGTGGACAAAATGGTCAGACTGTCTCTCCACAGTGTGACTTCACACAGTGCTCTGGTCACACATTAACTCAAGAGGCTACATCCCTGACCTCAGAGAGACTCACTTTGACTTTACCAAATGGACAAAGTGGAAGAGACGAGTGGGAATGAATCTTTAATGGTATTCTGAATCCTGACAGCTCCACTCAATACAATGCATAAAGTCAGGATTTCTTAATGGAGATATCAATACCCAAACCTCAAAATGCACTACCCAACACAAGAGATCATTCTCATTATTTTATGCACTCAATGAGTGATCGCTTTTGATGGAAGGTTGCTGTGGGGTTTTGTAGCGTAGAGAGCTAACAGCGTTTAGGAAGCATCGCTGTATCACTTACCTTACGTTTGACATCCGATGCTACGCTAAAAAGCAGCGAGACATAGAAGCCCAGTTCGATCACGTAGTACCAGTACTGCGAAGGCAAAAGTGGCTGAGAAAAAGAGAAAGAAACATCTGTTGGAATAACATGTTGCCAACCATTTTCACTCATTAGAGAAGCCAGTTTCTGCACATTTTGTGATCTATTCATTTGTGGAAATTTAAACAAAAATGAAAATATTCAAATATGAAATTAGCTGAGGACAGGTTTCAGGTCACAGCACTCGGCGTACCATTTTCGGGAAGCCATCCCACATCTGCTTCATATCATAGAACCATGGTTTCTGAGGGGAGACAGATATTCAATATTAAGTGTCCGACAACACCACAAGCACTCTCATGTACAAACACACAAAGCAAGAATACAGAGGAAAACAACGTCTGTGTCTGGCATCCAACAGTGTATCTACTATGTTTGCATCTCAGTGCTTTTGTTAAGCATGTGTAACATTTAGTGAACAGATCTACTTTCATTTTGTTGAAGAAGACGCACAAAAAAGGCACGGTAATGATGAATTGTGTAATGATAAATTAAACATATGCTGATCTTCTGCCAGCCAGATTCTGACACAGTACTCACATCAATAAGGACTGCCAGGCCAGCAAAGAAAGCAAGAAGGTAAAAGGTAAATCTCCAACTGTAAGAGAATGCACAGCCATCTCAGAAATACCATAATGTAACCATTTCACACAGCACAAATTAAACCATCTCACCCATAAACAACACAATGGCACAAAGTACTTTCAGGATTCAGGAAACTCAACACGTGTTAGAGCTGAACTCGTCAACCTGTTCACAGAGTGTGAAAGTTCTGTCCAAAAATGACACATGAAATGATAAAAGACAGATATCACTGGAATTTAAACCCTGATACTCTCTGGTCTAAAAACTCCCTCTGACAGCTGATGGGAAACAGCTGGGTTACATTCAGTTTTTATTACATTTTGTACCAGTTTTGCAGCGTTTCTCCTCTTGAACGTACAGTACAGTGTGCATCTTCCCCTCACTAAGGATAGTTTTGCAACAGCTTTTGGGAAATACTTGCTCCCATTTTGTGGGTGTGTCAGGGTTGAACACCAGAACACTGATGATGAAATAAGCTATTAGTGACCACCAGTGCATTTAAATCATTTTTGAAATGTAGCAGCAGTTAGTATCAAAGCTTTACAGAAACACATTCAATGCACAACACTGCAACAGAGTGAAAGTTTGCAGCAGCAGGTTTCTACTCTGTAAGATCTGGGGTGTATTCCAGAAAGTGGGTTTAGTCAAAACTCTTTGTTAACACGGAATTTCCTGCTCCAGAAGCAGAGATCACTTAAACTCTCAGTGGTAACTCTGTGAAGCTATCCTGCTTGCTGGCAGGTTTTCTTCAGCAAACCCTGAGTTTCTCCTCCTCCTGCTGGGCCTGAATAAGCTGTCTGACACACCATTCATACAGCTGATATCAGAGTGCACTAATTTGCAGAAGTTTAAGTTGGCAGACGAAGATAAAAAACCCCTGATACATTGTGGCTTCATCCTCAGCTCAGAATAAAATCTACACTGTCAGATCAATCAGTTCCCAGCACTTAAACATTCTTTGTACATTACTGTGGTAATCATTGCAAATAATGATTTTCTTTAAAAAAATCAGTGTGAAGCTTTCAATACATATGACACTGATAAATGAATAATGATTCCTCATGTTGTGATTGGTTGCACCAATGGAACATTCCTATCATGGTTACGATATCCTTCTGGAGATTATGTGAATATTTCTGTAGGGAGGATGCAGCTGAAAGATGATTTTCAGATTTTAAAACTGGACTAAATGTAAATTGAAAGTGAGGTTCAGGAGGATTTTTTTTTATTCTTATATGTTTAAATGTTCTAAATAATACAGGAAATAAGCTTCAGAGCAGTATCTTTTTTATGTAAAATTCAATCACCCAAAACACTGGTCTATTACTGGGTCAGACTATAGGTTACAATCACAGGATTGTAAATAAATTTATGTCTTATCTGCTTAATTTTTTCTTCTGCTGCCAGCAGCGCTTTGTCTCCATCAGGTCACTAAATAAATAGATAAAAATTCTGTGTAACAAACAGTGGGATTCCAGCAATTGATCATCCATCAATGAAATTCAAGTCTGCTGGTTGACTGAACTCTGATCAGCTGCTCTGGAACCAAACTCAGGATTTGTCAACTCAGAGTGTGGGGTTGTTAAACCTTCTCCCTGGTACAGCCCTGTTTTTTAAGCCACTGCTTCTTAACATGTTCAGCTTGTGATCCCTTATAGATACAAGGAGGCAAAAATAAAACATAATTTTATGCTTTTTTTCAGTTTTCCTCTTCTACTAATAATCTCAGATCCCAGACATCTACCCCTGCAAGATCTCACAGGTGTCCTCTAATAGCACATTATGACACTGTTTCCCACAGACTACATCCTTTACATCCACTTCATGATTCATACACAGCTCAGTATGAAAAAAATGGTTTGGGGTGAATTTGACATCCCGCTGACAATGTTTAGCTACCTTGCTTCCCGAAACTTCTTGAGCTTGCTGGGTCGGTCCTGGTTTCTCCGCCGCCTGAACCACCTCTGGACCTGTCGCACTGAACAGCCCGTCTGTTTACTTAAACTCTCTAAGGAGCTCTAGCAACAAAAGCAGAACAAGGAAAGAAGAGTCAGAGCTGTCTTTAATACAGTAGTTGACTGGTCATGTAAGACTTGGCTGTGAAGATATGTTTTATTTCTACCACGCTGTTATTCTTGTCCATTTACACCTACAACACCAACATCTCTAACTTCTGTAATTAGGCACAAGCTGTCTTACTGCCAAAGGACACGCAGTATGTATGGAGCAGTGCTAGTTTCCTGAAGTATGCAGGTTGAGTACCTGTGTGGGATGCTTTGATGTGCTGCAGAAATAGGACTCCAGGGTGGGATTTGGAGGAGCACAAACACGCTGCTTGTCACTCACTCCGAGAAGAGACGCCAGAGGAATTGCTACCGTCCTGGAAGAGAGGAAAAACATACCAGATCAGAACTGTGTTTACACATCATGTCACATTTGTCATAAAGAAACATGCAAAACACAGAGGTAGAGAGGCAGATTAACAGGCAAATGTTGGATGGCTCACCTCTCAAATATCTGTCTGATGACCAGAAAGCAGAGAGCAATGGGGATGGTAGCCCAGAGGTCCCATGTTTTAGGGAAGACTTTGTCATCGTGGTCCTTCAGGTCAGCCCAGCCGTGGCCTTCAGGAAACCAAATCCAGTCCGCCCATATCAGCTCACTCAGCCGAGACATCCTAAAAACGACACAGAGTAAGAAAAGGGTTCTTTTTTTTTGTTTTTTTTTTTACCTTGTGGAAGGAAATTAAGACAGGTATTAAAAAGATGGGCTCTGTCTCCTTGGTGATCTCCATCCATTTTCCATTAGATAAATATAGAAACTCACTCAGCTGTGACAATATCCTGAGAGGAAGAAGAGGAAACAGAGAGGCCTGAGAGGAGCGAGTATTGATTGGAGGTGATTAATCTCACTGGGCATTAGGCAACAGGCACTGTATCTGGGCACTTCCTGTTCCAGATGAACGGAGGATTTTGTTATGCTGCACACACTACCATCAGAAAAACCTATGAGAATTCATCTTTGGCATGACACCGGACTTCAGTTTGGCAGTAATTTCCATTTCTTGAAAAACATTAACTATTGTCTTCAGCTGCATGACACATTTACAGACACACACGGTTTTAAAAAAAAAAGAAAAAAAGTGTGTCATATTTCCAACAGTTGGCATGTTGGACATCTTTAACAAAGGAACCTGATGTTGGCAATTCATAAAACCTGTTTGTATACTTGTAATACTGTGTAACAATGTGTTTTACATAATTTAATAATTTCTCATTAATTAGTAACACAGTATGTTTGAATTGGGCAAAGGAAATTGCACAATAAACACACCATGTTCTGATAATCTCTTGAGCAAGATGACTCGTCATAGTCCCTCCTGTCATGTCCACTATAACCTCTGTGAAACAGAATTAAACAGCTACTCTGGACAAACCTGTAGAGATGTTTAATATTTAGTTATTTTGGCCTTGATCTTAACTACAGAAGAGACTGTATATAACAACAACAAAGATATTCAATGAGACATAAAATGGCCTAAGACAAAATATAAAGAGAATTGTGTAAGACAAAAGGTGATACCGAAAGACATATAAATAGGACTTAAAATGGGGTAAAATAAAAGATAACAGAAAGGAAATGAATGAAACTGAATTGACAAAATTACAATTACTGTGCAGTGCAATGAACTGAATTTGCAAAGATCTGGGAACTGGAGTTTGATTCACTTTAAACAGAGGTTTACACCAAAACAGTTGCCAAGCCAACAAAAGAAAACAAACATAAATGTCTCTCTTTTAATTCTTAATTCTTCATATACTTTTGGCCACACTAGCAGCATCTAGGGATGTCAATGTCAACCGAGCCATCACTTTGGTCCAGACTGATATCTCAATGACATTTTGTGAAGACATTCATAGTTAGAAGAGGATGAACTCTACTAACTTTGGCGAACCATTAAATTTTCTACCTATATTCAAGGTCCCTAGAGGATATATCCTAATGACTTTGATGATCCTCTGAGCCGCCAGCAGGTCAAAGTTTTCATTCATCTTGTGAAATATCTCAACATCTTCCAAATGGATCGGCACAAAATTGTGCACTGACATTCGGTGCAGGGGATGAATCCTACTCACAGTGGTGATCATGACCATTACCATATGGTTGACATTTTTGATTTATATTGAAATATATCTTAACAACTACTGGATAAACTACTGCAATATTTCACAAAGACATTTGTGGTGGGCTGTTTTTTTTAATCAGCTCATGTGGAGGCCATAACATCAACAAGATTTCCTGCTTGGTTCGTGGTTTTCGATAACTGGGATTTAGGTGAGTGCTGACTTCTGAAAAGGAGCAACATCAGATGCCTCAACATGGTCTTACTGCCTTGTTATTAGAGTGCAGAAACAACAACAGGATGTGGTGACGTCAGTGCTGCTTGTAATTAGTGGCAACTCCTCAGTGGGACACTTACTGACCTGTGGACTTCAATACAATGTAAGATCAGCAGATTTTGAGTCTGATCATCATATTACACTGCTGCACCTTTGAGTCTGCAGCCAAAGTATGAGCGGAGAGGGAAATTTAGCTTGTCGCACACTTCCTGACAGATCCCATAACAAGGAGTGTGCGTGTGGACTTTAACCCATTACAAGCTTAATATGAATGCACAGCAACTCTTGATGGGTGCCTTTTGTTAGTGGGAGTTTTACCTCAACAGGATAGCTTTTGCACTTTTGCCTTACCTTGAAACAACAGCGGTGAAATATAAACTATAATTATAAATCTTTTCTGTTAAAGTTAAACATGGTGTTGATTTCAGTGAACCTGCTGCCCCCTATTTGTCACCTCTCAAGTCAGAAATCTACCTGTGTTTTCACTCCATAAAACTGTCACTGAAATAATCGCGTTGACTTTCTTTCAAAGTGTCCACCTTTACGCTTAGCTGACCGCAGATCATGTTAAGGTCCTTTAAATGCTTCAAATAGAGAACAGAGAATGGGCTATCTGTGGATTGTGTTAAAATATGTTAATGAGTTCAGGTTTGTGTTCAGTGCTAGGGCGAATTATGGGATTTGGATGAACACGCAGAAGTGTTTTCTGTCTAACAGGGGGAACTGGAAACCAACCTTGGGGCTGTAGAAGCTCTCAGGTGTGCATCCTGCTTCTTAAATGCAAAGTAGACATTTTCTTTCTGTAGTTGATCTAAACTTGACAGCTCACTTTTACTGCATGGGACAGAGACTTAAGCTAAATCCCCAAACAAGCAACATTAGAATCAACCAGAAGTAAAAGTTAACACAGGTTACACACAGTGAAAATCCCTTAGTGTTTATGTAAGATGGCAGCAGCACCAGCCTTTTGGTGGCAGAAAGAATTTAACAGTATGCTCCTGCTGGTGTATGAATCCCTCCATGGTTAACTGACTGCAGGAGATCAATCTTTGGCAGGAGAACAGATCTGGAACCAGCGGTTTTGGCATGTGCAGCTGCTGAAAGCTAAAGTAAACTTGCATTTCATTTTGTTAGCCAAGCTATGTTGGCAGATTATCCAGTATAAAGTGTAACAAACATGTGAGACCAGCAGACTAGTGGATACAGCTTAGTCTCTGAGTTTTAAATGAAACACATTTTGGATTTTTTTTTTTAAGTCACATTCTGGACTCTAATAATGCTATTCCACTTGGAAATAAACAACAGGTATCTGCTAACTGTATTTGTGCATCTATTACTTAAGATGTTGTGTGTATTCATAGTTTTTTTGGGGTTTTTTTTGTATCATCTCCCATCTGTTCTTACCCTGGCTGACATCTACTCTGGCAGTGCTACATTATTTAATCTAGCATCATTGCTCACAAATCAGCTGGTGCTCACACATTTCCAATTTGAGGACAGTATCTGGAAAGCCTATGGTGCAACGTGACAATTTGTGGTTTAGTGTCTGGGAACAGGAGTGGTGTATTACTGGATGGGTACCAAAAAAACGAGTTCATCTTTACTTAAAATTTCAATTTCACATTTCACTCCTAGAAAACAGATTCTTCCCCCTTTACAGTTTCTCTTTTTCCCATTTTCACCCAGAATAAATTATACACCAGCAATTCTGCCATACACTTTTAGCTTAGCATGCATCAAGCTATGAAAATCCTAAACATAATGTAATTCAAAAGCATCTTTCATTATGCCCTTCCTGCCTTTTTTAAATGAAGCCTAGGGAAGGCTTCCTCTTAAAAAGGTGCCATGTGTAGTTTTTGACCACTGCCACAGCTTTTGAGTGTGGGCTGCCATTTTGGTTATTCTTGCCCACCTGTATGAGAACTGCAATAGTTTTACACTATTCCACTGGTCTACAGCTGGTGGCAATAGACCAGCAACAGGCTGGGAAGAGAAAGACTGCAAGCCAGTGAACAATGCAGGTTTCAAAATCTTCTAAATGTTATTTGAAGGTGGAAATGCATTTAACACGTTTGTTAGGCCTTCATTTTTAAACAAACAATCCTTGTTGACTTTGTTTTTAAACGTACCTGTGGTAGTTTCATCAACAAACATTACCGTTGTTTGTTTAGTTTTGTTGAGTTTTCTTACTAACAAAACACAACTGTTACCTTCCAGGAAAACTCCCAGTGACACTGTCACAAAGTGAAAGCCGCTAGCCCCGAGCTATAACCCTTCAGACTTTGGAAAACTCTCTCCAAAGCCACAGGTAACTTTATATATTACAGTTTTCACAGGCTAAGTAGTACTTCTCATGAGGAGTTATAATGAACTTCAGGTGTAAAACGAAATAATTATTATTTTTTTAAATCAGCGGAATGCTCCTTTAAATGGCTTTTTTGCATAACTAAAACCTTGAAGGATGAAGGCTGTCCCGTGCTGTACAGATTGCAAAGTTCTTAGAGGCAAATTTGAGATGTTGAGGTATGTAAATAAGATTAATTTGACTTGCCTACAGGACACAAATGAATTACCCTTATCTCACATCTAAAACAGTCAGCGTTTCTCAGTCTTTAATGAAGGTGGGGCAGGCTGCGTTCATTCAAACTTTAGGGTTACTGCCATCACTCAAAGTTAGCTGTTAGTGTCTGTCACAGCTGTCTACGCTGTTTGCGTAAACCCGTGAAGGGAGTGGCTGAGTGCGCACGCCATGGCGCAAGCGGGGAGTCTCCCGGACATAGCGGAACAGACAAGCTTGACTCAGTGAGATGGAGCTTTGAACAAGTTTCCCAACACCACACTAACTCGTACTGTTTGCTCACTTAACAAGGCCACGTATAGTTGTCACTTTGAACTACCCGTGTACACAGAGAGAAAAGCGGGGCGTAACTTTGCGACTTCATCTTACGTTAGAAAACTTTTTGGGGGGGAGAGGGGGGGCCGCATACGTTACTTGCACCATAAGCGATATAAATGGCCGTTTATCTTGTGCTAACAACTTCTGTATTTCCTTATGAGGTGCCGTTGTGCTTTATTGGTTATGTCTTGAATGGTTTCATGACCTTCTCTTATCGCGGTGTTCCTAAACAAACATCCCCGACATCAGGACAAGCGAAGGCCTGTTAGCTAGCTAAACTTTGATGCGCGAGCCACTTTAACGTCTCCCAACGGCTGAGTGCGATAGGGCTTCGGCTCAGTGAGGTTAGCGAGGTTCGGTTGGTGAAGGGGGTGTAATCCCTCGGTTACAACTTCGCATAAATCCTCCCGGGAGGATGGCTCTCCCGTTTCTTGTCTAAAAATAGCAGCCTGAGGAGAGGTTTATGGTTTGAGGTGGTACAGGAGCCCGCACCGAGGCTTTTTTAGCGTGAAAGCATCGTCCATCAAGTAACGGTGCAGTCAACTTACCTCTCTTAGCTGTTGGCAGGTAATGTGCTTTTAAAACGTATGGCCGCTGCTGCTCTTCCTCTCTTCCCGTTGTACTGCCTGAGGAGATTTCAAGTAGTTCTCGCCATTAAACACACTCTCAACTTGTTGATCGTTCAATGAGCTGCAATCCGCCTTTTTTTCTTTCCTCTAAACCTCAGGTTCGCCACATTCTCAGAGGAAAAAACCCAACAACTGTGTCGCACTTTCCCCTCAAATACTCTCCCCTCTGTGGTCGTGATTTCAGGCTGGTTCAAACAAGGAGAGAGGGAAAATGATATTTTGTTTATCACTTTTCCGTCTGATCAAAGTAGTCTGAATGGGCCTCGGTTTGTTGCCGTTCAGCCGGGTAGTTCAAGTGGTCGGATATAGTGAATATTATGGTAGTATGTTGGAAGAGTACCGGGGGCGGGAGCAGGCTATTTAAAGTGACGTGAGCCTCTACCGTGTATGAGGTGTGGTTAGTGCCACATGAAACTAGAGTGGTAGTGCTGGGATGTTCTAACTTGAGGTCTGAGGTGGAGGTAAAACAATATGACCCATTATACTCTCCAAATATTATGCTGTCAGCCACCCAGAACTGATAAGATAACTGTATACAGTAAATAAAAAAGACACCTCTTTTGTATGTTTTATCATGACAGTAGCAGGAATAAGAAATAATCTGAATACCATACAAGTATTTAAATCAAATGCAAAAGGCACTAATAGTTGTGTAACCAAACTGCAGTAGTCAGTATCTCCACAGGTATCAGGAGTAATAGCCACGGGCTAAACTAACAGGATAGTACTGGGCCTACTGTGACTCTGGCACATGAATAAATCTGTTGAGACCTGAAGTCACAGGAAAGTTTTGAGGGCAGCAAGTACGTACGAGAGCTGGCATTAGCAGCAGCCAAGCTGAGTTGAGTGTGAGTTTGCATAGGTGTGTAACACTGGATGTCTCAGTCACCAGTGAGCACATACAGCTACTTTTAATATATGGCTGATAGTTTGGCTATATTTAAAAGGCCAGTAGGTGGGAGAGGGCCACCAGTGTTGAACTTAGAGTGCAGGTATACGACTATTTCCTGGAGGCATAGCAGTGTAAATTTGATTCATTTCAAACTTGCTTAAATTCTAGTAGAAAAGACTAGTTTGTTCATTTTGGACCACCACTAGAGTGTGGGCCTTTCTAAACATATGTATGCAGTGCTCTCCTTATACAGCCTACAGCTGCTTAAACCTAATTTTCACATATATTAAGTTTTATACTGTATATATAATGTTGTTGTGAGACATTATTTCTCCTGTTGTTCCTTCTCCTGATCCCTGTTCAACTGCTGTGGGCAAAATCTGTTTTTCAGCTTGTTCTCGCAACAAAAACAAGAGGATTAGGGCTCTTATTCAACAGGATACTGTTACAGTATCAGTTCTTCTTACATACAAAAGGGATACTGACACCTGCTGCTCCCTCTGACCAGCACTGACACACTGGTGCATCTGTTTTGGTCTTTCAACCATACTGAGAAAGTCTGATCTGATGTTCTCTGCTTTATTCTATCTAAACAAATCTAAACAAATGCAAATTCAGTCTAGGATTCAGTCCAAGTCCAAGTCTCCTGCTTGTTTTAAAACTGAGCTCAAACTTTAGTTAGTTTGTCAACATGAAGAACACTGTGCTCATATATATTTATTTTATTCAATTATTATTATTTACCTGACTATGCTACTCCTCCCTGTTTATTTTATGTATTTTGCTTTTCTGGTGTTAATCTCTGTGTGCCCTGACTGTAAATTGGACATTGTACATCACTTTAATAAAGTATTTTTTTAAAACTGTGGTATACCAGTATTTGCATTCCCATCATACAGTATGGTGTTAACATTTCAAAAATAATATTTTCTCATGTCATCATAAATTCATACATAAGAAGGTGCTATGTGCTTTTTTGTCTGTATAGGCTGAAGCTTCAGGTTTGCAAAACCACTCTCTTTCAATACCTTTACCTCAGTTTCAGCAGGAATAACTGCAGAGGGGCTGAAATAATTACTTCAAATAAAACTAAATAACTGAGATTCATTATTATGTCATTTTTGTGAAGTCTTACTTATTAAAACAGCTCACTGTTTTTATCGTAGGAGTTTTAGCTGTAATTCTGTCGCCTTTTTCAGCCAAGTGATATTATATCTGACTGACCTCCATTTGGCACAGAGGGTGTTCTGGTGCCACAAGCACCATACTCCTGGTTTTCTGTCGTCTGTGCTCATTTCTGGAAAGCTGCCCAGGCCGAGTAAATGTGCGTTTACCTACGATGCACAATTTAATCAATATACTGGGATAAAGGTGAGGTTGCCTGAACAGGTTCCCTGATTTTTCTTTTTTCACTTAGCTATTTGCCATTTCTCATTGCTGTGTAGTTACTCTATTTTCTGTCTTCTTGTTGCTCACCTGACTTATTTTCTTACCCCATCGCAGCTTTTAATTATAAATTCTTGATCTACAGTCTTTTTCAGTTGTTTTTCTCCACAAACTGCAGCAGCACGTTCAACAGAATGGCAACTTCTCCTCATCCTGCTATGTCTATGTGGCATTAATTATTCCTCATACACCCAAGCATGCCAAAGAGGGTTGAGGCATGTTTGGACTCATCAGACCAAACCCAAAACGCTGTGGCAGACAGATTCACTGCACACCCCAACTGTGGTTACACACACCTCAGCCTTTTCCATCCTCCTCATATCTGTGCTGGATATTTATGCATGCAGAGTCATCACTGAATCATGGCGGGAGCTTGAAGAGGGATTATTGACTTAACGCGATTATGTCCAATCATAAGGGGCATTGTCTTATTATACTCCATTTAATAAACACTAAAAATATTTCTAGCATTTCTTTCATGCAAGTTTTTGATCAGTTTGGTCCACAGGTTCAGATGCAACCAGGACTTGAGGCCAGATGTTTTCCACTTTCCCCAGTACCTCTTCAGGCCTATAGAGAGCAGCAAACACCCCTATGATCAAACAGCCTTTGCCGATTCTGCTGTCTGTTTAAATTAAGTGAAAGAAAGACGTCATTTTTGAGCTGAATTTGTTTTGACAAAGGAAAAGAGGCTAAAATGTAAATAAGATGATATTAAGCAGAGACATTTTTTCTAAATTGTACTTTATTTTCTTTTAAAGACATATGTTTTAAAACAGCGATTGTAGAGAATAAATAAAGAAACATTATGTTTTTGTTTTTGTTTTTGTTTTTACTTCCATAGGTACATTTATGTAATTAAAAACTCTATAAGTGTGTTCATTGTCTTGTAGACCTGCAGGAATCCTCTTTTTTTTTTTTTTTACTCCCTCTTAAATTAAAAAAGAAATTTTCACATCTTTCCTCTCATCAAATTTGATTACCAAATAAATTAAACGTAAAAAATCAAGATAGAAAAATTCCCAGCCCTTCCTTCCGCTTAGTTAATCTGAAAAGTAGTGGCAGCAGAGAATCTTAACTCGTGAAGTTTTAAGTCCTTTTAACTCCATTTTTAAAACCAAGGTATGTACAGTGAGAGGAAATCCATTTCTCTTCCAGTTTTAATTACCCCATGTTTTTAATTTACGTATAAATAATAAAACTAACTCTACATAACAATATTACCAATGGTAATCATACAGAATATTATTTTCTTTTGCCTCTGACTGTGTAGACTGGCCTTCTGTTCACGCCATAGACCACAAATCACACTATACAGTAGAACCCTGTTCAGTAGAATAACATCAGTGATATGCTTTTTCTTAACATGTAGATCTTGTTGCCAACAATAGAGTATGTACATAATATAAATGAATCCAGCTGTGGAATGATACAGTAGGAACTCTGGAGCACTTCTGATATTGCGGATGCTGATTCTGTAGATGTATTTGTTGCTGATATTACTGCCGTCATCGTCGTAGTTTCTTTTTTCTTTTCTTTTTTTTTTTTTTAAGCGCATACACGTGATACTGCTCTCTGTGAAGTGTTGCTCCTGTGCTATACGGTTGGTCAAACAACCAAAAAAGGCTGGGACATCCCAAGTGGTTTTCTTGATTGAACTCTTAGGTTTTCCTGGAGGTAAAGAAGAAGAGAAGAGAAAGAGAGAGAGAGAGACCAAAGCATTTTTTAAACCAAATCACAGAAATGAAACACACACATTTGAGACTTTGGAAGTGGAGTGGTGTCTGCAATACACACTGCTTGCACTGATGCCTCAGGGGGAGTCTCAGTAATCAACTAGTGTCCATGCAACTCAAATAAGTGACAGTCATACTGCTGCAAGTGTATGCACGTTCTTAGAAAATACTTTATCATATCTTTTGGCAGGCAAATTAATTCAGAACATGCATGGTAGGAATTCTGGTAGAGGGTAAACTCTCCACATTTTTAGAGAACAGTCGGAGATTATTTCACTTTTTATTCTAATAATATTCAGAACCATGCCATTCACCAAACTGTAGGTTTCTCAGACGAGGGAAGATTTCAAATAGTTTATTTGTGATGCAGGGTTACTGCAAAGAGGGCATCTGCAGGTACCAGAAACAACAAATTTCCACTTTTTAATTCAAGTTTTTACCGTCAGTTTGTCTATATTCAATATCAATTATGTATCAGAGCAGTGGATGTGAATCATCTGTCATTTACAAATAATGACTAAGTTAAAAAACCTCTTAACAAGCAGTCATTACTCTCAGACCCACTTTATTTTCTATAAATTCTTATAGACTTCTAAGATATGAAATGTATCAGGTGGAAATTAAGGGAAGCCTGGATAAAATTATGCACAAATAACCTATAATATTGAAAAAAAGAAAAAGAAAAAAAGCTTCAATGAAGAGAGGAAACAAACTGATGTATGATACTGTTGCACAGTGTGGAGCCTTAAAGATACTTAAGGGAGAAAAAGTGGGGAAACTATATGTTAAGGGGTGTTTGAACTAAAATTTAATGTATTAATTTGTCATGGAAGTGTTTTATTTATTGTGGTGGATCAAATTCAGTTTTGTTTTCAGCCTAAAAATGATTTAAGCCTTGTAAATGTTGTTTTTTAGGACCAGAAACATCTTTGTTTTTGATTTATATTAGAATAAAAACATTTAATTTCCCTAGATCATATCAGGCTTTTTAAGGCACTTTTTTAGTCATGTTAATGACCTGCAGATACCCTGTGCAAAAGAAACCTTATGAATTGCTGGTTGTTTTCAATATGAAATGGAGACTTTGGGTTATATTATTTGAATATTTGGAATATTTTTTGGGATATATCCAGAATTCCTACAGAGGAATGCAGTTCCTCAGCCAGCAGCACGTGTCACAGGAACCAAACAGCTTTACCCAAAACCTTCTAGAGTAAGGTTAGTGTCTCAGTTGGTACAACACACACACACACACACGTTCACTTACACACACAAATATTTTTTTCACATCTACTCAATACAGATATAAATGCACACACCTCGGCTTTGTCTCACGCTTGCACGCAGAGTCACTTGTACACAAATACTATGTTGTCGACCATATACAGGGGCACGTTCAGTACATTTTCAGTCTCACAAAAACCAAACAAAGTTCAGGCACAAAGTCACTTGGAATTGAGTTACAACCAAACAAAAACCCCGTACTCACCGAAAAACTACCACACCAACCAACTAAACAGAGGGGATATGTAAGAATGATAATCATGACAGACAACAAAAAGGAAACTAATCGAGAACCAAAAAAGTCTAAAAGGAATAAATTCTAATAGATCCATATTTGATGGACAACAGGCTAATTTAGCTCTGAGCATTGAAGCTTTTAGAGGACTTTTAAAAAAAGAATAAAAACAGCATGTCATGATAATCAATTACTTACAGATGCTGAGGTAAAGTGACAGTTATTGATCAGTGTTTGCAAGGATTAAAAAACCAGGACAAAATAATAAGAGGAAACTCACAACGCACCAAACACAGTTCATGGTCGCCACAGTAACCCGCCATGCAGTTGAGCATGGTGAATCAAGGCAACGGCCCAAAATAAAAATTGCTAATGGCAACCATCACAGGCAATATCGCCACAGCAACCAACACAGGCCAATTAACTTACAACGCAGTGAGAAGGAAGGGGGGAGGTTTTAGCGGTTGCTAGGCAACCGTAGCCATAGCGACGCACGTCTCCACGATATATGTATGGACGGGACAGTCTTGAGAGTGGTGTGATGTTTTTTTCAGGAAAAATGGCATATGGCACAGCACAAAAACAATAAATGAAAAAGTAAAACAAAAAATTAATGACGAACAGTAGTTGGCATTCAACCCTGCGACAGAACACTGGTTAGACACAACATTTGAACCGACTTAAAGTCTACTTCTGTATAAAACTGTCCCTACACGCTGAGCAAAAAAAAGAAGGAGCCACTTTTACACAACATAGGTATCTTCTGATCCTTGTAATGTATTTCAAATTGATGGTATTTTTAGAGAGCTGCCACCTCAGTAAAGTTAATCTACTGTAGGCTTATTGACTTCTTCAGTTCCACATGAAAGACAGCCATTTAAATGAAGCCCCCAATTACATCCACTCTGTCTCTTTAACTTCCAGACACATTTCCCGCTGTCTATCAACTCCCTCCCCGTCTCCTCAAACACAGTAGCTCACCTCCTTCAGTAAGGCCTGTTGGCGTCCTTGGGCCTCTTCAGCTGCACCTTCAGTCTCTTCATGCCGATCTGGAAGCCGTTCATGGCCTGGATGGCAGTCTGGGCGCTAGAGGGGTTGTCAAAGCTCACAAAACCTGAGGAGGAAGCAACAGAGGGGAAGAAGTAAATATAAACATTCATCGGTGCAGCAACGGCAGCATCATTTATGGGGAAAAAAGTGAAAGCAAATAAAATGAAAACATGTCTTTTGTCACATAAGAAAGAAAGCCTCTAAAACCCACAAGGTGACAACAATCTTTACAGTCTCTGTTACCGTCACTCACCGAAGCATTTGCTCTGGTTGGTGGCGCGGTCAACAAACACCTTCGCAGAGATGACGTTTCCGAAGGGCAGGAACATCTGCAGTATCTCAGAGTCGGTGAACTCCTGTGGCAGGTGGTAGATGAAGATGTTACAGCCCTCAGGTCCTGTACGCAAAGACAGGAGAGAGACAAGGACAAGAACATGACGTGACAAGACAGGACAGGTAAAGAGATCAGTAAAAGAGCAGCAGTGTTCAGGAAACACTCAGAAAAGCAGAGTTAATATGACTCAATGAGCAGGACATAAAATCTAAAACAAATTAAATCA
Organism: Lates calcarifer; assembly: GCF_001640805.2. Lineage (NCBI taxonomy): Eukaryota > Metazoa > Chordata > Actinopteri > Centropomidae > Lates > Lates calcarifer. Next base: position 14,932,051 of record NC_066835.1, on the reverse strand, counting down.
GTTAAATGTTTTGGGAAATGCATTTATGTGTTTTCTTGCCCACAAGTACCACACCAGTGGGTTTGCAAGGCTTCTTAAATACAGATAACAGTTTTTAAATGCATATAATATAGGGTCAGACATTTGGATGTATTCTTCCTCCACTCCTAGACACACATTGATTTTAAATCAGTTTTATATGGATTGAAGATCAGTGATCAAATTGTAAAAGATATCAAGTCTACATTCATCATCACTTGGAAATGCAGTTTAAGTAGAGAATGATTTGAAAAGTCTGCACTGCATTATGACAATGTTACCAAGACAGTTAGTGTGTAGTGTTTTGACTAGAGCTGAAATGAGTGGTCAATTAATCAATTAGTCATTCAACAAAGTTTATCTGCAACAACTATGATGACTGATTGAGTAATTTAAGTCATTTTTCAAGCAAAAGCCTCCAGCTATTCTCCAGTTTCAGACATTTTATAGACTAGACAATTATTCAGATAGTCAGTGAAATCATTGTTAGTTGTTGCCTTAGTTTTGACAAATGCAGACTATCATCAGTGTGATAAATAATGTAGTTCAATAAAGTTTTAAATTGTTTTCATTCTCATATCATGCAAAAGCAATGAAAACCATCAGATAATGGCAGAAAAATAAAATACAGTCACCCCTTAAAGCGCAGGAGCACTGTTTACAAAATGATAACCTGTGATGTAAAGTGCGTGTGATTTGTGGCAAAAGGGCTAAAACATGCAAAACCACTGGAATGTCTCTCTGAGATATGATTACTCCACATTTCTGCACAGTTGAGTTTGAGTTTACCTTCCCGTTGCTGCAGCTGCTGCGGCTGCTGCGGCTGCTGAGCCACCAGTGTGGGCTGGTGGGGGAACGGCTGTCCCACCAGGCCGTAGGCAGCAGGGTAGGTGGCTGATGGGAGAGGAGGAACAGGTGAGCAGAGAGCAGAGCACCGCAAACTAATCGTTTTTTTCTGATTGTTGACAGAGCTGTATTCCCACCTACAGATCTACTAAAACGGGGAGATGTTTTGCATATAGTTTGTGATGTGTGACTCATTCTATAGGGCTGCAGCTTATTTACATTCTGTAATATATGTACATGTTTTGACTCTGGATTCCTACTTTACGCACACGCTGCTCGGTAATCGGGGAGTGCAAAGTTAATGTAGCTGTTACGTAAACTGTTTTGCATTCAGGTTGCAAAACAGAATGCAAAATGTAGCTGGAGTTATTTTGAGGAACTAAACCTCAAAAAAAAAAAAAAAAAAAATCTGAGGCAGAGGAGTCAAATTTTATGTGAAATGTAGCAACAAAAAAAAAAAAGAATATTTGTGAGATTACATGTTTGTTTGTACATCTGAAATCAGTTTGAACTTTGCATATTTTGTTTTTTTCTACAAGCACCGAGTACATATGCACATAGCAACACTTTCTATAAATAAATGTCAGTTTATGTTACAATTTATAGCTTTATATCCAACATATCCAACTCAATTAATACTGAGACTGTGAGGCTCACCTGTATAGTGCTGCATGCCTGTATAAGCTTGCTGTAGAGGATCCAGGACAGGACTCTGAGCTGTGACACAGTAAACATATTGTCACTAACTGCTGTATATGCACACACACAAAGATACACACACACAAAAAATCCCTAACTGCTATCTGGAGCACATCAGCACGCTCCAGATAACATTTAGTGCTTTAGTTTCATTTCATTTCATCTTAATTAGACCCTTGCTGTGGCACATCAAAACAGGAAGCCTGTGAACCTGTGGAGGAATATTTCACATTATTTTTTTTACTCGGGGACGTGATGTAGCTGCGATACCCTGATAGGCATGAACCCCGTTGGTGTACAGGGCTTCGGTTGCCGACTGGCCGTTGGGCGGAGCTGGCACGGAGGGGTAGCTGTTCACCGCGATGGGAGGAGGCAGAGCGGGAACAGGTGTGGCTGCGATGGAGGGTGGAGTGCTGGTACCTGCAGAAAAACAACGATGACAGCATTTCATACACAGAAAAAACAAACAGACAAACCATCTGATTTAATCGGTGATCAAATGAAAATACCAACTATTTCCTGTCTGTAGTTTCAGTACTCATTTTATTCTAGACTGAAGTACAGAATACTAAAGTAACACTATTACTTAGTGGTTTTTATACCTTAAAAGTTAAAGCTAACACAGCTATCATCATGGCAGTCTGAAAAAGAAATAAAACTACAAAATAGATGTTTGTTATTTTGTCCTCTTAGGTCCACCTCTCCTTGTATCTGTCCTCATATTTCAGGCAGAAATCTAATCAAGGCCGGCCGGGGCCAGACATCTCTGCCTCTCATTACCTGAGGAGGGGGTGATGGATGCGATCGGCGTGGCAATGATGCTGCTGGGGTTGAGGGCGGCGAGCTGCTGCATCTGAACCGCCGCAACCGTGGCAACGGGAGAGAGGTAGGCCGACTGCGCCACCAGGGCCTGCTGCTGCATCAGCTGGAGGACGGAGGGAGAGAGAGAGGAGGGGAGAGGGTGATTTGGAGTTTAGAGAATTGAGAATGTTTAGATGGATGTGTCTGTGTTTAGGTTGGAGGTGTGTGTTCCCTGAGTCTAATCTCAGGGTGGTAAAGTACAAAAACACATCAGAAACCGAACAAATTGTGAAAAAGCTCAACACCAGACATTTAGTGTGTGATTTCTTTAGACGACAATCACAGACAGAAACACTACGCTCAGATTTTTATTATTAAAGAGTTCAAATAACAGGATCCTGCCATAAAAATCCAGCATGTTTAATAGAACTGCGATGACTCCAGACTGAACCTCAATCATGGGTCAATATACCTGAAGGCCACGTCTCTGTGTGCTGCAATATAACACAGAGCAGCTGTCCTCACTGACCTGCTCTGTTTTTGCAAACCAGTGCAGACGCTTCGCAGGAGTTATAATCAGTCATTAGGGCCAAATCAAAGTAATAATCTGACTTCACATCATGTTCCTGCTCTAAACTGAACTGTGAGGGTAATTATAACAGACTACATTTCTGCTGTTGTGTATCTTTCACGTGGATCTGCACTTTATTGATGATTCTTTTCTCTTTTTTCTTTGGTCAGCAGTTTTACTTTATGTAATGTTTACCATGAGTGCTTTGCGAACACGTCCACCGCAGAGTAAAAATGTTGTCAGGCCTCCTTAAGCATCACAAATTGAACAACCGTTAATGAGCCAAATCTAAAACCATTTGCACTAAATAGTCAATTAGCAAAGACGAGAGCTGCTTTACTCGACATTGTAAATTGTCATTTTTCCAATTAAGATCATCTAGTATAACATTAAAACTCTTCTATTAGAATCACAAGGAACATATCGCATCGAGTAAGGTTTGCTTCTCCAAAAAACTGATTTTGTATCTTTTCTTTCATTTTGTTATTTTCACTTTCTGTCACATCAGTTTTTAGTTCTGTACTTTTATGTCTACATAAAGAAAACGTCAGTTAATTCAGGGCGTCTCAACCTTTTATTGCACCGCAGACTGTTTTTGTTCAAGAATCATTTATGGCTCAGGCTTGATCTCTTTCTAATTATCCAAATAAGGCTTGATGCTGAGGTAAAGCTATCAGACAGAGAGAGGGAGAGACAGAGAGAGGGAGAGACAGAGAGAAGAGGAGAGACAGGAAAGAGAGGAGGCACATATAAAAACAAACTAAACAGAAACACATAAGTTTATTTGCTCTGTGTTTCATTATGAAGAGTGTTTCTACAGAAATGTGTGTGTGTGTATGTGTGGGTGTGAACGTGTGTTCCTCACGGCCTGTGTGTAGGCGTTGTATGCCCCGAGGTGCAGGGTCATGGGACTGATGACGCCCAGCTGAGAGGCCACCTGCTGCATCCGCCTGAGCCCTCGCTCCTTCTCTGAATCGGCGAACTTCACCACCAGGCTGGACGAGGCGCCCTGCGGAGGTAACGTGAAGAATCATGACTCCTTCTGTCTGTTGCTTCTCACGTCAACACGAGTTAGAAAAAATATCCCCATTTGGTAAGGTTAAAAACAGGTGATAAGGCACGGGGGGCGTCCTGCTAGCCTGGGAGGTCTAAGAAGGTGGTCATGTTATCATAATGTCCCTGGTTCTTGTCCGGCCAGGGACCTTTGTCCCAAGTCATCTCTGCGTCTAACCTCATTTCTTTTCAGCTCTATACCACCTGCTACCAAATAAATATGAAAAAATCAAAGCAAAACAAGTAACACTGGTTATAATGCAAAAATATAAAGGTAATTTTCAGTTGTAGGTTAACACTTTCTATGACAATAAGGCTAAAATTACAAAATGTTTACGTAAAATAAAATGTCCAAAAAACAGAGATAAACATGTATTTTTCACACATAAACTCAGCTTTTAATTTAGTGAACCTGCATAAAAGCATCATACAAATCACCTCTGGCAGAATAAAAAAGAGATGACCAGAATTTATAAAGGTTTTGTCCTCTATTGTGTGTGTGTGTGTGTGTGTGTGTGGAGGAGGGGGACAGAAAAGAGAAGTAGTGACTATTAGCTGAGTCACCATGATGAGTGTCTAAATGACTGGATTGGGAGCATCTGAGTGTGTCCATTTGAGTTTATGTGCAACCATGTGTATGTGTAACTAGTTGTAGCTGTGTAGTTTGTGTGTGTGAGTGTGTGTGTGTATGTGTGTGTGTGTGTAGGGGGGGTAACTTACAGGTAAAGTACGACTCCCATGCAGAGCGTTGATGGCGGCCTGGGCTTCTGCGTTGCTCTGGAACTTTACAAATGCACACCCTACATGAAATGACACACCATTAAACGTGGCCTCACACAAACACACACTCACACACACACAGTATAAAGAAACTACTTCCCTTTAAAAATACATTAGGAGCCGTCTTACATCTAGTGCTTCATCAGTTACTAAGGCATCATTAAACATGGTCCACAAAACATTCATTGCTTCATCAATCACAGCCCATAAACCACCAAACGCATCATTAGCCATGACCCATAAAACCTATTGGACCATTAGTCATGCCTCATGCAACAAACGTAGAAAAATCTAGCATCTGTGTTTAAACTGTCACCGGACTTTGATTTACATGGCAAATATCATTAGCATTGTTGTTAGTGACAATAGTAATTTACATTCACGTGATGGTAATGTGCTGCGGGCCTAATTCTCAGGGACGGATAAAAAAAAAATTAAATAAAATAACAATACAAACAGTTACACAAAGTAAGTGTCACATTAAAGCCATGATCTGGACTCCAGCTGCAATCGTTTAAAAGCTAAAGGATGCCTGAGACTCATTTGTTTTGGAAATTGCTGAGGGTGGTAACGCTTCCCAAAATCATCATAGCACTGATCATTTCAATAACTGCGACAAATGTGAATTTAGTGTTTTAAGAGTTGATTGATTTTAGGTTGTCTAATCACTAATTTAAATAAGACGATATGTTACATGTTATTGCGAACACAAAAATCACAAAAATTTCTAAACACTGCTAACAGGGTTCAGCATTTGGCAGCAAATTGTGTGTGTATAAAGGCCTAAATGCCCTGGGACCAGACTATTTAGTGGTGTCTGAGCCTACAACAGGCCAACACAGGTTTAATACTACACATAGTCTAAATTCATAAATATGGCTCTTTTGGATCTACATCTTTTCAGTGTGTGTGGGCGAAAATCTGGAGCAGATAACCGGATGATGAGAGATACTCTGAGTCTGTTAGAGTTTTTAAAAACAGGTGGTTTTATTCAAAGAAATGGAAAGAAGATAGATGGTTTAAAGCACTTGGTGTTTTGGGAAAAATGTACAATTTGTGTAAGTAAATCTGCATGTTACAACTTTTTTACATCAAGTAGAGGTACAGCAGTCTGTATTGTCATGATTTGGGCTAAGTTAGTTCAACCTCTAATGTTTTTATCTGGTGCCATTCATTAATTTTATGCATGACATTTATTTTGTTTTATTTTGTATCTTGTGTGTATCTTACGTTACCTTTGCTGGTACCGTCAGGCCCGCGGAGCACCGTGCACTCCTCTATGCTGCCGAACGGTTCGAACATCTTTCTCACATCGGCGTCCGTCTGCTGTTTTCCCAGCATACCCACAAACAGCTTCCTGTCTTCTAAGGGGAAGGAGATCGCCAAGATGGGAGGGGAAGAAAACAGGATAGTGTGTGGATCGTGTGAGTGAGATTGAAGAGGGGGGAGGAAAAGTGGGAGTGGGTGTTTTTATGAGAGGGGTGATACAGGCAGTGAAGAAGAGGGGGGAAAGAGGGAGAAGTGCCATGTCACTGTACATGCATGAATAATAGGGAAATGGTGAGATAATAAGGAGTTACAAAGCAGGGTGGATGTCAGCCTGCCATCCTTCAGGGCGCCACCAGAGTGCAGTAACGCGAACATCACAACAAACAAACAGCATCTGGCCATGACTCAAATGTTTGTCACCCTCTGTGTTGTCAGAGAAGCTGCTCCGTCTGTCCCCGTATGTGAGAGATCAGACCAGCGTTTCTGCACATTTCAGCCCATTCACTACAAATAACGTACATGTTAGATTCCTGCAGACTATTCTCCAAAACACACCATATGAAAAACATCATCTGCTGGAGACCTGAAGCTCGAGAAACAGAGTCAGTCACAGCACGTTTATGCAAATGTTACACGAGAGTGTGGTTGAAAACATGGTTTGATTGGAACAGACTGCTGACTGTAAATTGGGAGGATTTGGGTGCCGACTGCAGAAAAGCAGCCAGATTACAAGCTACTGTATGTTTTCATTTTAACAAATCCAAACACAGGAGAAGTAGAATTTGGTAATTTCTTGTATTAAAAAGTTGTGGTTTGATAGCTGACATGTGAGAACTTTTCAACACAACACAACACAACACAACACAACACAACACAACACAACACCATCTTTCAACCGCATTTGAACAAAACTAATACCTCCCATTATGTTGACTATCTCAAGCACCTTGTTCGACAACATTGGAATGGAAGGGAACCAATGGTTTTGCAAAATGGTCAACATCAATTAATATTATGTGTGTATTACAATAAATGAGCTAAAACATGATTCTTTAGGTCTTTGACAAGAAGCTAAAGTAAAATGTGTACTCAAGATGTTGAAAAGCTGGAGAAAAGGAACTGATTAGATGCTGAAGTGGGCCTTCAAGAGGCCTTTCTCACGGCAGGCATTTTGACTAGGAGAAGCGCAGGTGTTACTAGTAACATGAACAATGGCTCAGGTCTATTCAAGTGTCCCAGTAAGCCGTGATAGTGTGATGGTGAGCCTGAAAATAAAGCAACTAAGTGAAATTCGGCCTTCATTAATTTTATCATTTATATCTGTGCTTTTACGACTGTAGCATGTCAAAATGTGCTCTGTAAGACCAATTAGAAATCAGGGACACAGTGAAAAGGCACAAAAACACTATTCAGGCAGACTTTTCTAATCAGTCTTTTGACTGCATTTTGACCCTGCATAGTGTGATGGGGTAGCTACTGCATCTCAACCAAGTTTCCAGTTTTTAAATCGATTCTCAGACCTCACATAAAGCTATGGTTTTCATTGCTAAAATGGGCAACAATAATGTACAGTAGGGGATATATGAAGTGAGGTAAATGAGCAAAAACATACAAAAGCATAATGCTTTAAGTCTCCAGAAACAGCTGAATTTATAATAATCTGTTCCCAAATGCTGAAAAGTGGGTGAAACTGACAATAACTGATCAGGTGATTGATCAAGTGGCTGATTGATTAGATGTCAGGGCAGGAGGATCCTCAGCAGCATTTGTTAAAAACTGCTGTGTAAATCCAGCACTGTAACACCGTTGTGACAGTTCAAACATGCAGCTTTGAAGGTGCAGAGACTGTGCACAGTGTGTGATGTTACAGGTGCAGCCGTTTTAACAGCTAATTGAATCTAACACTGACTCTTGAAATCGTTGTTGGAGTGGAGAGGAGGGATGATAAAATCTTACATCTTTTTCGATGCAAATTGATGTTGTTGAAGTTGATTGTGTCTTAATCATCGTCTGATATTGTCCTGAATCCGGTGTTTATCATCTGTGTCGTTTTGTGATACTGCCACATTCTTGAACGGCTGCTCTAAAAACCTTATTTTTTTCTCACTTGATGCAGGAAAAATGAGTGTTTCATTGTTGATATAAGGCTAAATAACTCATTAAGAGTGACATTTTTGATTGTGTACACTGTCGAGGTGCTGTTGTTTGAACAGGTGTCGTGTGTCTGTGTGTGTGGGGGGGACAGGTGTCTCTTACCCCCTCTACTCTCGCTGTCCGCTGGCTTCACTTGGATCGGGCGGTTCATCTGGAAAGACAGAGGCCACACGGCACAGAGAGTTTAAATACAGGACAGGAGTCATGACCGTGAACAGCAAGAAAAACAGGAAAAATAAAACAATGAATGGGATTTATTTGCCTTGAAAAAAACGTAAAAACCTGAAATAATGGGCAGTAACTGATATTGACACTGGCACTTATTCAAAATGTGGCCACTACTGTCCTGTAATTTGCAGAAGATGACACTCATATGTACAGACTTCATCTATTATTGCTGTAATGTTACGTAATAGTGAAATTTATGTGAATGTGAATCCAGCCTGAGCTCCAGCCTCCTACGTTCCCCCAATCATTTTCTCCTTTCCTTTTTTTTGCCAGCTCTACTCCAGCAGACCACAGCTGACACTGATATGTGTGATATTACATTCACGGTGTCGTACAGTCTCTCTCTTTCTCTCTCTCACTCTCCCCACCTCTCCTCTCCTGAGTCTCTCTCTCAGAATCTCCTCTAATCCCGCCGTCTATCGTTCCCCCTTCTCCCCCTATCACACAAAACCAGGAAAAGCACACACCCACGCGGGATTGGGGAAGTGATAAGATTAAGAACACTCGCCGGCTAATCTGGATTACAGGAGCACGCGGCATCGGAATAGTGAGAGACTCTGAGCCTGACGCAGAGGCAGAGGGAGAGACAGACTGAGGGGGGGTAGAAAGGAAGGAATCATATCTAAAAAAAAACAAAGACTGAAAGAATGACAAGGAAAAAGTAGAGCACACACGACATAGAGAAGGATTGGACGACCTTTTCATAATTCATCAAAAGACAAGCTGCTGAAATCCCATTTTTTTCCTTTACTTCCTCACAATCGTCCTCCCCATTATTTAACAAAACCCCTATATGAAAATGTGCACACATCAGTGCTTCTGCGCCCCGTCTTTCAAATGTATAGAGCACGACGAGGGTGAAAAGAGGAACTGAGCGGAATAAAGAAAAGAACGAACAAGAGAGAGCAAAAGGCAAAGAAGGGTGGGATTGAGAGGGATTGAGGGGAAGGAAAGGAACATATGGAGGAAGGGGTGGAGGTGGGAGGAGGAGAAGGAAGAGGAGGAGGGGGTGGTGTAGGTGAGGAGTCGAGGTGAAAGCAACCAGAGTGACACTCTGTTAACTGTGGCTTAATGAAGGTCTTAATTATGGAGCTGGTGACATTTCAGCCAGTCACTGATCCTGTGTCACTGATTGATCTGCTGTGATCGGTCACCGGGAGGAGACGCTATCGATCGGCACCGTGGTCCGCACTCTCCGCCGACCGGGCCCCGCATGCACAAACACCCCCGATGTCTCTGCCCCCGCCGACCGGACCCAACCGACGGCTGAAATACCACCTGCATCCCCTGCAGAAGACTCCTGCCTCTCCCAACTGAGAACATCCAATTGATTGCACCAATTAATAGAATGATAGAGTAGATGGAGGGGCAAAGTATCAAAACCATCTTCCAGTCACTCAAGCAAATGAAAGCCTGCGCCTGCAATCATTGAATAGTAATTTTAGTTTTAGTTTTGTCACATAAAATCAGATGTAATCTTTCTTCTTTTTTTTTTTTACAGTGAAGATATGATCATCCTGACTGCAGCCACAGGCTAAAATCCACATACTCATGCTGCTTTGCATGAAAACTCTCAACAAATACCACTAAGTTATTATAAAAGAGTCCATTCATTGTCTTTGGTCCACTGTTTACCACTATACCAATCACTTCTCATGTTATTTGCACCCACAGCACCACAGCAGTGGCTCAGCCTGTGCAGAGTCTGGTATTATTTACCACTGTGCAATATTATATGTTTACTTAACATCTGCTGTCCTGTAATGAAATTACATTTGTACTCATGCTTTATGTTTTAGGCTTAGATCAGGGGTTTGAAATATGAAACGTAACTTTATTCACACTCCTTATTCGCACTATTTTATTTAATTGGGTATCTTTATAGTCAAATACTGAGTCACTCTATTCTTTGTTCATGTTTTTAGGCTGGTTTTAACAGAAAGAAACATTAACTAGCAGTCCTGTGGTTACTTTTTGATCATATTCAGACTTTCACTCTTTGTTTCTCTTGATGTCACCTCTTTGTTGATCATAATCGTCTCTCAGCGTTTTTTATGCACTTAATTTGAAGGTGTATTCCACATTTTTTTAAGCATTAAAAAGAAGAACTGCTTCAAATGCTTCAAAACGTGCGCACATGGAGGCAAAGATGACAGCTCGAATAACGATGGCCATACATACAGTTTATATAATGTTTTCTTTTACTGATAACATGCAGCAATTTGGGACAGTTTCCCTTTAAACACAACAAAAAATATATTGCTGTATATATATATCCACATATAAATAAATAGTAAATGTTTTCACATATATGTGTCCATGTGGGATTTTTCATTCTTAGTATAGTACAAAAAGGTAAAAGTTACTTTTAGTAAACCTCCAGTGGCTAAAACCACTTTAGAAACAAATACTGATAACAAGGCCTTAATGTCGTCAGTGGTTGCTATAGGCCTGTGTACACACTATACACTGAACTGCAATATACATGGACAAACTCTTCAAACCTACAATAAAACCAGGCTCAGATTACATCTGTTATTTTTCTAATGCAAAGATAATTCTTGGTGAAATATCTTGGAGCTGAGTTAAGGATTCAGAGCTGGTGCTGCAGCAGTTTAATGTGACATCTCTCACATGTTTGAATGACGCCTGTAAAAAATCCCATGGCCCATATTTCAGTGCAGGAAGACAAACAGTGAGGGCCGTGGCGGTGGTGATAAGGCGAAGCAGCAGCAGATGGCTCAGGAGATTGGAATTAGAATATACAAGAGGGAAAACAGTGAGAAGTGGAGGCATCAAGGCTGTGCCACTTCAGATCGGCACGGCAACCAGCCCCCTCTGCTCTGACGAACGACCGCGCTCGCATGGCCATCGTCATGACAACCCCGGTGATGAGAACCCCACCACCACCTCCACCCTTTTCAACCACTACCTCCACCACCACCCGCCATATCAGGTAAACAAGGTTGCCCTGAACAACGTGCGGAAGGGACCGGAAAAAAAAAAAAAATGAGGAGGACAAAGGGTGCTTCTAGGTCGAGAGATAGAGGGATTAGATGAGAGAGGGAGGGAGGGAGCAAAAAAAGAAAAGGAAGATGAAAAAAGAAAGGACGATGGAGGGAGCGTTCGTGCCTGTTGAATGTTGGCGCTGCCTCGAGAGCAGATGCAGAAGCAGGGAGAAAAATATCTCCCTCTAAGCCTAAACCACTAACACACACTTTACAGTAATTTGCTCTCTCCCCTCCTCCTCCTGTTGCCCCCCACCCCACCTCCCTCCCTCCCCTCCCCTTTCTCTCTTAGGCTTGTTTACAAAAACAGTCCCATACTGTGCACAGACAACACACAGGCAAAAACCTGCCTGATCAACAGCCCATTTTACCAGTGTGTTTTTGCTTTTTTTTTTTTATCTCCCCCTGCGCTCCATCTACAAACACACAGATTTTTATATACAGTCATCCTCAGACTAAACACAGATACATTATTCCCACACACACACACACACACACACACACACACACACACACACACATGCTCTGTCTGCTCCTGTCGGTCACAGCAACATGAGCACACATCTACACATACTTAATCTTTTCGCACTGTGATGCCACGGGGGGATTTCACCAAGGATTATGAGATATTAAATCCATAGATTATCCAATCAAATCACAGCCCAACCCCTTCGCCATAATGCATGACCCCCGCCACGCTATCAGTATCCATATATATACCCCAATGTAAATGCATTTACATCCACTGTGGCAACACAAATGTGTTTTAGATTTAGGATTGTTTACAGTCGAAGTGAGTAAACCATATTGATGATGACATTTTTCTCTCCTTTCTATTATGACCTGCAGAGCAGATGATAATCTCTATACTCTCGCAGCTCAACGCAGCCAGTGTTGTTAAGTCTATATAGCGGTGCTGCTGCTGCGTGAGGGTGACACATTTCTGTTGCCTGTTTTCTCTCCCAATTTCAATCCATTCTGCTTGTCGGCCATGGAAAAAAGCAGCCGCTCTGAATGGTAAATATATCAGCGCGGACCATCTCCCCTGCTCTTTCAAGAACATTTACAGCAGGGAGGCAGAGTTGGAGGTGGGGGGTGGAGGGGGTAAAGTGGTGGGGGATGTAGTTGGGTGGGGTGGGGCGGAGGGAGAGGAGATGGGGGGGCACAAAGACAATTTTCCGTCTTCGCCTCCCCTCCGCTCCATCACACAGTGCTGGTCATTGCATCGTGCCGGTCGCCAGGCAACCTGGCATCCCTCGTCCCCGCCGTCTCCAGGCAACGAGACCTGCGACCGTAATCAACCTGCCACCTCCCGCCTCCCCCTCTTCCCCCTCTCCTCCCCTCCCTCTCCTCCCTGTTCTGTTCCTCTCCACGTCTCTGATGCTTTTTTTTTTTTTTTTTTGCTCCCTCGCTTCTCCATCCACCTCCTCGTTGCGAAATGCACTTACGCTGGGACGCACTTGTGAATTCACCCGGGGGGGGAAAAAGGGAGAAGCACAGGTGGAAATTGATATATTCACGGGGCCAAAAAAAGGAGAAAAAAAAAGGACAGAAAAAAAGGAGATTAACAAACGCAGATGATTGTGAGCTCGCACAAAGAGACAGAGGCAGGGACAAAAAAGGAAAAAAAAAGAAAACCAGAGATGCACAAGTACGGTCTGTTAATGTTTCCACACGTGGATGCACACACAGATGCGCACACACATGGGCGGGTGAGCACACAAGGCGGAAAGAGAGAGAGAAGAGAGAAACTCTTGCCTTTTCCTACCTGAATTCAGCCAGTCGCTAAATCAATCAAACACAAAGAGACTGACAGCACAACGCTTGTACAGTTCAATAATATTTAATCAATGATCCAGTCTTCAGTGTCAAAGCTGCTTCCCAGTGTTTTCTCCTCCTCCTCCTACAGGGTTCACCAGTCTGTCCAGCATCAAGACGAAGCTGACATTCAGCCTTTTTCTTTTTGTCAGACAGCCAACAAAAACCCTTCAAAGTGGAGAAACTGAATATCAAAGAGTAAATTTCTAACAACACTGGAGTTGACTCTCAATTGTTTTGTCTCTTCTGACTGTTAAATATTCATGTCAAGTGTTGTTTGACTCGACTCAGTGGAGCAGAGGGGGGAAAAGAACTGAATCACGGACAGATTTATGTGTGTTTGTGTGTGTGGGTACAAATAGGGTCCATGTCCTACTTTTCTTTCTTTTTAAAAAAAAAAATTGTGCATGATTTACACACTGTAACTCCACATGTAGTGCAGTGTGTGTGTGTGTGCATGCTATGACCAGTCCTAAGAGTTCAAAGAGGCCTAATGAGTTGTGTGTGTGTGTGTGTGTATGTTCGACTATATCAGGCACACACACACCAACCCCCCCCCACCCCCGAAACACACTATTTCTCAGTAACAGATGTCTGTATTTAAGCTGATAAACACACTGCCTCAATGCACCTCCAACCCCCCCTCCACCCTCGCTGCCACCCACTGTTCATTATGTCAAACTTTCATTCATTTCTTCCTTCCCTCCCCCCACCCTCAGCTTATTGTCCCACCCCTCCTTCATTTATCCAATTTCTCTCTAATTCACACCCATTTACCACCTCTGTAAATCCAATCTGCATTCATCATTACAGTCGCCCCAGAGTGACGTACAGAGACCGGGCCCTTTCTTTCTCTCTCTTTTTTAAATTTTTATTCTGTTCCCAGTCAGAGCACCGCCGCCTGTCCTGCGTCGTCCCCGCCACGCATTGATATGCATGCATATGTAAATGAATCGACGGCAGATACATTCATCAAATGAACACATTTGCTCTGAGGCGCACTAATTGCTATCATCATCATCATCCCCGCAAGTCACTGACGTCAGGACAGGCGGCTACATATGGAAGCGCTGCTTTATCTGCTTATTGTCAGATACATAAAGTGGCATGTTCGCTGTGCCCCAGTGAACCACATCTGAGCTTCTCCTTTGTGTTTGTGTCACTTTTTTTTTTTGTCCTGTCAACACATTAAATAACAGTTTCTACCCATTCATCCGGCTTTTGAGACAAAAACCTAAAGACTGAAGAAGTCTACATTGATAACAGGTTCATAAAAGACATCATGCAACTGGTCATGGCCGATCTACATCTACAGCAGCATGTTTGCTCAGACATTAAGGGTACAAATTACAACATTCTGGCAACACAACTTCCCATCTCATATCCTGTGTAAAAAGCCTGGGCTATATTTAGCATATGCATTTATTTCAGACTATTGATAAAACCCCTCTGTCTGCTCCGTCTGAGTCCTTATGGCTGAGTAAATGTCAGGCTTAGTCAGATGTTCCACTCAAAGAGGGCTCTTTCCTCTCGTATGGGCAGCTTAAACACAGAAGGCCTCGCAGCACAGATTTTACTCTCTCTCTCTCTCTCTCTCTCTCTCTCTCACACACACACACACACACACACACACACACACACGGTGCAGATAGTGAATGAAGAAACCTGAGAGGAGCTCATAATAAACCCCAACAACTTCCATCCGTCCACATCTTTGGGATGTGTGCTCTCCACGGAAACCACACTGCGCACAAAAGCAAACAGACAGTTGCACACACGCGCACACAAAAAGCACACACCCTTCATTACACCCTGTTAGTGTGAACACCTGCCCTCCCTTCCCCCGCTGCACATGCAAACACATACACACACACACACACACACACACACACACACAGTCTACTTTCTCACTAGGGCACAGTCGCACTATTAAATAGTTATTGCATTTAAAATTAATGGTTAGACATTGTTGCAAATATTAATTCAAGTAAGTGAGTGTTGATGAGGAGCAATATATTGTGTCTACTGAAGCAGATATGAGCTTCAGGGCTGCAGCTAACAATTCTCTCTTTTACATTTTGATAAATACGCTAACATGCTCTCTTGCTGACAGTTGGATGAAAATACTTCTTTCATGTCTGTATATAAATGCAGACAGCAGCCAGTTAGCTTAGCTTAGCATAAAGACTGGAAACAGGGGGAAACAGCTAGCCTGGTCCTTCAATGAATAAGACATGACATTTTAATCAAAGAGTTTTAGAGGTGCTGGTAGGCAGGTTTTGCTACCCTTGGACAGAAGCTAGGCTAGCTGTTTTTCCCTGTTTCATATCTTTATGCTAAGCTGAGCTAACTGGCTGCTAGCTGTAGTTTCATATTTACCATAAAGACAGCTTACTTAGAAAAATAACAGACAAACAGATTATTTTCGTCTGGTCCCTAAAATGTCAGAAAATAGGAAAATATGCTCACTGTGACGTTTTAAAATGTCCTGCTTTGTCTGAGCAACAGCACAAAACCTAAATATATTCAGTTCACCATCACTGAGGCCTAAGAAAACCAGAATATATCTACATATAAAAAGCTGGAACCATTTATTCTTGAAATTTTTCTTGATTAATGGATTGTGAATGGATTTTTTTTTTTTTTTAAGTTGCAGATTCATGTTTTAAAATAGTTTCAGCTCTAATGACCTCCATGGCAAACAGTCACATGACTCAATCATTCAACAGATGTTAATCCAAGTTCAGTTTTGGAGGCTGCTGTGTGAAAAATCTTTTATTGTGGCATAACCGGATGTTATTGTCTCTGTGAGCCTTGCGACAGCTGACTAGATCACACAAACTGGCCGGAGACAGCGCAGAGATAAAACGATAAAGAACAGCGGGGACAAGAGTACAAGATGTCCAAGCAGGACAGAATGAGAGAGCAGCTCACTGAATTTTTTTTTTTCTCTTCCCAACCTCCATTTCCACACTTACTCTGAGAGCGAATCTGTTTTACTGCTCCTGCCTTTCTCTCTCTCTCTCTCGTTTTCAACTACACCATTCTCTCACTTTTCTTCCTTGCTTTCGGCTGAATGTGCTTTTGACACTCTTCCTCCCTCTCCCACTTAAGAATCGGACTCTCTCTCACCTGAAATTAAACACAAGGCCAGGTGCCACTCCGATATAACCATCTGTTCGCCCCTGCCTGACTTCTTTCTCTGTCTTTTTTTCCCCCTCCTTTCTTCTTTTCCATTGTTGGCTGAGAGAAAAAATCAGTGCAAAACAGCAGGGAGAGGAAAAAAAACCAGTGGGTTCAACTCTTACCTTCCAGAGAGGAAAAATGCTAAAAAAAATTTGAAAAAGGCAGCAGCAGAGTGTTAATGACATCCTTCAGCTTTCTCTACATTCAGGTGTGCTTTCATTTTAGGTCTCTCCTCTCAGTCCTATAATTGCTTTCATGTTATTTCTTTTGTATCGCGCCGACCATGAAATGCCAAAGTTAATTATTCTTTGGCAGTGCAGGTGCAATTAGATGACAATTACACCACAGCTGGTAGCAGGGGTGGGAAGCAGTTCTTGTCCGTGTGGGCGTGTATGGAGCTAATAAGATGGTTTTCGTCTTTTTTTTTTCCTCCTTCTTTCTTTTGGCAAGGGAGGGGGAGGGCAGTGAAGGATTGAGAGAACACAGGAGGGTTTAGCTTGTTCCACACAGCTTAGAGGTAAGAGGTTGTGAGGAGGGTTGAAACACAGGGGGGGAAGAGGGCTTTAGCCACGGGGCATTGGGTCCCGCTGATCCACCCTACAAGAGGTCAGAAAGGTCATGCTACTGTCACGCTAACAATAGGATTTCTTTTGTTGCCACCCTAATACCAGCCTGCTCCCTCAAACTGTCTCTACAATCCCCCAGTTTCCCCCCTCCCTGCCAATACAACACCAGCCTGCTGCTGAAATGATTAGTCAATTGACAGAAAATTAGCTATCAATGATTGAAATGATCGAGTCATCGTTTAGCTTAGTTATCAAGTGAAAAAAAAAATTGTTTTGTTTTGCCTTACCAGTAGCCCTATCACATCAGACAAAGAAAACCAGCCAATCTTTACATGTGAGTAGAATATTTTGCATTTTTGTTTGAAAAATGTCTCAAATGATTATTAAAATGCTTGCTGATTATTTTTCTGTCAAATGATTCTTTGATTAATTAAAGTCTGTTTTTAACATTTTTTTAAGCAAAAATGACAAGAGCTTTCCAAATGTGAATATTTGCTGGTTTTCTTAGTCTTCTACTGCATTAAAATTAAAAATGTTTACTGTGACTAAATCATCTTGGGTTCTGAGAACAATTAATCAATCCTTTTAAAAAAAGGATTCACAGGTTAATCGATACTGTAAATAATAGTTATTTGCAACCATACACTGTTCACCTCCTTCCTCACTCTTTCCTCAAAAACTATGACCATGAGCCGCCATTCAGGAGGGGGGGGGGTGGATGATGTAGATTTCAACAAAAATAACCAAAAGGAAACAGGGTTAAAGCCTTGTTAGTAAAAGAGGAAGCAGCAGCAAGTCTGGGAGCACACTCTGTCTCAGTAATTCCTTGCCTTGTCGCCTTGTCTCTCATATAGTCGGTTATTATAGAGACGCGGCTGTCATGTCATATTTAGCTCTGGAAATGTCATTTGGCAGCACACCTGCTGCCTGGCTATGCTAATAAAGCTAGGTTTAACTTTGATTAGAATTCAGAAGGAGCGATGGATAGAAAGAGAGAGAGAGGAGGGGGGAGAGAGAGAGAGAGAGAGAGAGAGAGAGAGAGAGAGACAGAGAAAGACAGAGAAAGATAGAAAGGAAGAGGAACATCACAGAGAATAAGAACTGGCAAAGTCACTCCAGCAGCGAGCCTCATAGCTGTCTCTTTCGAACCATGACATGTAGCAAGATGAGTCATGCCTTAACTGGATGGATATGTCTGGATGCATCACATATGAAACATAAGAGAGAGAGAGCAGCCTCTGACCTTTATTGGAGCATATCAGCTAAAGGGGGAAGTCGGGCCGACACGTCAAACTCTGTTAATTTTCCTGTGTCACTGTGTGTCCACGTGTGTCTGTGTGGTGGGTTCAGATAGCCCGGCATGCCAGTTATTCTGTTCCCTTTTATATACATGTGAGCTTGCCGGGGACTCGAAAAGACAACGGCTACACTCACCCCTGGTAGTGTCTTCTGCTCGTGCAGTGCATTCTGGGCTTTCAGGGCGGACTCACGTGCACAGTAAGTCAGGAAGGCACATCCTGGAGACAAAGACAAACGGCAGAAGATCAGTGAACTATAAGTGGATGTATTTTTAATGTCAGATTCATATGCTATATATAATGTCTGTGTTGGCAGAGCCATGTGGTTGTAACTTAATTTTAATTGGCTGTTTGCCCCGAGGCCCTGTAGGCAGAAACATTACTGTCCTATTAGAAATACGCCATTTGATACATGTGCTTTGGGTTTATTTAATTTGGGTCAGCATGTGTTTAAAATGTCTAAAAATGCTTCCCACTTTTAATCAGGCCAATCATTATTAATACGTATTTAAAGCTGCGTAAAAAAGAGACAAAAAATTGAAATAAAAACAATGAACATGAACTGTCATTTCGTTAAATAGCTCTCCCCAATAGCACAGGAGATCTATGGGATTATTAAATCATAATACCTAGAGACTATTCAGACACAAGCAGTCTGAATGAGTGTTTAATATCATGCTGTTCAAGCAAAATGTATGCAGTCCCACATAATAGAGAAAGGCCTTCATTAACCTTTAGGGCTCCCACAAATCATGAATATGTAAATGTATGCAGAATAGGTGTTATAGGTGTTAGAGGACTGATACCACCTGGCCCTATACGTCTCCCAAATGACTGATGGTTTATGTGGATTTATAAGAGCCTTTGTTTCCTGTGCTCAGATTTGCATTAGAAATGACAGCAAGGATCATTGTTTAGCTTAGATCACTTTACCAGCTTAAGTCCATCTGTCAAAACAGGATTTTTTATTTTTTTTGACAGAGCGAAGAGTTTTCTTCCAAAATATGAGAAGCCTGTCGGCCACCACATGACATACAGCAGCAGCAACGGGTGACGCCAGTGTTTTCAAATTGACTGATATCACTGTATGAAACCAATTATGAACTGACAAAATACAATACTGTCTAAGATTGATCTTAGACAACTGCCTTTATGGTATGGTATGATCATTTACCTACATGGAAAGTGCTGTGCAACATTTTACACTGTAAAAACTATTAACATTGCTGTTCATTCTGTTTATTTGTTCAACTCTAATCATCTAAAATCATTTCTTCATGCTTATAGTCTCAATTTAAAATTGTAAAGTTCGACCAAAGTGTTGTTTCTTATTTAAATTTATTTATATTTTTGGTGAAGAACAACTACTGAAAAAAGAGGAGACAACTTTAAATTAATGGTGTCTTTAAATTTCTGTTGTAGCATCTTGAGGTAAATGGGAAATATCCCAGCACGCACTGGGCCAACACACTCATGAACATAAGCAAATTTTCATGTGTGTTCAATTGTGTTTTACACTGTGTTCAGTGATATTTCTACTGTTTCCACATGTTCATGGTTGTAATGCAGTTAGTTTGCTCCACAGTAAGAGTGCATATAGTTGACTGACAAAGGTTGAAGAGTGTCCTGGCCACTAATCCAAGAGCTGGTGGCAGAAAACTGAGGTTTCTCCTGTTGTCCATAGTCAGGAAGTTAAACTCTTGATGAGCTGGTTGTAGCTTGTAAAGCATGGTAATGTGAAAATACAGTGCTGTACTCCTACATGTGGTTCTCACAAAAAAAAAGGAAAAAACCTATTACAATTAAATTAGTTTGCCCAATTCTGCTAAAACGGCTCTTCCTTGACTTAAAACAATCCTTCTCCAGGGAGATAAATGGAATTATGTTGATTCAACTTGAAAATACTTATCATGAGTCATTACCCCATTTCTTAGAGTTGAGTCAAAGCTAATCTTTTTCAGTGTAAATCAAAACAGAAAACATGACTAAAATATTTGGAAATGTGAGTATACAAACTTTCCACCAACCGTGCATCAAGCACTGGGTTTTCCAGAGGGACAACAGCTAAATGAGGAAAAGCCTCGCTGATACTTACAGGGAATTCAGTCATAACTGGAGGCTATATATGCTAATTACATGTTTTGCTTGCACCGCCACAACGTAATAAATACTAAATCAACAACATTTTACCCCATACTGAGACAAAATCTTATCAAATAGGAGTGTTGGTCTCGGTCCTTACCTTTGTGCATCCCTGTATATTTGTCCTTTATCACCGTCAGCTCATAGATCTTGCCAAACTGCTCAAAGATGGGCTTGAGGTCCTTCTCCTCCAGGTTTCGGGGTATCTGCCCGATGAAGAGCTTGATTGCGTCAGGCTCCTTCATTGAGAAGTCTGGGGAGGAATAATAACACAGAGAGAGAGAGAGAGAGAAAGAGAGAGAGGAGGCAGTCAGGAGGAGCAGACAGGAGCCTGCAGGCTTAAATTCACACTGCACAGGAGGTGCAAACAGGAGGCTGGGGATGGAGGTGCAGATGGGAGCATTCAGTGGGAATGGGAAGCTGAAATAATAGTTTCTACACCCTCTGAGATATCATAGATCTAATACTCTGGTTGATTTTAGGAAGTATATAACAAATATATCACACTGAAATGCATTAGTAATCACAGTAAAACACATCAATTACACTGAGATTACTACATTGAATATTATATTGACATATTAATGGATGAAAACGCTTACCAAGTAACCTAATTCCACTATGAACTCATTGTTGACTATCACAGATACATTATAAGAGCTGTAAGAGCTACATAATCTATCAGAATAGTGCTGTAATTTTATTTTACAGGGGTTTGAATGCAGTTTACACATATTTTTGACATAATTTCAAACAGCCGAAGCCAATATTTTGTGTTTGGTTGCATAAAATAGGAGATAAAAACATATTAATTACAGAAAATGGAATTGTAATCTCATAACTTCCATATTCTTGGCTTCACATTAACATTTTGAATCAATATTCATGATTCATAGCCACAGAGCTAAGATATATTCTTTTCGCCATGATACAGATAATAAAAAATATATATATCAAGTCACATCATAGTAAATAATAGTAAACACAAAATCTTTCCTCGCACTGAATTCGGTCTAGGCCGCCTGTATTCAAGCCCCCACAGCAACATGCCAGTGTGTCTGTCAACACAGCTGGAGACCTGCGCTCTCTTTGTCAAGACGTGGGTGACAACAACAACGACCTGAACATGATTTTTTGTTTTTACACATTTGACCAAAAACACAAAACAAAGAGTTAGGAAAAACACACACACGCACACGCACACACACACTCACACATCATACCTGTGGTGCTGTTCGTGGCAAAGAATCGGCGGAATCACTAGATGCCTTTCTTCTTTCCCCCGCTGTTATTTAGTTATTAAATCTCAATTATTCAGTTCATTTGTCTGTGAGAGCGCCTTTGAATCCCGTAACAAGTTAGGCCTGCACCCCCCCTATAACAACACAAGTAACATCCAGCGACGGTCCTTAATTCGGCATGAGCGTGTTTTTCTAGATCTGCTTGTTGTTTTTTTCCCCCCTCTGCTGTTCCCTGACAGATGCCCCGCTTCTTTTTTTCCCCCCTCAAATAAATGTGGTATAAAAATAAACAAATCTCTCACTGGCTTGGCTAAATGAAGAGTGTTGAGATAATGTGATAGTGTTGAGGCTTCCTTCAGTAGACCGTGGGGAATTGGCAGTCTGGTTGGTTGTCCTCTCCCTCTCCCTCTCCTTGTGTGTGTGTGTGTCTGTACTCCTTTGACGTCGTAAGCCGGTGTCTCCCTCCCTGTCCATCTCAGCTCCATCCCTCCCCTGGGCTGTACGAGCCGTGATGTCTGCCGCCAGGGACCGTCGCTAAAGTACCAGCCGGAGTGAGAGAGGAGGGAGAAAAAAGCCTGTGCATAAAACACAGTTCAGAGTGTACAGTAGTTGGATTTGCTTTATTTCGAGTCTAAGGCTTTTATGTGTTTTCTATCCCAACATGTGTGTATTTGTTGTGCACTGATTATCTTTTGATGCCCAGATACCCAAGACAAACGCTCTTGAACAGGCAATTATATGTATATCATCTTGTTTTCCCAGCTATGATTATTTTCATTATTGATTATTCCACTAATTATTACCTTGATTAATTGTTTAGTCTATAAAATGTTTTTAAAAATTGCAAAAACAACGTTTTTAATTTCCCAGAGCCTCATTTTGTTCAACCAACTGTCAAAGACATTCAGTTTATGACAAAGAAAGACAAAAAATCTTCAAATTTGAGAAGCTGGAAGCTGCAAATGTTGACATTTTTACTAAAACGATTATTTGATAATGAAACTAGAGGCAATTTGACAAATTTATTGCCCAATCATTGCAGCTCTCACTAAATATATTACAGTCCTGTACGGTTAGTCGCCGTCCTAAGATCTAAACACAGCAGCACTCCTATGAATGGAAATGAAGATAAGAGATTACAGTATATTAATGGACACCATCAACACCCATCTATCCCATGCAGGGTCCTGTTTACAAAGTAATGCAAAATGTATAGACACAGAGACGTGCAAATACACAGCTTCTATCCTGTTGAATTGCCTAATTCTGTTTTATCTACACAGTTGTCGCTGTTTAACCTAGATTAAAGCAAGCAGAACAGAGCTGCTAATTAGCCTTAGCTCATGTCCAATATCCACTACATCTGTTGCACTGTTTATGTATGTTATCTGACTATAGCAGAGAGGTGAGGTGGACACACCTGACTGGTCATTCATCTGTTAACTGAATGTATACATTTATTTCATTTAATTCAGTTTAATTAGTTTTAATTAGTGACATCTCATCTTTGTTCTGTTAAGTGACCAGAGAATGGATTCAACAGTAAGATTTCACATGATTTATCATCTACTGATGATAACACACAGACTAAAACCAGGCTGAAAGCCATTTTGCTTTAAGGCATATAAAGAAAAGACATATGTTAGTTAATGTTAAACATTAGGCAATCAAATGTTACAGGAGCTTATTTTGGCTAAATCAAATGATGTTTAGAAAAGATGGACAGGAAGGATCAAATCTGAGTGGTTTTATCATATTTTTCGTTTTTCGTGTGGCCGGGGAAGAAGCAGACGGTCCCTGACATCAAGAAATGTAAATCCGCCTTTTGTTCTCGTCGTGGAGCTGGCCATGGTCCTGAAATGGCTCTAGTCAACTCGTGACTCATTATCAGGGCTGCAATGTTACCTCTCTGAGAGGTAAAAGACATTATTTCCATGGGTGTTTTCGCAAATGCAGGGGGCCGTAATCTCACACACACACACACACACACACACACCCTCTGTGAAATCTCGGCAGCATGTAAACAATGAGCCCACATGACAGCAGGCTGCACACACCCGACATGCGCACCACGGAGACACTTCAAAGGAGTCACGATCTGGACCTGTTCGGCGATAAGCAATGACAGCAACATTATAAACACAGAAAAAAAACCTCTGGGCACAGATCTCTCTGTGGCCACGCCATTAATTCCTTTATTTCCGACAGCAGAACATCTCCTCGGCTTGTCTCTCATGTTAAGACTGCCATCTGCCACCAGTCACTAAATCCTGTCTGCCTTCCGCCCTTTAACCCCCGTATAAGCCTACAATGCAGGCGTGGCAAAGACCGCCTTCATCTGGTTTCGATCAGGTACAAATGGATGATATACGCAACTGTGCTTTGAAAACGTGATTTGTGTCATTTTGACAATGGATGGCATTTTCATTTCACAAGTGTAACCAACAACGACATCTGGTGATGAGCTGCAGACACACATGGCGCCAGTGGTGCTGTTTGTGTTGCTGCTGTGCTGTTAGCGTATGACTTTGCAAAAGATGCTGTATCCGGAAATTTCAATTTAAATTTGCTTTTAAAACTATTGAAATTAAATTACTTAATAATTTTCAGTAATATTTAAGTATCAAAAGTTAGAGTGTCAATTTCATGGTGTTACATGTAGATTATAATATTGGATTATTACTCATGTATTAATGTGTAAGTAGCATTTTACTGATGCAATTTATAAAGACTTGTAAAGGCATTTCTGTCTTTACCTGGGTCATTTTTTCACAAAGCAAGTGAAAAAAAATCTGTTGCTACAGTAAAATTACTTAGAAATACTGGAAATAATAAAACAAACTGATTTGCATTTTTAAAAAAAGGCTGGAATATTTTACTGCACTGGCAGATTTTTCGGACTGAGCTATAGGCTGAAATGGCTGCATAACATTTTCTGAATTGAACATTTAGAAGGTGGTCATATGTTTTGCATGAAAAGCCCTGTGATAAGTAACAAGTGACTGTAACTTAAGATAAATACAGTGGAGCAAAAAGTAAAGTACAGTCACCTCAAAATTGTACTTAAGTGTAGTATTTGAGTGAATGTACAAAGACAGAAGTGTTTCCTGGAACAGTGAAATACTCCTGATGTGTGACTCAAACAGAGGGCAAAGGTCAACCAGGTTCCTCTGTTTTGTCTTCTGCAGTAAAATCCATGTATCTTCAAATTTTATTTTTAATTTTTACATATTCATATAAAGTGAGGGATTAACTGTCTCTTTATGGGCAGAGGAAATTCCCCTGCTTCTTATGCTGTTAAAATATTCAGAATCTCTTTGGATTGTGTGAAAAAAAGGAACAAGTTTTTCTTTGTTCCAACATTTTGGAGACACACAGCTGATACACCTGACTAACTCACCGTAAATAAACAGAGACAACACACCTCACCTTTATTTTGATATAAGTGTTATACTTTATTCCACAAAAAATATAAATTCAGATATAAATAGAGAGAAGGAGAATATGTCGAACAGGTATTTCAATAATCCTGGTTGTACTTACTTCATGTGGGCGTCTCTGTCCAGCCTTCTATCCAGCCACTCTCCTGTGAGTCCTCTCCAACACAAAACTAAACACACAACAACAACACATACACAGAATTTCAGCATTTCAGCACTCAGACACTCAGGTTTCAGATGTGTTAAACTGATGGAGGCTTACTCAGCTGCGCTCATGTCAGACCATGAAGAGCCATCATCACTGGGAGCTGTGCAGGATTCAAAGAGGAGAGCCACCACAGCACAGCACACACCTCCTCCTCCTCCTCCACCACCTTGCCTCTCCTCCATCATTTAACATGTGGGAAAGGTTGCCATCACATCAGACACATCAAAGTGTGGCTCCGGATCCCTGAGGATGAAAACAGGAGGGGGGGGAGGGAGAAGATGAAACAGGAAATAGGTTAAAATTCAAGGCATGGAAGATTTGTGCAAGTGTGACATTCAAGAAAGTAAACATGTCTTACTCAGGATAAATTAAGAAACTAAAAATATGATTTATTTTTCCCTGACAAATATGGAAAATTTTGAAGGTAGAAAAAAAAAACCTGTACAGCTCCTCGTTTGACACATCAGTCTAATGAAGTGAACGTGCTCCTGGAAATATCTGCTGACACCTGGTGACGGCTGTTCTCACCTGAGCTGTCTACACTGTTTAAAGGAGCATCTATTTCTCATTTGTCTGATTCACCTGTTGCTTAACGTCTTTAACGTCGGTACCATCAGCTAAAATTGCGCCGAATTTATGTTTAGTTTCACTTCCTCTTTTCATTATTTCATCTAACGTGCACGTGTGAGTTGCACGAGCACAGCGACCAAAACTTTTTGTTCTCATTATAATCGATTCTCATTTCTTCTCTCAACGACACCTGTACAGATGAAAGTGGGTCTGATTTAAACTGTATTTTAACCGAGCGGATTCATCAGTTCAGAGCTCGTATAGCTCGACACGTGAGAAAAAATAAATAAATACAATACAATAAATAAATAAATAAATAAAAATCAAGGGAGGAATCAATTTGGTTAGGAGTCAGTTTATTGTGAGGTTCTTTACTTATTCATTTACTATTATAGTATAATTAAGTCAGTGAGTTTAAGATTAGACAGTGTAGAGTATAGGATTCAGTCAGAATAAGTTGCTTAACGTGCTGGTTACATTAATTAAGTGACTCTTAAGAGTTAAGATTATTTTTAATAAATATAAGCAGATCTGTTTCTTTTTAGAGCATGACATATAAAATAAGTAAATGAATAATCCAACAAGATTTTTGATTAATTTTTAAAATTAATTAATCTTGCAGGACCCTTCATTTTTGTTTTAAAATTGCCAAATCAATCTGACTTGAAAAGTCGTTCTCACATTGCAGCCCAGTGTGGAGACAGTTTGGCTTCTAATTTAAATGCCTCTCACAGTCCTCTCTTCCAATAATAAAGCAGAAATATTTTTGGAGTCAGAGAGCCTTTGCACTGAGTCATGAGGGAAACAAACACCTGTTTTCCAAAGGGAGACAATGAAGCCTCTACTGGAAATGTGTTGGTCACACCAGCAGCACAGTTGGATGTTTGCTGAGGTGGTAACACTTCACATTAATAGATTTGGTAGAGTTTTAGCTGCTCGAGGGAGAAGTTGATTTGCAGTTTTAAGAGGGTATGCTACAGTAAGTAATTCCACAACTCTCCAGGTTCAAAAACAACAGACTATTTCACTATGTTGACTTTTACAGAATAAGTTAAGCCTAACAGACTCCACTGAAAATACCAGTGTACAAGACAAACCTCAGTCACATGAACAAATCTGTTGTTGTTTCGAGGCCAATTTGAAACCCACGCCCAACTGTTGGTTCACGTAACAGAAGCAAACTGAGAAAAAGCTCAGACTGCAATATGAGACTCCTCTGTCATCTATTGTTGACCACACAAAATAACCTGTACAGACTTTTAGGGTCAGTTCAGTTAACTGTAGTCAGAGAAACCAAATAAAAATGCTGTTTAAATAATATGAAATTATCAATTAAATAACCTGGTATCAAATAACAGGAATGTCAACACAGGTTGAAGTACTGTCCAACTTCAGTGAGGACATTCCTTCATTAAGTGTAACTTTTCATTACTTACATTTGGATCATCTTTGTATCTTACTAAAGGGTACAAAAGATACTGCATTTTATTCACCTACACTATTTAAATACAGTAAATGCAAGTAAGTCTCAGGAGTTTTTCCATTCTTTGAATGAAACATTACTTTAACCTCTGGTTTAATGTTATACAGCAACAGTAACCTATTTTAGACTTGATAGGAAGCTATGACTTTTTACAAAACTATTTTTGAAAGCATCATTCTATAAAATGCAGTAAGTTCTGTAATGTAATCTGAATTCACTTTTCTTCTTACAGATATTAGAATTCTATTTTCTCTGGTATTGACCAAAAGGATAAAGTTCTACTTCTAGAAAAAAACACGTTCTACATAGATGATGTAGTATTTAAGGGCAGTGATGCAACAGTCCAAGGATCAGAGGAAAATCAGAGAAAAAAGAAACAACACAATTTTTTTAAACTCAGATTTTTATTAGTCAGTACAAGTAAAACGAAACTGAAGATGAGAATCTTCATCCCCTCCAAAAATGCACTTCTTCTTCGTCGGTGTTGGAGGGTGAAAAAAATAAATCACACCTCTCTCCCCCTCTGACTAGACTTGTGTCGCTTCTCCTTCAGGAAACTCAACGAGACGTGAAAACTAACGCCGAAGGGAATCTTACGCACTAGTGGAGAAAGCACTTTGCTTCACAAATATAACATTCGGAGCTGGAACAATGAAAAATAATGTTCCCCAAATATGCAAACGCGTATTGTAGAGTAAACAGGAATTCTATAACATACACTGTGTTTTTCATACCCAAATTTAAACTGATGTTTTAAGAAAAAGCTACTGGGATACTGCTGAAATGGAAGAGAGGCAGTCAAAGCTGCTCACTGAAAAACGAAATAACAGCAGAAACATTGCACCAACTACATTCTTTTCTTATTCTCTTAGAAAAAATAACTATCTTCGGATTCGACTGGGAGGAAAATGAGGAACGGCCTGTGACTAGTTGACTAACACATGACCACATGCACACACTCATACCATGCACACACTCTGACCTCAAACTGATGCTCAATTACATATTTAATGCAATGCTTCATAACTTTAGCAAATAACACAAAAAGTGAATTATATATATATATCCACCTCTTATTTTCTTTAATCTTCGGTCTTCACTCTTCAGCTCAGCAGCCCCTCTCAGAGCCTCTCCGCTTTCTTTTACATCTCTTGGTGTTGTCTCTCGCTCTCCTCAACTGCCATTTTCAGTTTTCATCTGGTAGCTGCTGAATTTTCTTCTTTAGCGTAACCTTGTCCTCTGATGCCCCCCCCCAGTGTCTGCAGTTTGATCCACTGACATTTGCCCTTTCAGATTTTCAGAGGCCTCTCGTGGCTGGGTGTGTTCCTCAACACTGAGTGACTTGAACAATCGTTCAGTCCTGCCCCTTGCCTTCATGACATCCACGGTGATTTAGAGAGCAACATCTCCAGTCAGTACCGTGGGGGTGGAAAGGGTCTTTTGGGGGGGAACATTGGACCAGCATGGCCCCCTCCTCGTCCAGGTCCAAGGGGGCCTGGACGTTTCCCTCTTAACCTCAAATCAGGGCCGTGGAACCGTGGAAAAGGTGCACGTGGTGGACCCCTTGGGTGAGGGTGGGGTGCTGGATGGGGAGGCCGATGTGGAGGTCGTAGACCAGGATGGCGGATCTCAAGATGAGGTGGCGGCCTTCTTGGAGTGTAGTGCGGAGGAGGGGGGCTGTGCCGCTGGTATTCACGGGCATAGTAAGGTTCCTCTGAGGGTGAGAGTGGGGGAGTGATGCCCCGACCTCTGGGGTGGTGTGGAGGGCTGCCTGGCCTGTAATATGGATCATCTGGGTGGCGGTAAGTGTCCTCCTGATAGAGAGGGGCGTCATGCCGGTGGAGCTCATCTTGGTACCGATCACGGTCCTCCAGATAGCGCAGGTCGTCCGGGTGTGGGTGTAAATCCTCTGGGTGACGAGGGCGAGGTAGGCTGAGTTCATACATCGGATCATTTGAATGAAACATGGACCTGTGCTGATGGTCGTGCACCACCATCCCACTGATGGCGCTTTCGACTCTGGCCCCCGTCTCTGGGGGAATCATCGCACTGGTGCTCGCAGGAGGAGGGGCGTCAAAGGTGCGAGGAGGGGGAGGTAACTTTGGGAAAGGAGGGAGGTTGCTTGAGTAGAAACTGGGGGGTGGGGTCTGCTGGGAGGCAAACTCCTGAGGTTCCCTCGCTTGCTCTGTCTGGTATGGATAAAGTCCTGACATCGTGTTTTCTCCAGGTCCTCCAGGCAATGTCACACTGTAGCCTCTGGGCTGCTGAGAGCCCCCTTCTGGGTAAATGTCACTATACCACCCCCTTTCACTCACCCCCTGAAAGCCTTCAACTGTCTGTGCGCTACTGGAGCTGCCTGGGGCTCTTTCTCCAGACACTGGCCCTCCCGTTTGTGCAGAAATCTGCTGGTGTGGCTGGTAGACCTGCCCATTCTGAGCCAACCCGGGCTGCATGTGAGCTTGCTGTTGGGAACTGTTGAAGTTCATCTGAGTGCTATTCTGGTATGCAATGTGGGCTGTTTCTCCAATAGATGACTGGCTTGCGTTGGAACTGAATGGGAGCACCACAGGTTTGTCCATGATTTCATCTTGAGTTGGGGTGCCACCACCCTCGTCCCGCACTGGAGTCCCTTCCTGGGTGTCTGCGCCAGTTGCTGGACTGAGGTTTTCCCCTCCCGCTGGGTTTGTGGAGAAACCCAGGTCAAATGCACTAAAAGCAGGGTTGCCCTGCAGGAAGTTGTGGATTTTAGACTCTAAACTCTTAGAGGACAGGGATGGTTCCAGGTCTGTTGTCAAATCCATGTCTCTATGGAGAGCCTGGACCAGGGCAGAGGCTTGGTTGGAAGTCTGAGGGGGGGCTTGAGAGCTTGTGCTCCGCCTTACAGTGGAGCTGTGTGAGGAAGGCACAGGTGTAACAGAGGAGAGAGATGGGCTCTGAGAGGGCACTGCTGATGCAGATGTGGATGAGGGAGAGGGAGGAATCTTGCCTGTACTGCAGGACGCTGACGTGACATTGGTAGCTGGGCTGCTCAGAATAGAGGTGATGCCTAGGTGAGGGAAAAAAAGAGTAAAGAAACTGATGTAAGAAAACTGCTTTTAATGAATGATAACTTTCAAAGTAAGCAGGACTCCTAATTCTCACCCTCAAGGCTGCCTTGGCCTTGGACTTTGGACAGAGCACCGAGGAGGTCTGCAGGACTCACGTCCACCTTGGAAAGGAGGTTTACCAGTGAACTAGCATCCTCAGGGGCCACAGAGACAGCAGGTGTGGTCCTCACTGAGGAGTTGGCAGGGGCAGCTGCAGGGGGACTCTCTACCAATGGTCCTGCGAAACAGAGAGGGACACTCAGTATAACTACAATTCTCATTATTTATTATTGAGATGTGAAGTGTTTAAACAATGAAAGCGCTTGAAGATTTCAGTGAAATTACATGACATAATGAATAATGCCATTACAAATTATTTTATTTTGAGGAGTGGAACATTATGATATCAGAGGTGCATAAGGCACAGTGAGGTGAGATTAACACACAGAAACAGGAACAGTTAAAACATCAGAGCAGCTTTATTCAGCTTTTATTATGATGTTACACCAGTTTTGATTATGACTGAATAACCACCAGCGCTCACCTGTGCTCTTCATAGCTGAGCTTAAGCTGTTGAGGATGGAGCCAATTTTACCCAAGTCGACACTTTTCACAGCTGCCACAGGAGCGTCTGCGGGGGGCGTGACCTGTGTGACAGGCTGCTCCGATGCTACTGATGCCTTCTTATTTGCAGGGACTGGAGCGGACGTCTCTGGCTGGGCGGGCCCTTCAGTCTGATCCTCAACTGAGGAGGAAAATACGGCAATGAGAGAGAGAGGTACTGCGCTGTATGTCACAATGCTGGGTTTTTTTAGGCTAAGTAATCGTTTTGTCACTGATTTTCTACAAGTGATGATTTCCAGGTATAAGGAGAAGCCACTCCATTGATTGTTGAATTACTGGAGAGGAATATGCTGCAAAAAATATGACAAGGTTTGACATATAAGTATTCCTTTGAAATAAAAAGCTATGACATGTAAAGCTGGAATCTTACATATATGTATAGTATACATCATCAGAGTGGCAATCATAGTGAGGAGAAGATTTGCAGTGGAAAAAGCAGCAGATTACTGAGTAATGTAACTGGCAATTTGCCCTGCAGCAACTCCATAAGCCCTTCCTGTGCAACTATCAATCAAGTTTAATAGTCTCTCTGGCCTTCCATGAAAAACAAACTCATAATATAAAAGGTCACTCATCTAAAACATCAGGTTTTAGAAAGTAAAATATAGAGTTTCTTGAAATGTAGATGATAACAATGATAGATAATCATATATAAATGAGCTTCCCTGTAGTTAAATAATATAAAACAAATGTTATACCATAGGGTGATAGTTTAATCAGTTAGAGATAGACTGTCGTAGTTATTTTTCAGTTATGCTGCTCATTTCCATTATTTCAATACATTTTTAACAGAGTCACACAGCGAACCAGGAGGCATAATCACAAATATCTTTTAAAAATGCATTTAAAAAGCCCTCACTGTGCAGTCGGTCATTAAGTCCCCAATCACCAGCCCACTCCTCACCTATAATGCCACCACTGTCTATCTCCTCCTCGGAAAGCTCCATGTCCTCCACTTCACGATTGTCATTCTGTCCGACAGTCTCTGGGCGTCTAGGGGATCCTCCCAGTGAGGAGAGGGGGCTCGGGGCCGGTGGCTCCGCCTCATCATCCATAACAGAGTCGTCAAAATCTGGACCTGCCATGTCCAGACCATGGAAAGGGGACTCTGAGCCTGTCGGAGACGGTGCGTCTGCAGAGGGTGAGGGGATGGGCGACTCGTCCAGGTCTGGTAAGGTGGACTTCAGGGTGTCCAACTTACGCTTGAGGTGGGACACCCGGTTAGCAAACGTTTGGTAGGCCTTGAGAAAAGGGGAAAGGATGTATTAATAAACGTACAAGAACAAAACATCTACCAACAACTTTTAAAGCCAGAATACGATTCAACTCACAGGTAGTTTTCTTTCTTTATATTCCTTGTGATGTGTACTTCTTTTGTCATTTCAGTTAATATAAAGTTTAGTCTTTTGTATTGTACTTTGTTTTTTGCATATACCTCGTTACACTAAGCTCTTGTATGCATGGAAATGTGCGACTTCCATCTAATCCTACATTAAATTTATGAGCCTGAACAAAATTGTTAGGCAAACATTTTCATAAATTATATAGATGTAGTAATGTAACCAAATGTATAGTTGCTGCAGATAACTTAAATAAAAAAACAAATATCTGACCACAAATCTATGTCACTTACATTAGCAACAATCTTGACCTCCTTGTACTGCATCTCATAGAAGATATCTGCATTGCTGAGGGCCTCTAGGAGAGGAGGTCCTGTTTTGCTTTGCTTGTCAAGAAACTTGACAAACTCCTGTAGCTGAGCACTTCCTTCCTCAAAGTCCTTGGAGAACTTCTTTCCTCCGGCCTTGTCTGTGAGAATCAATTTATGTAGTTTATGTATGATTTCGAAGGGAGAGGAAAAAAGACAAAGACATCAAAATCATTGCTGATCTTGACTCATCTGATCTTGCAGTAGGTTAGACAGCACGGCAGAGGAAGATGGATTAGTCAGGCACCTTTGAGTTTCTTGAGGGCATCAGAGCTGCAGATGTCGACCCTCATTGCTGCCAGCTGTTTTTCTCTGAGGTCCACCTCCTCCAGAGATCTCTTGTACTTGGACAGTTGGTCTATTAATGTCTGGGGCTAAAGCAGAAGGAGCAGTCAGACCAACAAAATTGATTGACACAATTTGAGTAAATTTAATAAAAGATCACAGTTATCTTTTGTTAGCACCTTTTGTCAAATAACAATGTTGCAGTTTAGGTTAGGCTTTTTAGCTCAGCATAAACCTTAAATTTCTAGCTTACCACAAACTCAGCAACAATCTTGGATCGTAGATCTGCTTTAGACTCAATTGGAGCTTTAAAAAATAAAAATAAGCAAAATGTCAGTATTAGGAATAAACAATTAAAAATGAAAAACAGTTACATATAAATTAATCTATAATAATCTAATACAACAACATACTGCAACTAATAACACCAAAGTGAATGCAATATCTGTTTAAAATGTGTTTTAAAAGTTATTAAAACTGAAAATAAAATCAAAACTCTGCACAGTTGGTGTTGTGCTAAAATATTAATGATAATGTCAAAACATAGTGAGAAAATAACTCAACACACATACTTTTTTGCTCCACAGGTGTCTCAGGAGGGGACTCCTCTTTGACTAAGGTACTCCTCAGCTCAGCAATGAGCGTCCCTGAATACACACCCCTGTCCTCCCAGATGGACAGTATCCTTTCCACTGCTTTGATCACTTTGGGGTCACCTTCATGGCTAGAGGAAGGAGATGAGATGACAGAATAAGTACAAGGGAGGCCAGAGATTTATGTTGCTGGAATGACATTTGTTTTATTCATGTGTGAGGAATTTCTTTGAATGAATAAAACACAGACAAGGACAGAGCAGAAAGTGAGAGGACAAAGGATGAGGCTGAGAGGAAGGAGAGGATAAACAGGACAACCAAGACAAATATTACCACTGCATCTAATATGGTTTATATCACTACTCAGTGACATAATGCTCCCCCACCCACGCACAAAAACACATCTCTACATCGAACTTACTTGACCAGCAAGAAGGCTTCAGGAAGCACCTCAGCAAACGCTGTACGATAGACGATGGCATTTTTCCTTTTACAGTTCTGAATGACATCATTGGCGAGGTAAAACAGGTTGAGTCTGTGAGGGGCATCAGCTGTTAGAGGACGGAGAGACAGTGATGTTAGTTTGACTAAGAAGGTAGAAATTCTGCTCAGGAACATCATTGACAGTTTTTAAATATTTGCAGACATCAGTGGTGCTCAACGTATGGATTATTTTTATGCATGACCAATTAATTATCTACTCTATGTCAAGTGACAAGCATCCGATATTGATGACTAGAACATAAAAAACTAGAAATCAGTCTGACACAGCCAAACACAAAAATATATCAAAAAGAGCAAACAAATCTTTTTCATATGTAAAGCTGTAAATATGAAATGTCTGGTGTTTATTTAATAAATGACAATACTTGAAAATAATAATAATAATAATGTGACTAATTATCTATCAATCAATCAAACTTATTTCATTAGAAATCTAAACCGAAGAAAAGGTCAAGAAAGAGAGAGCGAGAGTCATGTAAGAGAGGTAAGAGCGTAATCAGAGGTTACATGACATTTAACCAACATTACATCACACCATGATCACACCATGATCACAGTCTTTGTTGCCATTTATGTTTTTGTAATGAACAGAGGTTTTGAAGGGTAATGAAAAAACAGCAGCCTTTAGCCTACAATATTATCAATAATATTCATTAACAATATTATTGATAATATTATTCATACTTTAAAGGGTGAATTCACCTTTTTCCACAAACTCTTTCTTTAATTCATCAAAATAAGCAAACTTTTCAACGACACAATGCAGTTATCTCATTAAAGAATAAGTTAGCAAAACTAAGAATTATTCCCAGCCTTCTGTGCTAACTTAGGTTACCTGACAATCTTAGAAACTGTGTTACACACATGATTTCATTAGGTATAATAACCAGCCATACAAATGCAAAACAACTACATTAATACATCTAATAGATAGAGGAAAAAAAACATTTCTTACTCAAAGCACAAACTTTACGTTACCACTTTCTCATTACAGCAGGACAAACAAAAAACAGTTGTATCCTTTTTAAGGGTGAAAGTGCTGGGTCAACCATCACAAAATATAAAGCTACTACTACTGTCACACTGCAGAACTAAACACAGCTTACAACACACCACAATTAATGCAAACAGAAAGCTGAGAGAAAGGCAAGACAAGAGTGAGCCAAGGTCACACCTAACTTTCTACCACTCAACCTTGACACAGAAGTCCATACTAAAATTCCCTCCTTATGTCCAGCCAGAGACACAGAAATGTCTTTGCAACATCCAAACAGCAGCACATCAAAAACACAAATCCACTTAACAGACAAAAGAAATTCTCCTGCATTAATCACAACAAAGAGCTCTGAATCTACAGGAAGAAAAGGTAATTACAGTAATAATCAGTTGCCCATTTATTTCATTTCCATTAAAACCAACAAATGTTTCTGTGACAGGAACTAGACAAACCTCCATCATTCAAAAAAAAAAAAAGAACATCTTAATGTTAGCATAATGGCACAAACAATAAGCCTTTGTAAAATAAAACTGGAACTATTAAGTGTATTTGGACTGCTATTGCAAGCAGAAACAGATTAAAGAAAGATCACGATGACCCTGAACCATGAGCTGACAGTATTTTCCCTGATAACTAGTCTATATAAGCAAATAAAAAAGTAAAATATAAGAATAGAGAATTGGCATAGCTGAGGGCCATCACCAAAAGGTTACTGCACCCTATTAAATATTTCTCACAATTATACTTCATACTCGGCCAGTGCAACTAACAGTTATGTTCGTTATCATTAATGTCACTTTTCAGTTGTTTAGTCTAAAATATCAAAACAAGAGAAAGCTTAAAGCATGTTTAAACATGATTTGTCTGACCAACCCTAAAATATTTTATTTCTAATGATATAAAATATAAAAAGCATCATAATTTCAGCAACATTGTTCCTTAATAAAGAATCTAAACAATGAATCGACCATCAAAATCTGTTTCCTGTGCATTTTAGTCAATTGACTACTTGATAAATTGACAAATTGATTTACATATTCAGCTGTTAATATACCTTGAATAAATACATAATACATGCAGCTCTATGCAGATGGTCATCATTCAATGACTCTCATATCTTTCGCCACACATACTGTTTCAGTGTTTTAGACTTTTAAACATCTCAGGTTTGTCCTTGTCCACTTGTGTTCTGAAGAACATTTTTTTTCTTTGACAATGATTACTCCTGCACCAGACCTCTTCAATATGGGCTCTGGTAATGGGCTTTATAATACATACACAGACTCAAATTATCACCTCACAGTTGTATGCCTCCACCAACCAGTCAAGATGCAGTTTACATCCATGTCTGTCGCGATTCAAGACTTTGAAGTTATAAACAAATGGTATTCAGTGTATTTTATAGTGCTGAATAACGGCCAGAAGTGTCTTTGCAGGACATTATGATGTCACTGTGAAGATGACCTTTGACCTTTTGGATATAAACTGTCATCACTTCATAATTTTACTTATTTAAACATCTGTGTGGAATTTTGTCATAATTAACATATGAATTCTTGACTTATGGCCAAAAGATATTTCTGGGATCACAGCGGCCTTAATCTTTGACCTCCAAAATCAGCTTGTCCTTGAGTCCAAGCGGACATTTATGTCAGATGTAATTAAATTTCCCTGCAAGTGTTCCTAAGATATCACGTCCACAAGAATGGGACTGATGGACAACCTGATAACATAATGCATCAGGCCATGGCTGCTGCTGGCACAGAGGCATATAAACAGGTTTACATGTCACGTGTTGTCAGATCTTGTAGCAAAGGCTCATGCAATACAACATGAAACAAACAAAAATAAAGACATAGTGTTTCGGAAGATGAAACCAAACAGCAACCACAGACCAGACTGAGAAGCACAACCTGTTACTGTTAAATCAACTCACACACTTGAGTGCAGTAAAATACCAGCGGCAAACTTAACAACCACCAGAATCGTCTCTTGCCCTTTGTTCACACTACAAAGCAAAAGATCCACAAAGCCAAACCTACAAACAGAGGCAGAAGCAAAGATGATAATTACATTCCAGACCTCAGTTCAACAAAGACAGCTCAGGGTGAATGTCATGATACAAACTAAAAAGCTGTACACTGATAAGATCTAAACAGCGCACCCATTAAGGAAAGCATCAAAAGTTAAGTTATTTTCATCATCAACCTGTATCAGTTTTCTTTATTGCCAATGAATTACTCTATGAAATACCGAAATATCATGACAAATTCATACCACAGATGCCTATTCAAGGTGACTGCACCTTCACAATAAGCAAATGCTTTGTTTGACTGTTTCTACTGTGGATTCATCAGTCAATAGACTTTTTCAACACTGTTGAAAAGATGGAGTCCTTTTCATTAAATAACAGCAGTTCCTCAAATAACAGCACTATGTAGCAGATGTCCTCAATAACCTGTCTGCGGGCCCTGAGCAAAGATTTGCTGATCAGCTCCTGCTGCCTTCAAGTTCCCATCAAGTTCAGTGCACATCAGATCACACACAAAAGAAAGAAGCTTCCACATATTGTAAACAGAAGCGGTTTTAAACTTTAAAAAATGCAACATGTGAGACTAAAACAATAAAATATGTTAGAATTACATTTTAACTTGGGGCTCCTATGCAAGATAAGACCGCGAGGTTATTTAACAATGTCAGACCCGGTCCATAGTGTGCAAATTCCCATACAAATTTACATAATGGCCAAATAGGAAGTGATAGGTGACCCCTGTAGGTGGGACCCCAGGAGTATTTCCCGGCTTGACAAGCACTTTACAACTGCGGTTAACGACACAAAAGCAACAGACATAAACAATTATATTACTGAAGGAATTAAGTTTGCTCTGTCAACAAGTAAGGCAGCGTTAGCTTACAATGGCAATGGAAAATATTTTATCAAGCAGGAAGTGATAACACTGAACATCAACTTAGCACAGCATTGGGTGCTAGCTGGCTTCAGTCGGAGGAGCGCTCGTTTTAAACTCCACGGTTCCCCTGTGCTCCAGACTGGGACACATTTTTCAATTAGTAAGTAAAACAAAACAGAATAAGAAATAAAACAAAATGTAATTTCGATGTTATTTAAACAACTAGACTGTGATCGCTGTGTCAAAACGAGCACACAACAGCCGGAGTAGCAACGGTCAGTTTACCGGGCAGCAAAGCTACTTACATTTCTTCAAACACTTCATCCAGTGTCGCACGATCAGGCTGTGGTACTTCTTGTTGTCGATGCACCACGTTGACAGTCCTTGAATTGAATCCATCGTATTTGTGACAGTTTGAAACTTCCTGGCTAGAGTAGACTCCATGGATCCGCCAGAAGCGGCTCCTGCTCCCGCTGCCATGACCGGGGGAGGTCCCGCGGCACTCTGACACTTCAACTGACACCGACTGACGTTAGCCGAGGCTAGCACTTAGCTTCGCATGTTAGCTCAGCATAGCACAGACGTTACCGCGTTCAGCAGCCGCTCAGCTGCCATTGTAGTGTTACAAAGCCTTAAATGTGCTTTATGCTGTTGGCTTCTAGAAATTATCCGCCGCAAGCGTTTCTACCACCGCTGATAGTTTATATCATTTAATGTTTAAAGCTACAATTTAGCGCCTTACGACATCCACACAGAAGTCTGTTTACTCGTTGCTGGTGGAGCGATGAAGGACACTTCCGCAAACACGACGTGAATATAGCGCCACCCAGTGTCACGGATGCCAATATTTATTAGTGCCACCTGGCTGCCTCTTACTGGTATTAACTTACTGTAAAGTAACTAATAACTGAAGTAAGTAATAAATAATAACTAATAAATGTTGTGGAGTAAAAAGTACAATATTGCCCTCTGAAATGTAGTGAAGTAGAAACAGAGTGATGGAGATTGAAGTCTGACTTTACATATATGTTTCACCAGAATCACTAGACTTTTACTGTCTGATAATAAATTAATAACGGATCAATTTATGAAAAATTTTATCAAGTGATTGATTAAATTTTCATTTAAATCATACATTATGTCAAGGTAGAATAAAATTCCTGTTAAAGCAAAAACAGCTGGATAATCAAAGCTCTAGCTTCTAGTTTCTCTCTGTGTTTGGTTTTAATTAAATTTTTATGTGGCACAGCCTTTAAATGTTAAAGCAGGAAAACTTTTCAAAAAATTAGCAACCACCCTATATTTTGATGAACCACGTCATTCTTTTAATATATAAAAATATGTGCATTTATCAATCGCCAGTAATGACAATTTCATTATAAGAAACAAAGAAATAGCCTAAAACAAATAACACTAAAAACAAAAAACAGTAAGGACATGTATCTGGGGAATAACATTTTCACTCAACTTTCAGTATTCTCCTACTTCACAAATGTTGTTTCACAGATGTGTATCTCAGCACAGCAAAACCTGTACTATAGGATGCTACATGATGACATTTTATATACCAAAACAACACTACACTATTGTTCTCTACTGCATGCTTGCACTTTTGATTTTTAAAAACCTAACCCCAGGGACATCTACACAGCAGCACATTTGGTTTGCAATGACACATTTGGTGAGATGATGATGTTACCATCATTAGTTAAATAATACACTTTTTGTATAACTGCAGAGGGAATTTCAGTCTACTTTTCAGGCTTTATGGTTTATGGTTACCTTTAAGGCAGACTGGTGACAAACTACCAGGGATGAAATGCCATTCAACATGAATGATATCCAATTTAAAATATGGTGGAACAATACCCAAATGCTATAAACAACTGGATGGAGTTTTATGATATCTCAATGACATTATTCCTTGGTACATAATCAACAGTAAAGCACTTTGAGTGACACAAATTTTACAACAGCAAATCAATGATACAAATCCATTTTAAATGGGACACAGAAGCTGTTCTTTGCCTTCATTATGACACACTGCATTTTAGGGCATTTTGTGTGAAAAATACTTTTTATGCCTATCAGCCACTTCCATCCATTGTGCTAAAATGAAAGCATTACAACTAAAACACAAAAAGAGGAGTTTTCTCAGAATGTCTCTCAGTCAAGGAGCTGTAAAGCACTCATCTCTGGTGTAACACACAACTGGCAACATGAGTCTGCCAATGGAATCAAGATTTTCAAGTACTGCTCCTCTTAAACACAGCTTTCATAAACTGTCATACCACAACTCTTTTAATGTTAATAGATGTGTAACATTTCCTTATTGTCATCCAAAGTGCAGTTGCATTGATTCTAATTCACAAAAGATCAAATATATTATTCCCATTTACTTTTCTATTTTAAAAAAGTCATTCAAAAGTCATGTCTGTAATAAAATACCACATTTTCAAGTCTTTCTAACCAAAACAAGTTCACTCTCTAGCTACCTAAAGGAGCAACTGATATGATAATATCCAGCCAACTCAAAAATTAAAAATCTGTCAGGTTGTGGTATTTCCCATGTAGCATTTTGCTGTTTTACCTCAAGTTCAACTACATCCGTTCTTATTTACATAGAAACAGGGGTATGTGTGTTAAGTATATAGTGTGAGGTAAGGTGCATTTGAAATAATAATGCAAAATGATTTTGTTTGGCAGATTTGGGCAGCAGCTACATACCTCTACTCTATTATACAATAAAGCAGCTGGCAAAAAAACTACCCTTCCTAAATGCCATTTTTAAATCATCTGTGTTCATGATTGAAATATCTGTGTATCTGCACAGCACTGTGTATTTCATCGTTTAATTGTTTGGTCTATGAAATGGAAGAAAATGGTGACACATGCCAATAAGTTGCTAGAGCACTAGCCTTAAAAAAAATCATCTGATGTAAGATGCTGGAAACTGCCAATTTATTTTTGTTTGAAAAAAAAAAAATATTTTATATACAACTGACTAACAGCTTTAAACTGCACCAGCAAGGATTGTCTTTATTTGCTCACTTTCATAAAAGTGAGATATCTGCTATTTCTGTTTTTCACTAATGGCATGAAATCCCATACGGTGTCTATTAGGGCTGTATTCCATGATATGAAACACAAAAGAGAACACAAACTGCTTTAACACATTACACTTGTATAATACTTCCAAAATTTTTTAACTTAGTAAAAGTCAATGTATACAAAAGGATGGTGCAATAACTCTGGTGTAATCAAAAAACCACATTGGATACTTAGGGGTTAAAGAGTGTCTATCTTCATTTCTCCTCCTCCTCTTCTGGTTTTACATGGCTTGCAGCCATCACAGACTGACTCTGCACCTAACTTTATGCTTATGTAATTAGGTCCGCCCTCTCCCTTCGCTCTGGCTGGCAATGCTGTGGCTCCTCCATGTGGTAGCAAGGTCAACTAAGGCCAGCTAAGGTGAGTCATTTGTAGTAATGGTGTCGCTTGAAGACACTGAGCTATCCTGTGTGGCTGGGCTGCCACAAAAGGAGGGCGGAGGAATCTCAGGCTGCTTCCGGTTCTCATTTTCCCTGCTGCAACATGAATGTAACAGCCTGCTTAAAGTGCCAGTGCTATCTGTAAACTCATGTCCAGCTCTGCAGCTGCACCCAGCTGCTTCAACGGTTTCTACCTCTGTAGTTTTCCGTTTTTTAGGGGATCCAGGTAGACAGGCAGAGACAGAGTCGAGTGAAGTCGAAGACTGGCTGCTCCCATATTTTTCATGTTCATGGTGCTTGTGCTTGGTTGGGATTTCACCAGCATGGTCAGGGTCTGACCAGCTCAGTTTCCTCTTCTGGAATGGGAAAGTAAAACCATAAATAACAACTGGAACAAACCAAGGTCTTAAAGGAAAACTGCAGTTTATTACAGTTGGAGCTGGGCTGAGTTCTTTGAGATATAAAAGAAAATCAAAGTCATAAGAAGGTATAGCTTTATTTTATAGTCTTGACAACTATAAAAGGAGTTCCTATCTTCAGCCACCTCTTAATATTCTTTATAGGTTTAATGTAGATCCACCTAACCTGTACAGTAAGATTGTTTTTGTAATAAAAATAAGGCACTCTCATGTGGTCACAAGGGTAACATCCAGTGTGAACCTCACCTTAACTGGCATGTGGAGCTGATTTTGGTGCCAGTGTGGTGAAAGCTGGGGAGTGACTGTCTGGATTGGTGTGTCTATGGGTCGATATGCCACCTGAGGGAACCACATTTTTAGCATCATCTCTATCTGCAGCAGATTTTGGAGGTATTTCTCACTGCAGAAAGAAAAGGAACAAGCATTAATGACAATGCTGGGTATGGATAACAATAGTTTCACTACTGTCATAATATTAGGCTTGCTACTTGTCATGGTCTTACCCCATTTCAGGTTTCTGTAGAATTCCAAGAATCCTCTGCAATCTGTCTATGGCAACAGTCTGCTGGAAACTGGTTAAACCTGCCACAAATACATAAATACCATCCAAATGTCAAGGAAAGAGGGAACTGAGGTGGGTAATTACAGGCTAGAGAAGAGATAATAATCATGTTTGATATTGCTCAGCCACATACCTTTGTCAAATCGCCCTGTCTTTAGTCCATGTAGAAGCTCAAGCAAAGGACGGACAAACCTGTGCAAATCTGCACACTGAGAAAATAAGGAGAAGGTCAAGCTTCACTGCTATGATTGATCTGCCTGATAAAAATACTGAAACAAAGACTTGGTAATTAGTTTAACGGCACTCACCTTCTGAGCGAAGGCCAGGTCGCCCGGTGTCGCCGATGACGAACCTAGTGTGGCAGCTCCAGGAGAAGAGGCTGAGTCGGGATGTTTCGTTTCATCAGGGCAGCATTTAGACTGGTCACCCTTAGACCTCGAACGCGGCTCATCTGAGTGAGCTGGAAAATCAAGGTAATTTCCAGATAATGTGATTCCTTCATGAGCTGAGCTGGACTTTCTTCTTCCACCGTCCCCCTCTCCCTCTGAGAAGATGTCTGCTTCGTCCTCAGTCTGCTCACTCTCACTGAGGACTAAGCTGGATGTGGAGGGTATTGAGTCGTAAGATGGCCATTTGGAAGAACTGCCCAATGAATTCATCTACAGGGACAAGAAGACAAGGGAAGAGACAAACAGGAGAGTGGGATAAAGCTATTAGGTGCATACTATACAGAGAAATAATCATCTCCAAACAGAACTTCAACTGACAAGTACAAGGTTTGGCACTAGGCAAAATCAAACAGGTTCAAACAGATAGGTTTTCACATTAAAAGGTACATCATCAGTTTACCACATAATACAGGAAATATGTTTGATGTCTTTCAATTGTGCAAACCAAAGCATTCATATCAAAATTCTGACTTTTCTTATGTACATTTTGTACATTCAATACAATATGATACTGGCTAAATGAAAGGTCACAACACCTCTGAACAGATATTTCAGCATTGTTGCTTTGGGGAATGACTGTTGTTATGTTTAGAAGATACTGACACATGAGAAATTGTTGAACATCATCAGTAATACTGGTATGAAACAGCACACA
This sequence comes from Lates calcarifer, assembly GCF_001640805.2. Taxonomy (NCBI): domain Eukaryota; kingdom Metazoa; phylum Chordata; class Actinopteri; family Centropomidae; genus Lates; species Lates calcarifer. Next base: position 14,888,390 of record NC_066835.1, on the reverse strand, counting down.
CATTCATTTTTCTTATTACTTAGTCTTAATTTTGCAATGTAGCCTTCACAGATAAAGAAAACATAGAGTTACATCAGTCCATAAATAGCTATCTGTTCTCATATCACAATGTATATCACATCAACCAACCCTTATTACACAGTAAAGGGTGTTGTTAAAGTTATTCATCTCACAATCTCAATATTGAGATTAATATCTTCACTCAGTCTCTGTAAGTACAATGTAATCAATATGAGGACACGGCAAATTGTCAACTTTCGAAAGATTATCACATCACATGTCAAGAAAGCGCAAACGACCTACACTTGTATGGCTATGCAAATCAACTCGTGTGTGTGTGTGTGTGTGTGTGTAGAAAAGTTGGGTCATTTGAGGACAGACGTGTAGTTCTCTGTTACCTCGTGTGACGTCAACAGCAATAATAAATCAGCAGTATGATTTCACAATAAAAGTCTTGTTCTCAGCAGGATGTTCATAACTGACGCAATCTTTACAGTAAGCATTAAACATAAAATATGACGTTTGATCCTGAAGAAAAATAATATTAAAGGTTATGACAGGAAGTGGGTAATAATACGTAATTAGCGTAAAACTATTTATAAGTCGAGTATGAAACCGCCAACGTTACCTTAAAACAGAAAACTGGCAGAGCTTCTTACCTTCCAGGTGGAGCAGAACTGGGTTCACAAAAGCGGTCTAACAAAACGGCAACGCTTGAGAAGGCACCTTAACGCCTCTTGAACAAGTGGAAAATTTCAAGTCTCACAGACGAAACTTCAACAACTAACGGCTATTTTTTTGAGTGTAGATATGTACACACAGCGGCCACGCCTCTTATCCAGTTTACGCTCAGGTCCTCCCTGTTGCCTCCGTCTCTTCCCGTGTACCGTTTATTTTGTCAGCTTTCCAACCTGTCCTGCACTAAAAGTACCCACGGAGCGCAACGGACACCACACGTGCTGAATAGGTACGTTGCCGCGATTGGCTGAAGATGGGTTCGCTCTACTCTCATTGGCTCTGGGGCTTGACCAATCAGGAGCGTTCGCGGCGCCGGTTGGCTGGCATATGTGTAGATCCCACCGCACTCTCAACGGCAGCACGTGTGGGTGGTGTGGCTGGAAAACGAGGAGAACAGCACGCGGCAGCTGGCATCTGTTTAAAATTTTGGTATGCAAATTGGGCCTGGTTTAACAGACCTGCTGCAGCAAGACTTTAGAGGAAAATAACGGCATAATTACAAGCCAGGAAGTCTGGTTTTTGTTTCCTATACCCCTTTTCAGTGTTTTTTTTTTTCGTCTGTTTACCTTTATTGTCATCTATTTTTCTTTAAGAAGACACAGCAAGGAAGTGCAAGCTATATATCTGAATATACAGATATAATACAGGCTGTTTTTTTAAATAAAGATGATTAAAAGAGGTATAAAACATCACATATTTATCTGTACAATCCACCACCCTCCATGGCTGGATTAATCTCCCAAAGGGCCCTGGGGAAAAGATTTGTTGTTGGGCCCCCACTCTCTGATGTGATTTCCTGAGGATGATATGGGGGGCTGGGGGATTTCCCCCTCTGGTCTATATATGGCAACAAGCTTGATAAGTGATTCATATGTTTATTTTTTTTAAAGCAAAAATGCCAAAAATTCACTGGCACCATGTTCCCATAATTAAATATTTGCTAGTTTTTCTGTGATAGTAAACTCAACATGTTTCTATTTTTGACAGCTAGTCAGACCAAATTAGACAGTAATATATGTTGATTTGGGTTTCAGGAATACCAATAGGCATTTTCATAAGTTTCTGATGTTTTATTCACTGAACAATAAATTGATTATTAAAGAAAATTACCATGAAAAGGTAATTGCAGTTACAGTCTTACTGTGATGATATTACACAACTTATCAAAAGTTTATTTAATATTTACTTGACACACACACAAAACAAGAAAAAAAATAATAAAGTAATTTGATAAAACACAACTTTCTCCAATCTCCAATTAATCAAATTTCATATCTTCGATCAGTTTGTTCAGTGTGTTTATTTTGTGTCTGTTGTGTGATTTCCCATGATGTGTTTTAGATCTGTAGAAGAAGAGTAAGTACAGCTTTGAACAGCTATTTCAAGGAACAATATAACCTTTAAAAAAATAAAAGCACTGACACAGTTCTGTTTGTGTTTGTGCACTAGACTCTCCAGTTTCTGTACTGCTTATGCTGAAGTTAATGTAGATAAGACTGACAAGCTTATGAAATATGGCATCATAGTCCTATTAGAGCCACAGACACAAGGCTTAGAATGCAGTCTTGCATAGTTACATAATGAGATTGCTATATTGTGGAGGAGTGAATCACTTCTTTTGTCACATGCAAAAACAGAATGATATTACCTGCAGGAGGATGAGGTAACCACCTGAGTAGCTGAAAAAGCTGCTTACAGCCAAAAAGTACATGTTTATGGTGAGCATGATAAAGATCATGCTAAATATTTTTAGTTTAAGAGCAGGAACAAGGTATTGAAGGTATGGCAGAATTAAAGGAAGGTTAGTGAAAGCATGATGGGACAAAACAGATGCTGCTATTATTATAGGTGTGGAGGAGAGATTCAGTTTCAGTTTCTGCCAGAATTACAGCTCAAATCATACTGATGAATTGCCATTGTAATTGCTGTTATCACAAAGTGATTTAATTAAAACTGGATGGGGCTCTAACAGGCCCACAGAATTTCCAAACAGTCCCTTTGGGTCCACATGCAAATCAGCACATCAGTAATGTTCTTTTTATGGTGGACTGTTTGTGTCAGTCTTGTCACAGCCTCCTTGGTACCTTATGAAAACAGACTTGATGCATGCCCCTGAAGTTTACATAAGGACATTTAGTTCCAGATTTTTTGATTGCAATATAGATACAATCTCCGTGCAAACACCACCAGCCAATACTATCAGCTGGTAGAGAAACCATGCAAACAGTGGTGGCCCAAGCCAACACCTTTCTCTCTGCAGAGTGGTGAACACTGTGAGAGAGCTGAAGGCTCTTCATTACAAATATATGGTTGTTAGCTGTTGGAATCAAACAAATTAAAAATCAGGACATAACAAATGAGCATAAACAGCAGCCAACATGTTCTATTTTTTCATGTGTATGGTTTGTGGAGGTTGGTCATGTTCTAACCAGGTGTGACCAGGTTTGTGGTGCGACAGGGGCCCTAAGGATTTTGCCCATTTGGAAAGGAGCCAATGAAAATGTTTGTACATTTCACAATCATGTTATTGCACACTGACACTGACTGCACAACCTATGTTACACAGACAGTATGACTAAGCCAGACTTGACCTGTAAAAACTTCCGTTCTCCCTTTTCTTGTGAAAACCTACTGAAAGATAATAAATTACACTAATATCCACAGAGAGTTTGAATTATCTGATTAGTTTTTACAATATGATAAGCTGGTCAGTTCTTTAAAGAGTCAGCAGCAGTGTTTTCCTCTCTCTAGTAGTTTGTAGACATGCAGGTGGGTAAAAGGAAATTCAAATTACGTTAAAACAATTCTTGTACTAGAGGCAGACATCTCAGAAAAATATGAGCTACAGCCAGAAGTAAGAGAGAATTCTATTTAAATGTAAGTGATTTAGGCATCTGAAAAAGGAATCAGACAGGAGTCAAGTCTCTTCAGTTTAAAATATAGGTAATTTATCTTACTGCTCCCTCAGTCCTTACAATGCCACCCACTGACTGAAGCTGCAGGACTGGGAACAACATGACCTAGTAACCTGAGAGACAAGGGAGCCTGATGAAAAATGTTTACCTTTCCTTGTGTGAGGGAGGCGAGAGCAAGTGTGCACATTAAGAACTCATGCGGTGAGAACTTGGGTCTGGCAGATGTCCATGGCTGCGTCTCACTTGGTTGACATCATCAGCAGACATTAACACCACACTGTGCAGTAGTGACCTTGAAATAATTTACAGAAAGCTGCTGCTGAGCGGAGACCCCATTCACACAAAAAACATCTCCCTGCATTGTTTGAATTTCCTCCAGCAAATGAGGTCACATCCAACTATTTTCAAAGCTTTTACAGGAGCAAAATCTCACCTTATACTGAATCTTATACACTTCTGTGATTATGGAATATATTGGTTTGTTTACATAGAAGTTTAACTGATACATACTCTTTAAACAACTTCAAAATTTTCAGAAAATGTCATACATTTATTAGTTTTTTCATTAGCAAGATTGTGTGTGATTCATAAACAAAAAATATCCAACCAAGTGTTCCTTCACCTGCGTATTACAACCAAGAAATAAATGGAAACAAATGGAAAACAATGTTCTGTGTTAACTTGAAAATGAATGCACACTTATTAACTGTTAAACAATGTGGCAACATGAAAGCCATTATTTTCAGTATTTTCCAAAGTTCATTTAGATGGGACAGTGACACCGTGTTGGTATTGTTTGCTTCCTCCGCTCTGCTGGCTCCGTCTCAACCAGTCCATTGATAACATCCTGTTTCATCACACTCCATTTCCTTAGCAGCCAAGCCAGGGATCCTCTCTGTTCGTCCTAGAGATGAAGGCAATTTTCCTGGCCATTTCCATGTGGTAGATGCGCCTACAGTTCTCAAAATTCTTCCGCTGGCGCTCTACGTAGGGCTTCTCAAAGTAGCGCTTGCGCTTCACTGTGTCAATAATCCCTTCCTGAGTTAGGATCCTGCAGTATATAGAGAAGAAGTGTGAATAGTTTGGACGTGGGTTGCATGCAAGACACTGTATTCAGTAGGTAAATGGAAGTAGCACCATAAGTGACACTGGCAGAGGAATTCTTCTTATTTTTTGGATTGTTGAGGGTAAATCATTTCTATTTTTATAAATAGAGATATCTTGCTTCGATTGTAAGATTTAAAGTTGAGCTAACTATAACCATTGATAGTCCCACCCTGAAAACAGACATGCATTTCATGACTGATACACAAGAGCTAGTCAATCTGAAAATATGATTTAGACATATTATCATTGGATTTATCAAGTATTCATTTTGTTAAACTATTAAGGTTTACAACTTTTCCAAACAACATATCATATGTAGTTTAAATAGTTTGTTAGGGGACAATAAAAGAAAAACGTCATGCTATTAATTTCCTGTCTTTCATACCTGAAAACCGCTGCTAATGCGACCAAATGTTCAGACATTATTATTCCTAGTGCTTATGTTGCTGCAGACTTTCACCCATTTTAATGTGGTGTTGACGTTATTTCATCTACTTGTGAACCGAGAGAAAATCCCTAAACACACAAAATATTAACGTTTAGCGTCTGTGTATATAAGCAGTGACCCGACTGCGCAGCCGCAGCTCTGTGACATTGAGCGGAAGGCTAACGTTAACTCAGCTCACAGTAGCTTGTCGTCGCCCTGAATAACAACACGTTTTATCTTACGTCTTATATTAAATACACAACCTGTTTAAAGTGTTGTACGCTGCGTCAACGTCGCCGTTTTGGACCATCACTGTCCGCGCAACGAAGCGAAGGTGCCTCGACATGATGAGATTGGTGCTCGCTCGAACGTCGACCGACTAGAAACACGTAACTGGAAAAGATTCCGGCTACAAAAACTCCGCATAAACGCTAGGTGACGCTTCATTCAACCTTTCTCGTGAATGGCCTCTGTCCTGCCCTTGTGTTGGCCTATATTGTTATAATTTGGATTTGGAAGAATTATACATATATTTTGTAGTAATATTTGTGGTAAATTTTCAGTGCTATTTAAAGATGTGTCGTGGAAGAAAAGCAGCATTACTGTATTCTTTTAGTCATTTTGGAGAAATTTCATATTCATGAAGGTAAAGAAATTATGATAGAAAATCATAGCTTGAACATGTAGCAGGAAATATACATTTCAAATAAAGTATCAAAGCAGAAAATGCAAATGATTTAGAAGTTCATCAACCTCAAAGCCTTAAAAATTCAGAACTGCAAATCCCTTTGTTTTTATAGGATTCATTTTGATTTTCCATGAACTCTTAACATTTTATTGATACAGTGCACATGTCAGAGTTAAGTAAATTAAGTATTTACTGTCTTAATGTCCTAAAAAAAAAAAAGGTGAGGATGTGAAGTAAAAAAGTGAACCTCTACTGTTTGCCTTTAAAACAGCACCAGTTCTCCTATGTACACTTGCAACTTACTTACTTACAACTTGCTGCAGTTCTTCTGAGGATTTAGGCTGTCTCAGTTTCTTCTGTAATCCCAGACTGATTTACCATCTGTTGAAGGACTCTTCCTGGTACTTCATGGCTCTAACTGTATATTTGAGGTTGTTATCATGCTGCAAAATGAATTAGAGACTGATCAGACGCCACCCTTTTTTGTTTGTTTGTTTGTTTGTTTTTATTTAAACATCTAAAGTACAAAAAACCTTTGCACAGTACTGCATGTGAATGAATGATTGAATAAAAAGAAAGACAAACAAACATCCAGTTCTGTTTGGCCAATTATAGGCTATGAATCATAGATTTATGAAACTACATTCATCGTCATAGGCAACAGGGACAGCGGTGTCCTGTGTTGTCCTTTCATCAAGGCCATTCACCTTTTCTTCTTCTTATCCCTGAGCTGCTGTTGTCCTCTGTCCTCTTCTCACTGTGAGGTCAGCCAGCAGTGAATGCTGGCGTGGACGATAAGTCTCATTTGAATTCAAAAATGCTTTAACAAATCGTTTCTCCTATTTAAAAAATAACCGATGAGGTTAATTCCCTGTAACTCTTGCTGTATGTAACTCAATAGGGTACTGTATCTGCATGGTGCCACGGGGAGGAATGCTGAGACAACCAGCACAGATAACATCATGACACATGAATGCGCTGCATCATGTTTCCAGAGGCATCCCCTCTGATCCAGACCTGATGAAATAATGTTGGCAGTGAGTAAGCATGTGTGTGAAAGAGTGTGAGAAAGAAAGAAGAGCAAGAGGCCTTGAGAAAATGGTAAAAGGTCAAATGTATTTGAAAACATTTATTCATAACTTTATTCAGGCAAAATGTTTCAGTTTGTTTAATAAAAATGTTTTAACCTTTAGCTTTAGTTGAATGTTCTGTCACTATAGCAACTGCTATCAGCAATGTAACGTAATGTAATATTTAATCTCAATAATTTCTGGTTTTTAACATCTATCGTTTTGGACTTAAGGTCCTCAACCTTTGCTGAAAGTGTGTTTCTGTATAGCTGTGTAGCTTCATGCAGAATATTCATTTTGTTACACTGTAATATTTCTGTTTCCTCGTTTGAGTTATATGTTATATTCTGAATGCACACTCTGCTTTGGCACCATCAGGTGGTCCCAATTGGGAAAACTGAAGTAAAAGCAAAAGAGATTCACTTTGGGTTTTGCATCCATTGGTTCATTAACATCAGCCATATTGCTCCAGTTCTATTCAAATTGAAATAATTCAGCAGTAATGATTTTGTCCAAGAACACAATAAAAAAGTGATATATATTGGTCATGTAAAGCAGCACAGTTCTGAATTACTGAAACTACAGAGTAAAATATATTGAAATTAATGTTTATATAAATGTACTAATAATACATTAAGACTGTAATATTAAAAGTGAAGGGTTTCAGCTTTGGTTGAATGTGTTCCTGTATAAATTGCAGGCACGGAGCAGAGTACATGTAAGTATACAGTGACTCAGAGAGGCTGCCTGAGGAAGTAAACAGTGTTTTATGTTTCTGTTTGTTACCAAACATCACATGTAGCCCTAATCACATGTAACCCGCTGCTGTCCACTTCACATAAAGACAGGATGAGATGGCAACAACCCGATGGCAACCCGAGTCAGTGTCCTCTAAATGAAACTGATACTGTCTGATTGTAATGATTAAACCAGACTATGTGTTTCCTCTCTTTTAAAATGTAAGAGAAGAGTGAAAATGCTGATGGCTCTCCTGGACAGATGCCTCCAGCTGGATGTCTTATCTTTTGCCCTTTCAGTACCAGCTTTCCCACCCCCCACCAGAGTTGTGGGGGGTAGGAAAGCTTCACATTCCAGCTCTTAGAAAACGTAACACATGGTTTCAAGATGGACTTTTTTGTCTTAATAAAAAGTTGCATCCATTTGTTTTATTTCATTACCTGGACTTCTTGTCAGATAACTGGGGACTAACATGGCACCAACCTAGAAAACAATTAACACCTTTCCTTGTTGCTGCTCGTCAACATCAGAGGACTTACTGGAAGTGCATTTTTCCAGCTCGTATCCAAATCTTTCACCATGCTGACAGAGGTGGAGGGTACAGTTATAATGTGGGGGGAAAGTCCCTCCCTGCCACCAGCCTCTGTATTGGCTGGATGAGCATCAGACCCAGGAGAGCTGTCAGCCAATGAATGGAGGCGCAGATGCAGGGAGAGGAGACGGCTGTACAAACCGGCTAACAGAGAGACAGATATCTACCGGGGAGAGAGAGAGAGAGAGTCTGCAGGCAAGATCTAATCTGTGAAACTCGTTTTTGCAACTGCTAGCATCGACATGGAGAAGAAAGTCACAGATTTCTCAGGAAGATGGAGAATGAAGTCTTCGGAAAATTTCGATGAACTTTTGAAAGCACTTGGTGAGTAATGGTTTTTGTTCATTTTGTTTTAAACTCATAAGTAGATTATCAGTTTAGTTGGCTGTTTTCTCACATTTTCTGACGCATGTCGCATCCCGATTATTTTTTTCCACCATTGTATCAAAATTCTTTACATGCAAAACTTCTCAAACTTTGATGCCAGTTTATAGTCAAGATGCACGTTGTTCTGGTTTATCATCAACCATTTAGGTCCATTGTTAAAATGCAAAAAGGATGAAGGAAGGAAAGAGATCCATCTTCCTTACAAAGACCTGCCAATCATTTTGTTAGTGGCATTATCAGCTGGAAATCCACTTGGCTTATAGGTCAACCAGAGGACCAGAGTGGTCTGAAGTGGCTCTCTGTGGTTAAATTGGTTTGTTCCTGCCCCGCTAACACATGTTCCTTGGTAAGGTACACAAGACTGTAAAGGTTCCAGTTTTAAGTCCTCTTTGGGGAGAACAGAAGAGAAAAGTTCAGAGGAGGGTCAGCCAGTGGCATCCATTAAAAATCTGAAGACAAATAGCCTGTGGAAGAATGTTAGATTAGACTCATCTGAAGCAGGGTCCTCCTCATGCGGTTGTAATTAGAGCCAGTGTAAACGGAACTAAGCCTTGACATGGGCCCCAGCAGCCAGCCGGCTCCGAGACTGACTTTCCTTCACTGCCCTAGGCCTCCCTGACCCAACCTAGGGCTGTGTGTGTGAGTGTGTATGCTGCCTCTGCTAGCACCATTCCATGATCAAATATGGTCTGAACTGGATCTGATTTGTAGGGTAGTCCTGATCTCTCTGAAGCCCATCCAGCTTGCATAAATAGCGGCAAAAACTACACGGTCAACGGGCAGCTTATGTTTGTTTTTTTATTCATTAAATATCACATCTCTGCTGACTCTCTTGCTGCATAAATCCACGGTTGCATTATATAATGTGTCTACCAGGAACAGGCCTGTGGACCCAAGGGGTCAGGGGGCCCCAAGTCCAGAGCCTCTGAAATTACTTAACATTTCTTGTTGGAAACAAAATGACATGGTAAAAAAAAAAAAAAAAAAAAAAGGGATAAAAGTACAACAAAGACACACAAAAACCACTACAAAATGATCATGAATATGCAGAAGATGACTACAAAGAGATGCGAAACAACTATTAAGAAACACAATATAACCACAAAGAGATGCAAAACTACTACAAAATGGCCATAAAGAGACTCAAAAACACAACAAAAACACAAATAACACCCACAAATACATGTTAAATGACTTTAAATTGGCATCTCTTTCAGTAAAGGTAAGGGTCCATGCATAAAGCGCATATTCTACAGCTGTCTTTAAATGTTTCATCACCAGTTGAAAGAACTAGAGTAGTTATCTTTGCACCGCCACATCAGGCAGAAACAGCATTAAAGTGTATTAGATCAGTTTACCCAAACCAAGTTTTCATTGTTCCATTTTTGGCTTTTGCAAAGCCCTCATATTCAATGTCAGTCTCTTTGCAACATCAAACAAAGCACTTTTTTTTTGTTTTTGCAGCTGTGAAAAGATGAACCTCATGACCCTAAATGTTCAGGTGAACGCTCAAACTATGACGAAGTAAACAAGCATCCAGCTTCAGCACAGTTTTTGCTGACAGAAAGTTGAGTGGATAATCACTCACTTTTTGTTTGATGATGAAGTGTGTTTTTGACGTTTTGTAGCTTTGGTGGTCCTTGTGTCTGCACCTCTGATAGTCAAGAATGCATTTCTCCTGTTTCTTTGCAAACCATGACTTCAACAGTGTCACAGTAATTAGTGGTTTAAGGACCATACCAGCGGTTTTGCGTGTTGTAACCCATTAGGCACAAATCACATATGCTTAACATTACTGGCAACTGAAGCATACCCTGGATTCTGACTTGAAACCGAGAGAAAACTTACAGTGAACATTTCATTGTCTTATGTTTTGTTGGGCAAAGTAGTTGTTTTATTATTATGTGGCAGTGCAGCAGCATGGACTGTTTGCAATGTATACATAACCTTTGCTCTATGAAAACCAAAACTTGGAAAAGGAGGAATGAATTTGGTTGTTACTTGTAAAGGCTCCTGTGTGGCTGTCGGGTCTCAAATATCAGATGACATACTTTATTGAACACAAAGCAAAGAAAAATGTCCCTGCTCATATCTGTGATGGCTGTGATCAACATAACATTATCAAAAAACTAAAAGCGCTGAAAGATTCACAGTCATTGTTGGATTAGCTACCTAAAGCAAGGTTGTTTGGGCTACACAATCAAAACCACTGGTATGTTTCTTTCTTCACAACTGTATATTCTTTCCACTCATCACAAACCAGCCCAGGTGAGGCTTTCACCACGGCTGCCAGTTTAATATTACCTCTGTTTGTGCGTGGTCAGGTGTGAACGTGTTCCTGAGGAAGATCGCAGTGACGGCGGCCTCCAGCCCAGCAGTAGAAATCACCCAGCAGGGAGAGAGTCTGTCCATCAAGACATCCACCAGCGTCCGCACCACCCATGTCTCCTTCACTGTGGGTGAATCCTTCAATGAGACCACAGTGGATGGACGTCCCTGCACGGTACACACCCTTTTACTTCCCATATAAACATTCCTGTATAATGTTAATACATGCACACAAGGATTTGGCCAAGGACAGCATAAGGAACCACAGTTCTGCTCAGAAGAAAACATGTGGAAATAATTTCAGTACAACTCCAGAGTCAGTCCTGGTGATAATACATGGATCTGTTCTTTATTTCTTAATGCAGAGTGAGTGATGAAGGACACAGTTCATTACAGCCCGTAAAAATGTTCTGACATGCAGGGATTGCCACACTGAGCTCTGGTTATGATGAAACCCAAACTTTGTTGTATCCAAAGTACTCAAGTGATGTCAGAAATTAACATTCCCCTTATGTGAATCCCTGCAGAGTTTTCCCAAGTGGGAAACAGACACCAAGATCAGCTGTGAACAGACTTTACAGAAAGGCGATGGGCCTAAAACAGGGTGGACCCGGGAGCTGACCAACGACAGAGAACTGATACTGGTAATTATTTGTGTACAGCCCCAATAAACAGATTATCAGATTAAAAAAGACAATACAGAAACGCTTTGGTAGAAAGAAATACACGACACCAGCCTCCTAGCTGTAACTTAGAGTTGAAGATGTCAGAAACTTTTGAGAGCGACTTGGAAGAATAACAGAAGAGTCAACAAACTGCTGGCGAGTGCTTCAAATATGTAACACAGCAAAAACAGGCTATTTAAATGATACAAAAGGCTAGCAGTTGTGGTAACCATGCTGGAATAATGCAGGAACACTTCCAAGTCAAACAACGGGTAGTTTTCTCATTCTGTCAGTATTCTGTGAATTATGCATCTTAAATTTTACACAAAACCGCAAATGTCAACCTGATGGTGAGGCTAGACAAGAAGTTAGAGGAGCACCAAAGTCTGTTATATTCATCCACTGGGGGCTAAAAGCCATGTAATAATAATAAGGGTCTTTCTGAGTATAAGAGCTTGAGAAGACAACAATCCAAGCAATATTCCCAGTCGTGTTTTTTTCATGATTAATAATGCATTAGTAAATGATTTATTAGCTTACCTATAAACCTCTCATGGAAACAGGCTTCTAAAAGTTTAAACCCTGTCTTTTTGTTGCTGTTTTCTTCCAGACAATGACTGCCGGGGATGTTGTCTGCACCAGAGTTTACGAGAGAGAATGAGGACATTTTTTCAAGACTGTCATACAATACTCCTGTTTTGTGTCCCTTGCATGGTTTACATTTACTCGCCTAGTTTTCGTTTTTTTCCACAGCCAGTCAGATGTTGGTCAGACCTTGCTCAAACAGTCCACTATGTAGAAGAGGCTTCTGTTTACATTAATGTATATTGGCACAACTGTCTTTATAATACCAAAGCTGAATTTACTCTTTTTGTATCATACAGAAATGTCACACATTCCTTTTTGAAAGCTATATTACAGTGTCTAAATCCTTTTTCTAGATGTTAATAAACTGTTTTGTATGAATTCTCAGTCTTTATGCAGCCTCCACCCTGCACCTCCTATTCCCTTGTCTTCCATCTGCATATCACTTTACATCATTGTCTGCCATTCATACTCTGACCACGCTGATTATTCCACACCCTTTCCCTTTCCATTTGCACTCCAGTACCTTGTCCTCTGTGTGCTCTCTGTCATCATATCCCCACTACAATATGTGCTCAATTAGTTTAAAAACTCCCAAAGACAATTCATATTTTATAAACTCCTCTGTGAGAGATGTTTTGGCAAAGACAAGAAGGGAAATAGGGAGTGGAGAGGAAAATGAGTGAGGGGAAACAGAGAGGGCAGCCATGAGAAAGTTATTTCATAGCATCAGGAGAAGGTTATTCTTCTTACTCTCCCTTTTCCAGCTGTACCTACTTACAGAATGAGCTCAATAAAAATTCCCCCACCCTTTTTCTCTGGCTTTGCACCCAGGTACAAAGCGTTAAGTGACTTCCTCTTACGCCGTTCTTCCTCCAGCTGTTCTCTCTCAAAACCCACTTTTCAGTATAATGGACACAAACAAAACATGCAAACACAAACTGGGACGTGAGGCGAGAGCACCATCGGTTAAAAAATGATAGATTAACCAGCACTCACAGTCCCTGAGGTCTATCATTTACTCAACTAAAACTCAACACTGCAGCTCAGTCTGAGGCACTTCACCTTGCTGTGAAAAATGAACATTCGGGGTCTCTCAGGCACTTCCTGAGGGGAGTGCTGCTTCGGTTCACAGGCGGTGATGGTTTTTCCAGGTTTTCAAACAGTGTGTGAAGTGCTTCCCAGTTTATACACTTGGTGCTGAGCAAGCAGCAGGAGGACTGGGCCTCCTCCCGGATGAAACTTCTCAGTAACCTCAGTGGGTTAATGTGTGTGTGTGTGTGTGTGTGTGTGTGTGTGTGTGTGTGTGTGTGTGCATTAGTGGAGGAAAATCTACCAATACAAGTCCTGTATCCAAGTAAAAGTAAAAGTAGATAAGTATGAGCAGCAAAATGTACTTATTATACTGTGTCATGCATTATTAAATTGTCAATACCAATGTCTGATTGTATCTGGTAATTAGTTTTACTACATTATTTACAGTTTAGTAGCTTAGTTTTGTGGTTCTAAACTATGGTAGGGCCCCAAAGAGCTCAAACTAAATCTGAACTGTTGTAAAATGATTAATGTGGCAAGAAAGAAGAAAAAATGTTCTGTTACACAAATGATTTGTATATTTTGGACTTTTCCTCGATCTTTGCCGTGTGAAATATGGGATAATTTGGCCTATTTGAACCTCAAACAATTATTTAAATGAAACCATCTGAGAAGTTTTGAGGGGAAATCTTTTTTTTGTGGAATTTGAACCAACTCATAGACATCTAAATGCGATGATGAGGCCACAGCAGACGTTGCTTTTTTTGTGAGCAGGCCAAAAATGTTGGGGGCCGTTGGTTTATTCCTTAATAATGCATTATATTCTATAAACTCATCACGTTTTTTTAATGTAAAACCTTAATCTGTAAATAGCAATGGTCAAAATAAAGTTGTGCAGTAAAAAATGCAAGTGTATAAAGTAGTACAAAATGGAGATACTCAAGTAAAGTACAATCACCTCAGAACTGTTCTTAAATACAGTGTAAATGTTCATAGTTACTTTTGAACACTGATCTGCAAACAGTTTGTTTCTGCATGAAATAAGAAAAGTGAACGGATTATGTGTGACCAAGTATGCACGGCTTACACAACTTCGCCCATCATGTACGTGCTCTTATGTCTCACAGGCAGAAAGTATGTTTTCAGTGGCCGCAGTGAAACCCAATTTATTGTGTAAGCGCTCATGAAAACCACAGCACTTTAACTGCACTCTGGAGGGGATGGAAAGTTCCTTGGTATTTGCACAATAAGAAAATTGGCATCGCACACACACACAGACACACACATCCAAGCATATGAGATGCCTGATTCTGTCTAAACGACCCCTTTGACTAATGGTTGTTAGCCTCATAGGAGGAGCAGTGAAAACCACCCAATCCCTCCTTGTTAGCCGGGTCACTTTCCACACACAACTGTTATGCCAGTTCATTCCTCAGGCAGTGATGTCATGGAGCCTCGCATTGCTTGATTGGCTGAGGAATGCTGCGGTTTTAGGACCGGGAGGCACCCGAGTCCAGCCGTTTGAATCGGGGCCATCTGGACCAGTCATGACAGGGGCCATTAGAGGAAATGATGAGTCACAGGAGTCAGCTGACAAACACAGACGCGGCTGGATGACGATATGAAGACAAATGAAGCAAAGCCTGCGAGCAGGTCCAAGAAGACAACACAAGTGGTGATACATGCCCATTCAACTGCCACAGCTAAACTAAAAAAGCTTTCATCATTAATTATATGAGCAACTGAGGCTGTCAAAATGGCCGCTCATTCTTTGTTCTCCATGCCACATCCATTTCCACCCCATAATCCACGTTTCTTTGTGGTTCTTCATTTCTCTGTGGTTACATTGATGTTTAATTTACATTTTATTCATGGTGATATGAAACAGAACCTTGACTCGAAAATAAAAAAAGTTCCATATTTACCTCCCAATAAAAAATATGTACATACATTGACAAAAAAAATCCCTGAATTGACAATCAATGGTTCCCAACATTTTTGACCTATTAACCTTGACCTTTGACCTTTTGACCTTTAACCTAAGATTTTACTTTTTTAGATCGTGTCAGAGGCCTGAAAAGTAAAAAGTTTTTGAAATGTAATGTAGCATAAACATGCATTTTTCCTTTTTCCTATCCCACTAAATCATCCACAGCTCCTCAGATTTATCCTGTTGTGTCTCAGTATTCCACGTGTGGGCCGTCAGTGCAAACTCACGCTGTGCAGACACACATTGTTCAAAACCACTGGACTTTATTTTAAATTTTAGGGGAGAAACAAAAGTAAATATCTCAGGCTGAATTTTGGAGAAATGCATTTAAAATGATTCAGAAGACAACTAGAACATTTTAATTTGATGAAATGGTGCAGCACTAAAAAACATGGAGCCCTGAATTAGACTTTTCAAAGCTACTTAAATTAAAGAAGCTGTGATCACTCCCATTGATATACAGAAATACTATACTTCCAGAATACTCAGCCATAGTTTACATATATACTGATTGTTGATTAAAATGTGCCTGTGCATGCATAAATAAGGGATTGTACAGTATGTGTATGAACGGGTCTGTGTGTGTGCTGTATGTGTGCGTGAGAGGCTGTCTACGTGTTTGTAATGAAATCATATGACTGCCCTTGCCCATGTGACCATGTGATTTGTAAGAGAAGAGAATGAAAAGAGACCAGTCTGGATTGCACATGGGCATTAGGCCATGAAATGTGTATAAACTAGTGGAGCTAAAGATGTAATCCTCCCTGCTGCTGCTCAGCCTGTTACTGCAGGGTCATAGTCATATATGAGAAGTGCAAAGAAAAACCTGCTAAAATGCATCGTGCACACGAACTGGGATCAAAGGTGACAAACAAGAGCTATGACTATGACTGTGCAACAGTATTAACTATAGGAAACTGACATTAAATAACACTTAAAATCAATCAACACATTTCATGAAAATTACAGCTACTGCACCTTTACAAATCCCTGCAGTTCAAGTCCCATATCTGTCCTGAGAATCACATTCAGGTGAGACCAGAGTGGGAAAAAATATTCCTTCAAGGCACAAGAGTGACATCTACTGGAGGAGGAGCAAATAGTCTTTTTAAAAACCGCATCACCACGTCTTCTCTACTTTGACTTTACAGTTAGAAATTCCAATTAGGATTTAAAGATCACGGCAATTATTGGTTAATAGAATGCATGTCATATGTAGTCACAATCATACATTTAAAGCAGTTGAATCATTTTCTAAGGTGCCTTTGACACAATGCATAGCTTTTAGCAGTAAATGAATCCAATTCTAGATATATGTCACAAATAATAACAGCAGTTCATTGGTTCAGAGGTTGCTGAAAGAGGGTTCACTTGCTATTTTAAATTAATTATAATCAAGGCCATTTAGAAAATTGTCAAATAAGGAAGAATGATATTATCTACCACATTGTTTCAGAAACTGAATCGCAGGCTCTGGGCTCAGTTTATATCTCATATTATGTCAAAGCTGAAAAGATAACCTTCCTGCCTTAAATCTCATTTATGTGTGGTGCAGGTTTTATTGGAAAAACTTGTTTTAACTTGGATTTACCACAATGGTGTGGGTGTACTTCATGAAAAGAGGAAGTCTTCCAAACTCGTGTATTCACTGGGGATTTCACAGGTGAACTAAGCATTTGTGGGCTAAAGATTAAACCTTCATTTTCAGTCCTGTTTTCTGATTGGCTGAAATACTGGGAGCTGTTGAAGAACAAATAATAAAAACACACCTGTCTCTGCCTCCCAGGTAAAAGTAATCCCTTGAAAACACACTCATATTTATATTTTCTTCACAGGTTTAATCACCTTCTAATACGCCAGTATTAGAAGTATAGTGAAGATCTATTTATGTTACGGTCTGTTGGAAGATTCCTCAATATGAACTGTAGACATACATGTAAACACACATAAATATCACCTACATTCTCATTAATTGAACAACTGAATTTTTTAAGTGTATGTTTTAAAACAAAATATTTATATTATTACTATTTATTTTCTTTAATTATTTTTTCTTTGATGTAACTGTATCTCACCAGTGGTTGTACATTTGCAGTCCTTCTGATTTGTTTTACTGCATAAACAAAGTTGTTAAAACGAACCCACCAAACCTGTATACAGTCCCAATTGATTGGATGTAAATGAAAATAATTATACGAGTTATTTTTTTAAATGAGAAAAAATAGAATAAATTAAAATAAAATAAAATAAAAAAGTTAAATCCAAATAATTTAAAAAAATAGGTTTGCGTGGCCACGCCCCCGTCAGTTCCCACGTGTTCCTCTGCCGCAGCAGCAGTCACATGACCTCGGCTGTCTGGTTACTTCCCGAGCCTCGGTCGTTATCTTGCAGGAGGCAAATAACGGACCCGTTTTGATCTCCTGCCACACGACGTAGCTGCAAACCGGATCCTGACGGTCAGGACTGAAGAGGGAAAACCTCCAGGGGATACAACCGTTCACCTGTCTGTAACGTTAAGTCGTGTTCACCTGTTATTTAAGCTGCGGAGACATGATCACCGGAGGAGGGGCGGGTAGCTAGTTCACTGGGATAAAAACACCGAAACGCCGCCCGCACTTTCGCTTTGGAAAAGAAACAAACGTAGCATTTTCGTCTGGTGGTAGACGGCTGCCTTTCCTCTTTTCCTAACATTAGCTCTAAGTGGTGGCTACTTGACATTAGCTCCGATTTCCGCCATTAACCGGCCACCAACATGTCAAAATACACGAGCTTTCCAGACCCGGTGGATGACCACAACCCTTTCCAGGTGGGTGTTTTGAAATAAAAGCTAACATTAGCAACCGTCAGTGTGTCTGTGATGGTGTGTTTGATGGATGAAAGTCAATTGATGTTGTCTCTGTGTAATAGCACGCATGTTGTTGCTCATGTGACATGTGTGGCTGTTGCTGGGCCTTCCTGCCTTCCCTGATCATTGCCCACTTGTAGCTCTTACTAACGCGCTGATAAAAACCACTCAGCTTGGTGAAATGAAGATTAATGTTCCAGCAAAGTCAAACTTTTCTACTGTGCTAATTAAATTAACATTTTGTTTGTCTGCCACAGGACCCTGCAGTGACTCAACACAGCAGCAACACAGGATATGCCACACTGGATCTTTACAACCCATTTGACAACACGACTGGGGTGAGCAATATTTTCTTTGTGAGATTATAGCGGAGTCATTAAAATACCTAGGGCTCCAACTAACAATTGTTTTCATCATTAATTAATCTGCCAGTTGATTCCTTGATTAATTGTTTTGTCTGTGATTTATTCAGCATTATCAAAACATTAAAGTTTTATCTTTTCCTCCACTCTACCTTTAGTGAAATAGTGAAAAATGCACATTATACCTTCCTAACAGCCCAAGTAAATGTATTCGGATTGCTTGTTTCTTTCAACTGACAGTCTGAAACCCAAACATATTCAATATGTTATCATATATGATTAACAAAAGTCTCAAATTCTCACATTTGAGAAGCTGGAACCAATAAATATTTGACATTTTATTTTGAAAAAATGCTTCACTGTCTTTCGTACACTTCCTCTAATCACCTGGTTCCACGGTGCTGTGGGGTAATTTGATTAAACACAAGTTAATTTAGAAATATGCTGTATGCAGGCACAAGGCTGCAAAATGTAGCCAGGTAATCAGACTAAAGTGCCTTTTAGTTTAATGTTTAATCCAAGAGTCTGTAGCTTCTTTCAGCTTGGCTTCAGAGCTGGCTGCAGACAAGCCTGAGGTTATCTGCTGTAAAAGTAACAAATGAATTAAAATATTTGTGGATAGTTGGAAAGTAAAATGCACATAAAGTGAGTTTGTTCTGCTAGGTATAGAAATAAACTAGAAATTTTTCTGTTTTGTCTTTTTTTTAGATAAAGAAACTGACTGACATTTAACTTTGTGAGTCACGGTGGAGCTTAAGCTTCCTGATAATCAAACCAAACTGCAGTTTCATTTCACTTTGTTCATACATTGTATTTGGATCGCTGAACAAATCACAGATGATGGTGGTGATTCAGTTTGGATGGAGCCATGGTGGGGAAAAAAAAACTGAATATCTTAAATAAATTTTTCTGCCTTGTTATGTCAGCTGATCTTGTGCTTCAGTGGTGCTTCAGCTGACACACAATTTTAATTGTAATTGTGGAGCTGTCAGTGTTCAGAGTTCAAGGTCCTGGCACGGATGAACTAGAGCCTTGATTGAGGGCTGCAAATTTACTATAAACTGATGCAAAACGAGCATAAACAGAAACACAATAACTACGAAGAGACACTAAATTACATCAAAGAGAAACAAAGTGACTACAAAGACTCAAAGTGACATAGAAGTACTTCAGAGACACAAAATCCCTACAAAGTCTACTACAAGGAGAAAGGAAGTGACTCCAAAAACACACAAAACAACTATAAAGACACAAAGAGTGACTACAGAGATGCACAAAGTGACTACAAAGAGACACAAAATGACCACAGAGAGATGCAAAGGCTAAAAACAGTGTGTTATTTATGTCTGTTTTAACCTGTGGTCCTGCTCATGTGTATGTGTGTGTGTGTGTGTGTCTTATAATCCATTTAATGGCTGCAGTGCAGTTACCTGCTTCACCTGCTCTGGTTATCCAGCCATGAGTGTGAGGACTGGATTGTACATGAATAAACACCATTATACAGTTCTTATGTCTTAAAATGTTCAGTTAAAGTACGACCAGTTACCACAAAAGCAGAAAGCAGACACAAAAGAACTGAACCATACACAAGGTGTATGTGAATGTTATAGAGTTTAGAGATTTTGTTGCTAGGAAACAGCTTGGGTCTAAGTTATGAACCGTGTCAGTGGAGTTCTGTTGCTAGGGAACGTGTACTTCCTGTCAGCTGTGTTAGTATTAGCAAATACTGCAGGAACAGGAACTAAACTTGACCTGTGTTGTCTTCATAGATCTTTATCATTATGAAACTGAATGCGTGAGCACAAATCTCTATACCCACTCCTGCAGTTATCCACAGTTAACTGCCTTGTATAACCGTGTTCTGACATAATGCAGACTCACTCTGGTCTTGGTCTATTACTGGCAATGTCCTTTAGTAATTATGGACAATCATGAGTCACTGGAGCCATTAAACTCAAATGATTGATAACACATGAGCAGGGAAAAGTTATATTCTGACATGTTTTATGTTTTATGTATGTCTTTACAATATATTTTCTAGCCTCCACCACCATATGAAGCCACCTCTCCCTCTGCTCCATCTGTGCCTGCGCAGACCCCACCCAGCAGGACAACACCCACTGAGCCTCGCAACTATGGCTCCTACAACTCCCAGGTATACACGCTGCAAAGTGTACATTCAGTCCTGTGTCTGCACTTCATAGAAAACACTCGACGTTTGTACACTCAACCGAATCTCCTCTGGGAATCTCTTACCATCAGATTCCGGGTCTTTTACATAAATCCTTTTCATTATTTATGACACAAACACACAACCTATCTCTTTGAAACTTGACATGCAGTTTCTGTGTCTGCCTGTGTGTGTAGACTGCAGTCAATGCTACCACAGCAGAGCTCCTGAAG
Source organism: Lates calcarifer (assembly GCF_001640805.2). Lineage (NCBI taxonomy): Eukaryota > Metazoa > Chordata > Actinopteri > Centropomidae > Lates > Lates calcarifer. Next base: position 14,867,515 of record NC_066835.1, on the reverse strand, counting down.
AAGCAGGAGGAGCTGGAGAAGAAAGCCCGGGAGCTGGAGAGGAGAGAGAGGGAGCTGGAGTCACACAGCCTGGGACCTGGAGCCTGTAAGAGAGGAGGAGATGAGGAATTATTTGGGGGGTTAAGGGAACCAGTTGCTGAAACTGGTTCTGTCACATTTATAGTCCATGATGAATACTTATAAATACAGTTCATGTTTTGATGATGTATAGCAGATATATGGAAATGCTATGATATACACAGGTAATAGAGCTGGTGTTTTGAATGCAAACATATATTTACTTAGTAATTTTTACAACATATAGATGCCAAAGTCACTGTAAAGTTAACATTTTCACATTTCAACCGAAAATCAAAGATATTGAAAGAAATTAATTGAAATCCCTTGATTTTACCATAAATAAACATTTATTAAATGGGTTATAATTTACTGTAATGTAGTTTAGGCAGATCTTAACAACTATAATTTGTCCTGTTTAGGCATATTTTCCATTTTTACAGCAGTTTTTTTTTACTATATTTTCATTCATTACAGCAGTCTCCGCTCATGGGTGTCCACAGGAGGAGTTATAGTTGGGGACAAATACATTAGCTCTGTCTACAACTATATTATAAAGAAAATAAATGTGTATATGCTGCTTACAAATGCAAATTGGAGAGTTAAAGTAAAGTGTTGCTTAAGAAATCACTGTTTCTCACTGTCTTCCTCTTCAGCCCGTCAGAATAACTGGCCTCCGCTGCCCTCATTCTGCCCAGTGGGCCCCTGCTTCTACCAGGACATCAATGTGGAGATCAGTCAGCGTTTCCAGCGCACAGTCACCATCATGTACTACTTCTGGATGTGTGAGTTCCTATAACTCATACTCTGCTGTACAATTGTGTAACTTAACATTAGCGTCCTGATGTAACACTGCAAATGAAGGCAGCTGGACTTGACTCAGGTTCTTCAAAGCATTTAACCTCATGTAGGGCACTGGGGGCATTTAACTTTGAGATAGTCCAGGTGTTAACAGTCGCACCAGAGGGTAAATTCCTGGTGTCCTCACTAGTCAGTTAGAACTACAGAAGCCTTTCGAGTGAGAGGTGAAACGTCTTCAAGAACCTCAAGCAAGTCCTAGTTGCCTTCCTGTAGCACATAGAAAATACTTTCACCTGGATGACCAGGAATCTTCACACACGCTATAAATTAAGTGTTGTATCTCTGTAGGGGTTTGGGTGGTGTGGTGTGGGGAACCTGTGGTATATGTGAGCCAGTAGGAGCTAAAAGAATATCTTGAGAAGCTGAACCTAGAGCTGACTCATGCCTGTGTGAACTCCACTGTCCTGTTTGGAGTACAAGCTTGAATGTTTGCACAAAGACTCTGACACTTAAGTGCTAGATTGAGAGCTGTGGGAGGGACCAGCTGAAATCAGTGTTTACCGAAGGTGAAGAAGATTCAGCTGTTTTCACCTGGAGCATTTAAACAAGGACCAGGTCAAATAAATTAGTTGTTATTGACCCACACAGAGCTTCCAATAGTAATAGTACACACACTGGGAAAATTTGTTTAGTTTTGGGTTCAGATATGTGTTCACAAACATACATCTGGATTCTAGCATGATTTTAAAATGAACCTTGATACCGTTTTTGAAAACGAAAATGAGAGAGAGAGGGGGACAGACAGAAAGTGAGCACACGAGAGAGAGAGAGACAACAAACAAAAAATGAAACTGAACAGAAACCAAGTTAATTTTTTTTCCCAGCTATATTTTACTTTCTGTTTTATTTTCACTGCTGAATGCTGAAAACCGATGATGATGGATATACATGATTTTACTTTGATAATCCTGCAAAAACAGCCTGTACTAACCTATAAAATTATGTAATTATTATTTGCCTTTTTTGTTTAATCATAGCAAATGATCCAAAGTCTCGTACCAGTCTCTTGGATCCTCTGCCCCATGAAACTGTAGAATCCAAATAATACATTACATATTTAATAGCTATTGTCATGCCTGCTGTTAATATTGCATGCTCTGTTATGTATTTTAGTCCCTTATTCCTGTCTACTGATAACTCTGTTGTTTCTCTTTTACTTCAGTCCTAGTATTCAGTAGTTATCATTTAATTGTAATTATTGACTGCATATAGTCACTCAATATGCACCCAGAGTAAATTTCTCTGTAATTGAGATATGATTATAACTTTGAACATCAAATACTAGAAACATCATACCTTATAGATTTTATCAACAAAATCAAAACAAAAACAAAGAAACCCACATGAGATTAAAAAGATAACAGCTGGTGCAAACAGGATATAAAAATTGGTTTTGACAAATGCTTCAGATGATGATGATGATTAATTTAGCTTTTGTTCCAGACGTGCCCTAAAAACCACCTTGACTCTAAAGCCTGGAACTAGGGGCAACCACAAGAGCCAACTCTACACCCAGCAGTATGCAAAGAGAAGTAGTAACAAATAGCGTCATATTGCATCAGCCAAAATCCTGACAAACTGTCTTCTTCTCACGAGGGGGGGATGGGCAAGTTGGATTTGTGTTTTAGTCCGCAGCTCTGTATTAAAGCAACAAAGAGTGAGATCCTTAAACGCAGACTGTGGTGCTGTTGACTCTTGTTCAACCACTCCCTCTCTTCCTTTTGTACACGGTGTCTTCTTTTTATCCGTCTTTGTCTATGTCCAGTCTGCACTTGCACGCTGCTCTTCAACCTCATCTCCTCCCTGGCCATGTTCTGCGTGGACCCCAGTGGCGGCGTCGGCCTGGGCCTCGCCATCCTCTGGGCGCTTCTCTTCACCCCCTGCTCCTTCGTCTGTTGGTACCGACCTGTGTACAAAGCCTTCAGGTGTGTGCTGCCATCTTGATGAAAAAGTGGGCCAAAAACTACAACTTTATCCTTCACTAGCTGTTTAAATTTATGATTACTGGCTGCATTTTGATCCAGGATGAGCCAAGAAAGTCTTACATGGCTCCCAGTCAATGACATTCTTCAGGGTTCACCTCAGACCTGCCTGGGAACAGCCTTTAGAAGTATTAATAGTGACCCCTGCCACATGCTGTTCACTTTATAAATGGCCTATAGGAGCCATTGACTCTACCCTGTGTTTTAATAGGAACTGAATCTGAGAGAGAGAGAAAGCAATGGAGGAGGAACTAGGGACACCAGCAAAAGACGCATGTGAACAAAGACAACTGGTTTATATAAAATAAGATAAATATTTCATGCCAACTTACCTTTTAAAGGCCTGTGTGGACATTTGCTTCAATTTCCTGTTAGTATTTTTGTATTTGGTAGGTGAAAGCACCCGTGTTGTTGGTGTGCACTCTGTGAAGACGTCATATTAGTAAAGCGTACTGTAAACGGATGTGAGTTGTTGCTTCATTTTGCTCAGCAATAATATTTTCCTTGTCCTCACCAGGAGTGACAGCTCCTTCAACTTCTTCGTCTTCTTCTTCGTTTTCTTTGCCCAAGTGGTCGTCTATGTCATCATGACGATTGGCATCCCTGGCTGGGGTTTCAGGTATGACTAACAAACAAACCATCTCTGTGTTAGACTCTTTCCAGTTCATGTTTTTCATGTTAACACTTGTATATATTAGCAAAATCTGTATCTGGCTGTCTTATCTGGGAAGAAAAAAATTGGAATGCAGCCATTGTTAATGTTATCTAATTATACTTGTTTGCAGGTTACAGGTTTGCTTTGTGAAGAAAGTTTAATATAGCGAAACTTTTTCTTTCATCAGTCAGCTAATATTGTTAACACTTCTTAACTAAGTACACACTGTCCTTATTTGAGCTAACAGTGCTGACAGAGCAAAGATAACAAGGATAATATAATACCAGGTGTAAATGTTGTTGTCTGGATAACTTACTCGCACATAGATTGCCTTTGAATTCCAGGTGCAAAAGTGGATATTAATCGACTTCCCTCGCCATTCCTCGCTTTCTGTCTTTTATTTCTCTGTCCTCACGGCCTCTTTCCTCTCTCAGCGGGTGGATTGTGAGCCTGGCTGCTCTGAAGACGAGCGTTCCCGTCGGTGCGATCATGATGATAAATGCCATCCTCTTTACGGCCCAAACCGCCATGGGGGTTGTCCTGCTGAAGAAGGTGAGGGGAAGGGGAAGGTGTGGGGGGGTGGATTCACAGATAGTGACTCAAATTAAGGTTGCCTTTTTTGACAAGGTGTCAGTCGCACTATCCCTGCGTGGATTAATTAACAGGATATTCATAGTAGTATGGTAAATACAGGAATTCCACAGAGCATAAGCACAAGTAAATGGGTCAAAGCGTGAACCTCATAAAGTAGTACACTCATATTTAGTGTAGATATACAGGGTGATTGATAACTAGAAGGAGGTAAGTTTGACTTTGAGTGACTTTGCTGATTATGCATTATTAAGTAACTTTTGTGGTTTTTCTGTTTTGGATAATAGTCACTGTCAAAATGGTGACCACGGAGCTCCTTCTTCATTTACCCTCATATTTTTTTTTTTTACCGACTAACTACTACGCAACTTCAGTTGATGATCCTCTGTTTCCCAAGGCACAGAATATTCAGAAACCTGGATAAGGTGTTTACATGCTAAAGTATTATTCCTCTGATAGTACTCCAGCTATCTAGGTCGCTGAACCCAGGATATAGTGTTTATACAGGTCAGAAAGGAATAGGGTTGTGAGTTCATGTAAAGTACAAAGTGAATGAACAGCAGGTTTAAGTCAGTAATACTTAAATACTTTCAGTAAGTCTAAAAATAAATGGGAGACAATAGGAAATAGCGGTACATGATCTAGTAGGTCACATTTTCTCAAATAAAGCCAAAGGAACAACAAAATTGCCAAGCTATATTTGCATTTTCTACCTGCTCTATGCAAATACTGCCACCCGCTGTGCCCAGGTGGTCCAACTACCATGAGGCAGCCAGTAGATAACAAACAGTCAGAAGAATAGCCATGATATCAGGTTCTGTGTATCATTTTCACCCTCACAATGCATCATATGATGATGAATTGCTGCGTGTATCAGGTGTCAGCGTGTTCTTCTTTCTCCCGCCCGTTCAGGTCCACAGTCTGTACAGGCAGACTGATGCCAGCTTCCAAAAGGCCCAGGCTGAGTTCGCCACCGGAGTCATGTCCAATCAGGCTGTACGCCAGGCCGCCGCCAGCGCCGCCACCAACGCCGCCCAGGGGGCCTTCACCGCACCTCGATAGAGAGGGACAGGAGGGGCTGGGAGGGTAAGAAGCGCAGGAAGGAGGGCCTTCTCAGCTTGATAGAGGAACAGTATGGTATTTATTTCCCCACAGGTGATAAGAATTAGATGAAGAGGGGCAGTTGAGTCTTATTAATTACCCTGGGGACACCTGAACTTTAGGGCACTTGCATGAGACAGAGGTGGGGTTGTCTACTTTCAAAATGTGTACAGGACAAGTTAGCTATATTGCCAAACCAGGAGTCAACATATCGTAAGTGTTGATTCAAGAAGCAGAAAAATGGTGCGAGATGTGAAAACAATAAGATGCTGAAGCTGTAAGAAATTTATCACAGTCGTACCAAGTGTCAGTGAATGCAGGGAGATGCTTTTTATATGAAAAGACAAGCTCTGTGCCAAGTGGAATAGTACTAGCGTGGATATTTCCCATTTTTAAATGACTCAGATGTACGTTGTGTTTACGAGGGGCCATGTTTGCAACAGATGTTAAAGAGTTGGAGCTGAACACTGAAACATTGCCATTCTAACCTTTCATCCACAACTGAGCAGATTGACTTTTAGCCAACGCTATTTTTTGTTGCTTAAGTGTAAAACTAACGAATTTTTGTTATTATTCCAGATGAGAATGCCTATTTACCGTATTGCCAAAACCCTCTCATACTGTAAAGATTATCAACATGTGTTGTTTTGGTTACAATATATCTGTCACTGTTATGTTGGTGTTGCTTGTGGTTCTTATGATTATTACAAGTCACTGTCTTGGTTTTAATAAAAAATAAATTGTCATGCTTACACAGTCAACTGCACCTATTTTGTCTTACATTATTGATTAACATTAACAAAAAAAAAAAAAAAACAACCTCAGCACAAAGTCCACTAATTAGCTGCTCTGGTGGTTTCAGTTGTATAACACCATCTTCCTTATTAGCTGAAGCGGAGCTGGAGTCGCCCGGTTGTCATGGAAACAGTTTCCAAGGTCAAGAGTAAACAAGATTGAAAAGTTTTTTTTATCTGAGGAAAAGTTAAGTATGTTTTAATGTTGTATTTATGTTTTAATTGAGTAAACTCCCCAACTTTAAGCAAATTCAGTTCCTTTACATGTTATTTGCACAGTTTGTCGTTATTAACTGACATTTTCTACAGCCGTTAACTGCAGTTGCGTTGCTAGGAAACCACACGGGTCGAATTTCCTCACTGTAAAAACAAACCTAACTGATATAATTCAAGCACAGGGTTCAATTAATTTGAGTTTTCAAAGGGAGAAGGCCCCTCTGGCGACACCCAACATACTTCAAGGAAACTGCATCCTGACAACTTGTTGCTTTGCGCTGGGTTTTCTTTTGCAGCTTAATCTTAGCAGCGCTGACGAAGTAAACTTCAGCAGGTAAGTATTTTTTATTATTAAAAAGTTATTAAACACGCAGCCAGTCTAAAATCTTTTTCTTATAAACTTTATTTATAATCATGTAAATGTGAGGATTGTGTTGCTTGCTTGTTGTTGATATTAACGTGCCATCTGCTGCCGGTTTTCTGACACCAAACCCTCCTGGACTGCCCTGACCCGTCGGACAAACCGTCCGAGACTTTTATGGGCTGCCACAGCGACGTCAGGCACTGCACTTCACCGTGAAGATGGCGGAGGCTGCGGAGGCACCACAACACCGGTTTTTCTGTCACTGCTGTAAATGTGAAACAAACCCCAAACTCCCGGTGAGTCACTTTGGAGAGTGTTTTTATTCCACACGTGCTGGACTGGGAATCATTCACGCGCCCATAGAGGGGGGAATTACGATTATCAGGGCTCTTTGTTTTTAAATGTGTCAAGATTTATTCTTAAACTGTTTACTCTAAAGTTATGATAACTACAGGATCACTAAAACACTCACATGGCAGGCTGATGGTTGGTTTTTAATGTGCGCACAGCTTGCACCGAGATATTACATTAGAGAGAGGGGGGGGGTAAAATCTGGCGATTCACGTTGCCATATTTAGAAGCACCACTGTTGGCGACTATGTGTCCAGTTGTCTACTGTCAACTGCGTGTCAGAGACGTAAGAGGGGCTGGTCGGGTGTCACCACATGCACCAGCAGCACGTACAGGGCTCCACACGCCGTCATATGCCACAGAGCCGCAAATAGGCGCATGTAACACCCGCAGCAAAACGAGTTGTTTTGCCCCCTGCTTTGTCTCAGAACAGCTCAATTTCAGGACGTAACTGAATGACTTGTATTTATTTTGCTGGGGGTTCATTTCTCCTGGAGAAGTGGGAGGGAGCGCACTTTGTTGAAGTGTCTGCTGGAGCGCATTTGTTGCGCAGCTGCCGCTTTTCACGGCAAGATTACGCACTGATGTTGTTATGAGATACCAGTAACACATGTGTAAGAGAGACACAGAGAGTGTATTAATGTTTATCGTACAGCCAAAACTATGTGGACATCACTGCTTGTCCTCTGTTCTTTAAGATTATTTGTTTGTCATTGTCCATTATTGTTGTCAGCTGACTGCACAGACAGGAAACATCAGTGGTGATAACTCCACTATCTTTATCTGAAAGCTAAAGTTACTTTGCAGATAAAGGTTTCACAGAAAAAAAACACAGCATATAATTATAAGAGAGATACATTGTTGTAGATTCAAACTACTCTACAACAGTATATTAAGTAATAAACATTCAGGCAAAATGCTGCTTGGATATTATTGCATTAAACCAGTTTCTAAAGGGGCAACAGGTGCTTTTTCTTTTGATACTTTCAGAACATTTTTTGTCATCAGTTATCTTTGGGGGATTGCATGCAACAGGTCCCCAGATGGAATTAAACTGGGGACATTGCAATAACGATGTGTTTAAACCTGACGCTACAGGGGTACCTAGATTTTTGAGTAGTTTTGGCCTGGGGTAGTCTTTTGTGATCTGGGTTATGTCCCTTAGTCCCAGTAAGGCAAAATCATAGTGCTATAGGAGCATAACCCTTCGGCCTAGTGGTTAAGAAGCAAACCATATAACCGCTATGTACCAGGTTTGATTCTGGCACTGAAACTTTTTTGCATATCATAACCCCTCTCTCTCTCCCCCCTCGTTTCCTGTCTGTATCTACACTGTCACTATCTAATCAAAGAGGCAAAATGCCAAAGTGTCTCAACATGACAATGACTGTGCACAAAGCAAGGTCCAGAAAGAAATCTTTTCTGAGTTTGGTGTGGAATAACTCGACCAGCCTGCACCGATCCCACAGTTCAGCTCCACCCAATACTTTTGATAAGAACCGGAACACCAACTGTCAGCCAGGCTGCATCACCCACCATCAGCTGCAGCCTCACTAATGCTCATATGGGTGAACTAGTGCAGATCTCTGCAGTTCCAGGTCTGTTATCAAAAGCCATCCCAGGAGAATGGAGGTGGTTACAGCAGCAGATTAACGCCCATAGTTTTGGAGTGAGATGAGATGTTTGAGTGTTCACATACTTTCGGAAGTGTAGTGTATATATTTTTTTTTCTCTTGAAGGATTTCGTCTGCCCCAGATGTGACTCTGGCTTCATTGAGGAGGTGGCAGAAGACTCCAGGTACAGCTCAGTTTTTGGAGTTTAAAATGGAGTGTTCTTTATACTGTAGGTGGTGAATTTTGAAAAGCTTTTTATTTGAAAGTCATCAGGAGTGTCAGGCCCTTAAAAGTTGTAGTTGTTGTTTTACACCACTGACATAAGACTGATTTTTATTTTGCTCTCCAGTCTCCTGCAGGACAGCACATCAGCAGCCAGTGAAGACTCAAACTCATTCTTCTCAGAGGTTTGTCCTTACGAATGGCATTTTAATAAGAACACTCTTCTTTCTCTGAGGCTTTGTTTGACACATTGCGCCTCTGGTCTCTCTCCAAGTTATGGCAGCTGCTGTTTATGGAACGCTCTGCTCTGCTGTCGCATCCGCCCTCCTCAGAGTCCCACCCAGACGACAGCGAGCAGGTATCTGCAGGTCAGAGCCGTCCCTCTCTGGTGACACCAGGTGCTGCCGCTGAGGCCAGAGAACCAGAGTCTACGTCCCAGCCTGAACAAGAGAGGTCATCCAGGCCTGAACAAAGGCCTGCAGTGGAAGGGTGTGTGGACATGGTACACAGAAACATCACCAGTGTGTGCTGAACCCTGCTGATTTAGATATTTATTTCTATTCATTTATTAAAAACTTGTACATACAGAACAAACAACCACCAAAATACAGTTCTAAACAGCTTGTATTTTTGCACATAAATACATTTATAATTTTAGTGTAATAAGGAACAACTACATAATTTTCATAGTTTTGAAGTTTGAAATTTCTTTTTATAATGTATACACATGTATTACTTCAAAAGGTGATTATCGCTTTAGATTGTGAAGTGCTTGCAGGATACCAATAAAAAGTCTGTAAAACTGTACCTACACTGGGAAAATATGTGAATAGAAGGGAAGAGGACAAGAGGTAAAGTAATAAGGGTGTAACAACTTGCTTAAGAGGAATTTAAATACTCTAAGTACTTTTTAATTACTGAGCACCTATTAAGTATTTACAAGGTATAGTAACATTATTACTGTATAATTTCAAATAAGTTGAAAATACTTTATGTAGTATTTAGTATTGCTGCTGGGGAACATAAGACGAGTTAGCCTGGGAAGAAGGGTGGCTCTTTATTGGTAAATATATAAAATTATGACATTTACGTTCTTTAAACGATGATAAAATACTGAGGAACAGTGATGTAGTTTTAAGAGATCCAATGTTTAGTCCATCTGATCATCAGAGCTGACGTTAGGGAAGAATCCAGACGGGGGTTGGTATCCTGTCATATCATCAGATTATGAATAATAAAGGAAGGAAATACTCTCACTCACAACCTGTACTGTGTTGAGATTTATCTGACAACATACAATATAAAGAATAATAAAGAATAGTGCGTGCCATTCAGGACTCACAGCTCACATGTCAGTTTTTTCTTTTACTCATGCATGTTTTATAAAACTGATTCCAGCCTCATAAATATTAGCAACAGTACACTATACCATCACTACACAGCAGTGAAAATATGGGAGAAAGCTTATTACTGTCTTACATTTGTGTTAGAAATGTAAAGATGACAATGCCGACTTAGGGGGTTTCATACCCACTGTGTAACAGTAACACTCCTTATCTGTTGTGTGCCTGCTGTCATTTTAAGTGAAGAGATTATTTGCATGCATCAGTTGATTTACTAGCTCCAAATAAAATCATAAAGGCAAGGCGTGAATTGAAACAGTTAAATGTACCATGAAGTATGTGTTTTTAAAGCACACTGAAGCAGTCATGTTTGCTGTCTTGTGTTTTTTTTTTTCACTTTCAAGGATCGTGCAGCAGTTCTTGGCTGGCCTGTTTGCCAACAATGGAAACCCTGGATCTGCACCAGCTGCACTGTAAACGCCTTTTAATTTTCGATTCACATCATTTACTTTTTGATTTCACATGACTGTGTTTGACAACTGCCATCTTTCTCTGTCTTTCTTTCTGTTTGTCCCTCAGATCCAGCATGCTACAGTTGTACTCAAACCCAGGAGACTATGCGTGGGGTCAGGGAGGTTTGGATGCTGTCATCACAGAGGTTAGTTTCTACAGCTCCAAACCTCTGTCATCATCAAGTTATAGTGTTTAGTTTCCATGCTTTTATCTATCAGACTCTTGTTTGTTTTCTCTCTTTCTTGTATCCCTTCACCTATATATCCACACTACTTATTCCCTCTCCCACTTACCTAGTTGTTAGGACAGTTGGAGAGCACAGGTCCACCTCCTGCAGAAAAGGAGATGATCTCATCCCTGCCAACCGTTTGCATCTCTCAGGAACAGACAGGTGGGAATCCCAACATGATCATTCTAATACAGTTTACAGTAATGTACAATCCTACTGTCCTTCTCCTGTCTTTCCTCTTCCTATCTCTCATTTCCTTCCCCTATATTTTTGTTCCCTCCTCCCATCTTGTCTTTCCTTCTTCTGTCTTTTCCTGCCTCCTTACTCCTTTCCTTTCCCTCTTTCTGTCTTGCTTTTCCTCCTTCTATCATTCCTTCCCTCCTTCAATCTTTCCAACCCCCCTTATATTTCATCCTTTTTCTATCTTTCTTTTCCTTTCATTCTCCTATATCTCCCTCCTGCTTTCTATCATTCCTTCCCTCTTGTTCTATTTCCCTCCCTTCTTTTACCACTCCTTTCCTCCTCTATCTCCCTTCCCTCCTACCTCTCCTCTCATCTCTCCTCTCTCCTTTCCTCCTCCTATCTTTCATTTTCTCCTTCTGTCTTTCCATCCTACCTCCTATCTCTCCTTCTCTACTCTCACCTGTTCTTTCATTCATCTCTTCATGTCTTTCCCCCATATCTCCATCCCTCCTCCCATCAACTCTTCCTTCCTGTTATCTTTTCTTCCCTTCTTTTATCACCCTCTTCCTCTCTCTGTTTTTCCTTCTCTCCCTCTATCTGTGCTCTCCTTCTGGTGTATTTCCCTTCCTCTTCCCATCTTGCCTTTCCTCCTCCTGTCATTCTTTTTCTCCTTATATCTTTTCATTTACAAGAACTACATTAAAATGGTATCACTGTATTACACTGTAATTGCTCACAGACCTGCCTTGTGTGTTTGTGGTGTAATGAATCTTCTACTTTCTGTTTCTGTTTTTCTTATTTTTCACTCCCAGACTGCAGACTGGAGTGTCCAGTATGTAGGGAGGAGTATTCAGTGGGGGAATCTGTGAGAAAGCTACCCTGCCTCCACTACTTCCACAGTCATTGTATAGTGCCTTGGCTGGAGCTGGTAAGGACAAGGAGTGGCTGTGGTCAGTTGATTCAGGGGTTTGAAGGTCTGTTAGATTCGTCATCAAGGTTTCATCTGTATGTGTCACACATCCTGACTCGAGGGTTGTGAAGACAACACAGAACCCTTTTTGTTACCAAAGGAAAAGCTTTCTCAGGTTTTACCTTACTGTAAACGTTGTTGCATCGCTGAATCTTTGCCTGAAGATTAACACGTCTCTTCCCTCTCACAGCATGACACCTGCCCAGTCTGCCGCAAAAGCCTCGACGGCGTTGACAACAGCCTCCCGCCCACATCAGAACCCCCAGAAGCCCGCTCCATCAGGACAGAGCAACAAGAGAGGCAGGCGATCTGAAAAACGGGGCAAACAACTCTACCTCCTTTACTGTTTTCAAGAGACATGCTTCTCACCTCAAACCTTTCCCTACACATGGACTGCTTTTAAAAAACACGCATTACATGCATCACAGTCATAACTTGCAGACTAAACTCTCACGATATACGCATCTCTGCTAAGGACCTTTATGTTTCCATCTTCACCGTTTTTAAGATACACTACACACAAAAGGACGTAGCAGTTTGCCGGCAAGATGTGGAGGTGATGTGTCCTTCTCGCTACGCTGCCCTCCTAGGTGGTTTTCTGAATGACTGACTTTGATGTCATGAACTAATCACCACTGAGATGCCAGTGGTTGTCAAAATGACGGGAATACACAGAGTTATGAAGACAGTTTCTTAATTCAGTGTTTTGTTGACCTTTTTTTCCACCCAATCTGATTCAGTTTTTATCTTCTCTACAGACAAAGCTGTTATTAAAGCCTAACCCTGTGACCCTCTGCACTGCAGTCTTTCATCCCCATAATCAAAAGTGATTCAGAGGCAGAAACTGTATATTCATAACCATATTTCAGACATTTATTAGTTTACCAAACTAACCATTTAATAGTCAGTTGACAGTTTTGTTTCACTGATCTGAGTGCATGCAAAGATGACCAGTGTTTTGTCAGATTTCTAGACCTCAACAGAATACAGTCAAAAAGTTTACTTGAATATGGCAGTGTATGGCAGTGTATGTAGAATAAAACAGATAGAATGTTACTGAATATATATGAATATAATCTGATAAAGACAGAATAGAGCAGGCAGGAATATAAAATACACACCACTATTTCAACACAGCAGTAAACACTAAATGCTGCCTATACAGTGCAATATAATTTTTGGCTATGATGCAGAATACAGCAGCATATAGAATATATGTCTGAAACAAGTTAGTTAAGTGAACAGTTGATTACAGGAACTTAAACATCATCAATATGTGATTTATTTAACAAAAATGCCAAACAGTTGTTGTTTTATCTGATCAAATGTGAGTATTGCAGCCTTTTTGGCTTTATAATATTATAATTTACACACACACACACACACACACACACACACACACACACACATATATATATATATAGCCAACAAGCCAACAAAATGAGGGAATTTTGTACCAAAAAGACTAACTTTGGAGTACAACATTCAAGCTGCTGAGGCTTATTATCTTCAAACAAACTTTGAAATATGTTTGTGCACAAAACAAAGACTGTGGGTTTTGCCCCCCATGTGAAAGTACATTAGGAAAGGATCTCTCAAGGACCGGTTATAAGCAGGAGGAATGACTGCACCAAGCAAAAACTGTTGCTATGTTCACACAGACACCTGCCTTGAAAGTATGCGAATGTGTCCTTTAATATTAATGACCTGATTGATTGGCGGAGTAGCTGGTCGTTTCAGCCCTAACGGAACAGAGGAACAACATCCTTATGGAGCAGAATGATTTATTTATAGGCCAAAGGGCTCCTGTTGCCTTCTCCCCGCCTGTACTGTCTGTTTATATACTGTTAGGTTATGTTGACAGTGTCTGTGGCCGGGGGCATCGCTAGTTTGACAGTTGACTGTTACATACCAGTAAAAACACACCCTCAAACCAGCCCCTTCACACAGCTTTCCACGGAAACCGAAAATAGTGAAATAATGAAACACAGACGTTTGTTTTTCGTCAACGACCAGGGACCGCAGGAACCGCGTACGACCGACATTTGCTCTCCTCTCTTCTCTCCTCTCCCCTCCGCCCTCCTCGGTCCGTCCTCCTCCCTCCCTCCCTCCCTCTCTGGGACCGAGAATGCCCGTGTTGTACTGACACAGTAGCGATACGGGCTGAGCAGACATGGAGGCCCGATTAACGAGAGAGGCCCGTGCTGACACATCCAGGCCCAGCTAACGGCGTGTCGGAGTGGATTTCGGAGCATCTCGGGAGATATTACGGATACCAGTTGCTGTAAGGAAAAAGGATTTTAGCACCGAGGAAGAAGAAATAAGAGGGAGATCCATTTCGGGTCTCTGTTGATTCAACGCAGCCGCCATTTTGTTGACAGTTAGTGTTTTTTTAATAACCTACACGGCGCTGCATCTGTTATTTTTTCACCGCTGGAATATAGTTTGCCACATTTTTTGCGTGTGTGTTTCGGTCGATTTAATTGTGCGTTTGTCTCTGAATCAACGTCGGAAGATTTTTCTGGTTTAGCTGACTTGCTAGTGCATCGTTAGCCGTCGTAGCTGAGATGTAGTAACACGAGTGCCTACGAGAATGTGACGGAGATGTTAGATTATGTACATCACTTGTCCTGGGTTGTGACATATTCACTCGGTTTACACAAATTGTATGGAAGCTGTAGGCGTTTGCTACTCATTTGCAGCCCACGGACAGTACAAATTAAAGCTGTGCACGGCGAAAATTTTGCCTAAATCGTCCTCAAACAGGCTCCTGATAGATGGCTAGTTAGCCGCTGCCAGTGCCATTGATACAAAATGTAGCACGGGCTGTCTATTATTGGACGGATGGTAGCTACTAGCTTGTTACAAAATAAACACAAACGTTTCACAATGCACGGGTTAAATTAAGCGCCAAGTGACCACGCCATACCCATTACTTTCCTTGGCTTGTTTGTTATTATTCTAGTATTATGAAAATACATTTTTCTGGGGGGGTGATGCTTTTCACGCTGGCACTCAGCTTTACACCAGCGCAACTTTGTGTTTTGGAGGTGGCAAGGTTAATCGGATTTTTGTACGCGGTCAAGAGCTGTGTGCATTGATTTCTGATCGAGATTTGTTGCCGCGCTCAATATTATTACCTTGTTCTTATCCCATTTGGCACATCTGAAAACATTTCTTGTGCAATAGCTTGAATGCAAGAGACAAAATACTAATTTCAGTCTGTCCTCTTCAGCCCGAGGTACATGTCTTAGATTTGTATCTTAAAAGCAGCCGTGATTGAACAGAAATCTGACATTTTTCTCTCATGTTTTTTTTGGGGGGGTTTTGGCAAATCAGCGCTTGGAAGATAAAATATGTGGCCACCACGTTGATACACACGAAGGGAGGACACAGAGCCAAATAATGTGAACACCGTTTCTGGACAATTACAGAGGTGAGTGGATGATATATTTTAATACATACACTGGGTTATAGTCGCTGCTGATATAACAGTGCAGATTCACTCGATCAGGTTTCTCGCTGCTCCTGTTTTTGTCAGTCCCTCCAGTAGATTTTAATGGTCTAATAGTGACACACGAGGGGATGTTTGCTAAATTATTTCTCGACTGCATGCAGTCAGTGTCAACCTAATGGCTGTCACAAACTGCAAGAGCATGTCTATGAGGCTGTATTTTCTCCCAGTGATTATGACCATGACTAAAACAGTGGTGGATTTGCTGAGTTCACATGAGTACTTGCACTGAAAATTGAGGGTGATCCGTTCGCAGACTTGTGAGTTATTCCCTTGAGGGGCTGTGTTGACTGTACAGGAAACCGAGAGCAGATAGCGTTATTTGATTTGTTCAGCGCTCCACAGGTCAACCACGTTTTTGCATAACTTGAGGGAAAGCATAATTAATGTAAATGTTGTTTTTACGCACATTTTATGCACTGTGTTTTTAGCCAGATAATAGCACTGGCTCAACCTCCCCGGGATGATTATAAAGACTGAGGATGTTTGCGTGGTGCTGGTCTGACTGACACCTGTCATTCCGGTCCGATTTATTACAGTCCTGTGCTGTGATTCGTCTGTCTTCGAGGTTAAAAACATCATAGTCGCCTCTTTCGTTTAAAAGCCCATACAATCATGTTTGAGCACTTCCGCTGTTAGATGATAGAAACTGATGGTAGTAGTAAAGGAATTTGTCCGTCACCCCCCTCCTCCTCCTCCCCTGTGCACGGCTCTACGTTAATACCAATGGAGTAAAAGCCCTGGAAATGACACCGAGCTCTGGGGGCAGACGCCAGCCCTCATGTGAATGATGTGGGGGTGGGTGGGTTGGATACTATTGCTATGGCCAAAGGGAAATCAGCAGTTATGAACAACGTGTGCAAAAGTGAGGAGGGAGTGAAAGGAGGGAGGGAGTAAGGGGAGGAAAGAAATGGGAGGGGGCGCGGGAAGTTGTTTACTACGTTCCTGCCTGCTCTGCCTTTTTTTTAAGGTCCTTGGCCTGATATTGATTATTGATTCTCTGTTTTTCATATTAGTTTCTGACGTATGTTCTTTTTTTTATATACCTATCGTTCTTCCTTAAACTCCCGGTAATTGTTCTGAAAGTAAAAGCAAACTGCAGACGGACATGACTAATCTATGTCTTCAGAACCAGTAGTGTTGTTATTCTATTGTTTTTCAGTATGACTGTAAAAGAGAAAATGACTATAGTTTAGTCTTAACTCCTTTGTAAATAAAAAAAAGTACCTTGATGCTAAACCTGAAAATGATATGTTCTGGTGTTAAGGCTTATCAGTCACAATTTAGAAAGCGATTCGGCTCAGTATCGTATCATTTACAGGGGAACAAGTGCCAGTAAATGACCTGACTCTGCTTGTTAGAGGTGAGAGGAATGTTTTGACTCTCTGGGAGGCTTTTCTCTTGACTTGTGTCAGTAGCCTCTCACAGAGTTTTGGTACTAGCAGCGGCTTATTTTTGGCATAGCTGCTGTCAGGCAGCGGAAGCAGCTAGTATCACTGCAAGCGTTTAGTATAAAAGAATGAGGAGAACATTTGTCACTCTGCATAAGAAGGACACAGTGAACAGAGTTGGAGGTTGGGGGTGGGGAGGGTGGAGTGGTGGAGGCGAAATGTGTTTTTGATTAAAGAAGGAGCACAGTGACTTTAGTTTGTGTGCTGTTGCCGCTGCTTTCCAAGTTTTTGCGAAAGAGAGGAGGAAGAGGATGGAAAAGCTTAAAGAAAACGGTGAAAGAACGCAGAGATTGATGGAGTGTTGGAGAAAAGAGGGAGGTGTGATTTGAGTGTGGTATGTGTAGCGAGGGGGAGTCTGCAGTTTTGAGGCGAAATGGAGTGAGTAATTGAAGTAAACACAGAAGGAGGGCGTGGGGGAAGTACAAGCCAGACTCCAAAAATTGGGTGGCGTTTACTGTGTGGTTCAACAAAAAAAAAAAATCTCTACTACTGTTTTCCACAGTCATAACCCAAAACAAACATGGCCTAAGACTGTGTAGGGTAGATTCCTTTTTTTCTTTTACTGATGACGACTTGTATGACTTTCCTGAGGCTCCATTAAGTGGCTCCTTTAGTGCTCTTCACTAATGTAGGGCGCAGAGAAACCGCCGGCACGTTGACGCTCTATCACTCACTCTCATTTGCTGCTGGCGAAGGCTGGGAAAGGCGGCCGGATCCTCTGTCTAACTCCCCGAAGGGCCCAATGTGCTGAGGTCACAGTTCTGAATTGCCTCCAAATGACTTCACCCAGAGAAAGCACCTGCTTGGGGGCGAATCCGCATTAAATCACTCAGTGGCCATGGGGAGCTGTAGACAACTTCATTGAATTGGGCTGTCCTCTAAGGAGCACAATTAAGAAACATGCTGCTCTCTGCTGCTGTGGCGCTAACGCAGGGTATGAGCAGCGTACCGCTAACACTGGCACGCTTTCATTGCAACTAATGAGGGAACTTAAGGGATTGCTCATTTGGCTTCTTATCTGGTGACACCTAAGAAGGATGTGGCAGCACTGTGGGATTAACTATTGACTCTGGATGTTGTGGGCTTCATAGTTCCCAGGGCTGACAACTTCAAGTCCTTGAGCCTAAGGTTACATTTCTCAGGTAGAAGAGCCATGGCTGTGTAAATAGGTCACAGATTGTTATATGCTGTGAGGACGAACACGCCATAAAAAGTCACCCAGACAGGATGAAGGACAGTCTCTAACCAAATAGATGATAAAAATTGTTTGCCCTCCGTCTGCTTTGCACCATCATTCATTATAAGACGTTTCACACTTCTCAGTTGTAGGACAGTGTTTAAAACTGTCAGTGTTTGGTTGATGTTCTGTGTTGCGGTGACTAATGGTTATTTTGTTTTTGCTTCCTCCATCCTCCCTTCCCCCCTCACTCTCCCTGCTTTACCTGTCTTTACTCCTGCAGTTGAAGGACGGAGAAAGAGGGCTGGACAGCCGAGGAAGGGAGAGAAGCCGCCTCAAAACAAGGAGAGCTTCACCCTCACCGTTATCCCCCTCCCCCTTTTCCCCCCTTCACCCCCATCCCATCCCCCTGAGAAAAACTCTACCTGGTATCCACAACATCCCCTCCCCAGTTAACTCACACACCCCCTAAAGTTCTGATGGATCAGAAGATTCAGGGGGGAACTGCAACTCCTCCACCTCTTCTCTCAGGCGCCCCCACGGGGGACCGAGAGAAGGAGGGAGGGGGTGGAAAGAAAGAAGAAGAGGAGGACAAGAAAAGAGACAGAGAGAAGGAGGGAGCTGCTGCTGTCTCAGCCGGTGCCGGAGGGGCAGGCTCAGGGGGTCCTGGAGGTGCCGGCGGTGACCAGTCCCATTTCTCCATCAAAGAGAGCAGCCTCTCCGAGGGCAACGTAAAACTTAAGATTGGCCTTCAAGCGAAACGCATGAAGAAGCCGCCTAAGATCCTGGAGAATTATGTGTGCCGACCAGCCTTCAGGGCCACTGTGAGGCACACGGGGCGTGGAGGAGGCAGCGCTCGTGGAAACCGCTCGGGGGCTGCAGGTGATGGGCCAGGCACTCAGAGCCAGAGTCCTTCGCATGGCAGGGAAAAAGAGAGGGAGAAGAGTCCCAGTGTCAACAGACCAGCCCCATCATCTTCATCAACCCCCTCTGCTAAGGCTCCAACACCACCTCCTCCTGCTCCTCCTTCCGCCAGCACTACCACCATGTCACCCTCCCAAGTAAATGGGAGCGCTCCAGCAAAAAGGGTAAGGAGGGAGAACTTAGTAAATTTATGTACTTTGATTCAGCAGATGAACATTCAGTATTGACATCATTGTTCATAGTGTATCATATTTATTTTGTCTTCATACTTCTGTTTATTTACCCTACTTCCTTAAAATGTTATCAGTCAGTCATTGCTAAGGCAGTGGTCCACAACAAGGTTACCCTAGTAATCACCATGTTATTGCGCAGATAAAGAGCAGAGCATAAATTGTTCTTTAGTATTCTTTGTGTTCTCTGTTGGCCTGTCTCTATTCATCACGCACCGCCCCCTCCGGTCTCCCTCCTGTCTGTGTCGTCTATACTCTGTCTCTGCCTGGCCACGTCCTCTCCACCCCCTCCCCTGCGTGACCCTTCTCTCCAGCTCTCCCTCTCTGTCCCCAATCTGACCCTGATAAGTGTTATTGAGTTGAGTGTAACTTCCCCCTCCCGGGCATGCCCAGAAAGCAGAACTAGGCAGGAAATCTTACAAATGAATTGAAATTTGTAAAGGGGTAAAGAAACCTATTACTGGTAGATAGTTTGTACTAGCATTTGGGGGTGTCCCTGGCCAGATGTGTGTGTCTTTAGATATCAGCATATCACTTTTGTATATTATTTAAAAAATGGTGTTAAAGAGACAATGCTATGTAGATACATCCATGCAATTTAGAAATTGTGCGGTGCATTTCTTAAATGTAACACATTTATCATTTACCACTATTACTTTTCTTTAATCACTTGCTATCTTGTTGTGTCTTTTTTTTTTTGCAGGGTCCACCAAAGATGGATTGCAAGTCTGATACAAAGCCAGACACAAAAGCAGTCACCACATCTGAGAGACCCCTTAACCTACACCGCCCTTCGCCAGACAGTAAAACGCATCCCTCTGGGAAGAAAACACCAACTCCACAACTCAACCCCCGGACATCCTCACCTTCTCCACCACTACCTGCGTCGAAAGAACCCAGTTTTGAGGGTGTTAAACCACCTCAGTACACCTATAGCACTGAAAGTCAGAGAGACAAGGACAAGGGTGTCCAAAACTGGGGAGCACCCACAGTCACTGAGAAGCTAGCTCAACTCATAGCAACATGTCCACCATCAAAGACCCCAAAGCCGGCCAAACCTGCAAAGGTTGACCCCGCTCCTCCTCTCCCGAGCTCAGGCTTTATGGCCCCCACAGCCAAGCAGCGAGACAGGGCTATGGCTAATAGGAACACATACTCAAGAATGGTCCACCTTTCACCACCACCTCCTGTATCACGACCACCTGGTCGGCCCTATGGCTCTAGGAACAAAGACAGTGTTATGGAAAATTTACCCAGCCTGACTCCACTGAGGAAGGAGGACACAGATGGGGCTGGGAAAGCTAGTAGCAGCAGCGGTAACAGCATCAGCAACAGCATCAGCTTGAACAGCAGCAACAGCAGTAGTCGCAGCAGCAGCCCAGCACTCACCTTTGGCAATAACCGCCTGTCAACCATGTCAAAGGACAGCAACAATGACAACAGCAACAGTAGCATTTCTAAACCGCTGTCACGTCCTGCTCACTGCCAGCCCCACACCACATCTTTGCCATCTTGTCCCATTTCATCCTCTTCCACCACCTCAGCTGAGCAGAGAACAGTGAGTGCAGTGAGTCACCTGGGCTCCCCTGCTCCCTCACAAGGACACCATGCACGCGAGAGTCCTGCCTTGGCAGAGGAAAGCAGTGCAAGTGATAGGGAGCAGGATGGGGACAGCCCCAGAGACTTAACCAAGTGCCCTCCCCAAACAGGAACAGGAAAGCCAGAAGGGAAAGACAAGGGGCCTAATAATCAGTCACTGCGTGTTGAGAGGGGGAAGAGCTCCAGTCCAAGTAAGCGCAGTCCCAACCGGGATAGTAGCCGACCTGGTCGGACTAGCAGTCCCCCTGAGTCTGTTAGACAGAGGGCAACTTCTCCGCCAGAGCCAGATGGTGAAGATAGCCCACAGACGCCACTTAGAGATGATTCTCCTGATTCATCCCTAGACTCTCCCGCAGAGCAGGACAGCAAACCCCTTAAAAAACGCAGGGGAAGGAAACCACGATGGACTCGCATTATGAACAAGACGCAGAGTCAAAGAACAGGCCAGGATAGTCCCTTCGACCAGAGCAAAACCACCATGCCTTTATCTTCAAGCTTGGAAATGCCGTCGCCACCGGTTAAAAGACCGGTGGGCCGGCCTCCCAACCCAAATAAGGTCAAACCAAATCCTGTGCCACAAAGTCCAGTGTCACAGCTCTTCCCACCCCAGCCTAAGAAAAGGGGAAGGCCAAAGTCCAAAATGCCGAGGCTTGACGCCCCGGCCCATGGGCACCCACCTAACAAGCTGGCCCCCTCTAAGGTCTTTTCATCTTTACTCAAGTCCAAAGAAGAGCAGGATCCACCTGTTCTTCACCCAGAGGTGGACCTGAACCCCCCTAAACCTATGCCTAGAAAACGTGGACGTCCTAAGCGCCTTCCCCCTACCTTACCCCAGGAGGGTCAGCCTCCCACGTTAGCTCCAGAGGCTGGAGACATGGGAGACAAACGTTTCCGCAGCAAAGGAAACGGGCAGCTTATCATGAAGACTATTATAGGCAAGATCAATAAGATGAAAAGTGTGAAACGTAAGCGCATTCTCAGTCAAATCCTGTTAGGCCCAAGAACAGAAGACACCCCTAAAGGCACTACCAGTGGGGTGGTCGGCTCTGTGGAAGCTGCCACCCAATCATTGTCCTCCCTGGCTGCTTCTTTTGGGGGAAAGCTAGGGCCACAAATTAATGTCAGCAAAAAGGGCACAATATATATGGGTAAGAGGAGAGGCCGCAAACCAAAAGCAGTGGCTAATGCCTCAGCTACAACGCCACCACCAGAACCCTTCCTATCTCCAAACACCACTTCCCCCCTCCATCACCATCAGTCACAGTCCCAGCAACAGCACCAGCTCTCCTCTTCAGAGGTCTTTCCCTCCCCCTCTCTCTCACAGTCTAGTGGAGGCCACAGTCCCATCAGCGATGCCAGCTTTGTGGAGCCAGGCTCAGTGCACTTTGCAGGTCATGCTCACTATTCTAACCCCCATCATAGCCACAACACATTCTCCTTCCCTCCCCCGACCTTTTCGGCCCCTAATCCTCGCAACCAAGGGCTGGGCTCGACGTCATCATCTATGGCCACAGCAGCTTCCCAGAAAAAGTCATCTTGCCGTGGATACCATCATCACCACCACCATTACAGGCAGCACTACCATTATCATAAGCTTTCCCCTCCCAGGCCGCTCCATCCCACCTCCCCTGCCCCCCTCAGTGAGTTGAAAGAAGCCACTCCGTCACCAGTCAGTGAGTCACACAGTGAGGAGACAGTGCCCAGTGACAGTGGTATAGGAACAGACAATAACAGCACGTCTGACCGCGGTGAGAAAGCTGGAGGGGTGGGTGGCTTGGGTGGAATTGGGATGCCTCCAGGGATGGGCAGTGGATTACTAATGCCAGGCGTCATCGGTTCAGCTATGGGTCCAGGGGTGGGACTTAATTCCAGAGGCAGGCGGCGACACTCTGCTGTGCTCATGGAACATCCCTCACCCTCTCCATCGCCCCACGGGGCGAGGTCATCACCTGATCCCCGGAGACCTCACCCAGCGGCCCCAGCCTCCTCCTTAATGGGACACAAGGAGAAACATAAGCACAAGTGTAAACGCCGCAGCCACGGGTGCCCCGGCTACGACAAGCTAAAGAGACAGAAACGGAAACGCAAGAAGAAGTACCTGCAGCTGCGCTCCCGCCGGCATGATCCGGACTTCCTCGCTGAGCTGGATGAAATTGTCGTGAGACTGAGTGAGATACGTATTGCACACCGTACCACAGGGCACCGGCTCGGCAGTGGAATAGGAATAGCAGCAGGAACGAGTAGAGTGCCAGGGGTGGGGAGCAGGGCCAGTGGGGGCATCGGAGGCACAGGTGGCCCTCCTCCACATCACTATGTCCACAGGGACCTCCTGCCTACAATCTTCAGGGTTAACTTTGGCAGCTTCTACTCCCATCCTGCATACTCCTGTGACCCATTGCACTATGTTCGGAAACCAGACATGAAGAAGAAACGGGGACGGCCTCCCAAACTGAGGGAGTCCATGTCTGAGGTCCCCTTTGTACCTGGGCTTGGGTTCCCACTCTCCAGCGGAGGCTTCTACCACCCCTCCTATAGCGTTCCTTACTCCTCTGGGCCCCTGGGGTTGGGCTATTACAGGGGCTATCCTACAGCTAGCGCTCTGTATCCCCACCCACACCACCAGTCACCCCACACAGCCCCATCCCACCACTCTCACCACTCACCGTCATTCCCCCCTCCTCCACCCACATCTTATATGCATCATCACCACCCCTCACATCTCCTGACTGAACCCCTCCAAATTTCACAAGAAAAAACATAAGCTGCTCAGGCAGGAGTTCCTGGGAGGAGGAAGGTCTCCTGTCCTGTACCCACCCATGTCCTCTGAGCTTTCCTTCAACTGGCACCACAAACACAAACACAGACACAAACACAGAGAGCGGTGTGCCGAGGAGGACAGGGAGGAAGCAGCAATAAGTGGATCAGGGAGCCGGGCTAATGCAGGGATTTCTGACAGTGGAGCATCAGGGAAAGGGGAGCGGGTTGGCAGTTTGGGAATGGCAGAGTCTTTACAGCGATGCCGTTTTGGACGAGACACCTCCAGCACCAGTGCCAGCAAGCAAACTGCTGCCACTTCTGCCAACTCCCCCTCTTCTTCCTCATCCTCATCTGCAGAAAGGTACAAGCGCAAAGAGAGCTCCATGTCCTGTCTTGGGCCCTCCAGGCTTGCACTGGGTAGCAGCTCAAAAGGCCATCACCCAGTGGAGTCCTGGTTTAGGATGGGCAGCTCTGAGGCAGATTACTCTAAGCTTTCCCGGGGTCATGTGGCGCCCGGCCAGGGTCCCTTCTCAGATGGACGGGCTGAAGACCCAGCGGGCTGCTCGGACAGCGAGGATGAGGAGCCTCTCACCCCCACGGAGGATGTAGAGCCTGGAGCCCATGATTCTCCAAACCTCACAAACCTGTTTGCCTCTGCTCTCACCCGCACTACGTTGAAGGGGAGCAGGAACAGGAAGACTGAAGTCGTCTCAGACAGCTCCAGTTTTTCTCCGCATGGACCGGCCAATGAGGAAAGACCGCTCAACATCAGCAGAGAGGAGAGAGTTGGGTAAGTCCAGTTTGCTTGAGTTATATTGTAAAGTGATCTGTGTGAATAAGCTGCCTACAGTGAGCATCCACTGATAAACTGATACACAGTAACAATAGCAGTTATTTGTTCTTGGATATTCTACACACTGCATTGAATCCCAAATTGTAAATGGAGCTCTATAAGCTCTTTAGTTTGATGAGCTTTTCAGCACAGAAAATCATTTGACCCAAATTAAATTTAACAGTGTGAGAGGTTATTGGAGTCAATTGAGCACCAAATTCATTTTCCAAAAATAGTCCAAATGTAGTTGTATCAAGACGTCTGTAGCTGAATATGATTGGCTGATGTCTGCTTTACGGCTTGGCACAGCTATGGTGAAACTGGCACAGTTAGATCTAGCACTGATTCCAGGACTATATATTTGGGCAACAACTCTTTCAGACATTGCCATATGGCACAGCAAGTGGGCTCTCAAATCGTGCATGATCTTTGCCCAGTGAGCCCTGTATGTCTCTTGAAAATACTACGTAGTCCACACCTCAGTTGTGGTTAGATCAAACACTGGAAGATCATCAGTTCTGTCTCTGTAGCTCCCTCTCAGCTGTCCCCCATCTGAACTAAGAAAATACTAAGTGGAATAGGCCACCTAATTTAGTGGGGGGAAAAGTCCCTTTGAAAGACAGTAACGTCCCCTGTGTATACACTGTCTTGACATTTGGTAGCTCTCACTAGTGGTTACGGGTTTGGCAAAAAGAAGAAGAAAAAAAACAAACAAGCGTAATGACTTAAACTGGCTCCACTGCGAGTGTGTATGGCCACAGTTGGCCGCAGTTGATATAGTATTTCTGCCAGAGCTCATCTTACTGCAGGGGTGGAGTGTTTTGTTAACATGCTATATTTAGGAGACATTTCCCTCAAAAGCCCACAGTGTGAGGCCTAGTCCTATCCTTCAGTACACCCTGCACCTGGGCAGAGCTAATGTTGCTGATGTAAGACACGGTGCTGCAGCAGTGGTCTTGCTCCATCAGTGTGACTCCCGAGTTCCCCCTTAGTAAGACTGATGTGTTTGTGTGTCTGTGTCTGCGTGTGCGTGAGCAGCGAGCACGGTTTGTATGGGAGTATTACTTAATGTTTATGTGCATGTCTCTGAGTGAGATGGGAGGCTGTAAGAGGCAGCATGGTGCAGTTCAAACCAAGACTGGGTAATAATCCTGGATTAGAGCTCAGGACTCAGGGTCAGTCTGCGGTCACAGACTGCATCATGAAGGAGGAGGAGGAGGCCAAAGGTGGGGACTGGGTTAGCGCACACAACAAGTTGTGGACAAGTGATGGAGGTAGATAGATGCACAATAACAGGGGAGGATGGGCAGGGAGTGATGTGGGAAAAAGGGAACTGTGAGGAAAGTCAAGGATAAGATGTTGCATAAAGAGAAGATTTAAATAATTAATTTATGTCAACAAAAGAAAAGTGTATTTCTGTTTGTTACATAAGCCGGTCCAAACACTGTGCTTGTGTTTCTCACCATGCTCGATGACACATTATGACCACATGTCAACCTGCTCACATAATATGTGGGAATGGGCAGGGGTCAGGCACTAGCTAAAATTGTTGTCCACTCTGATAAGCTCGTTAATTGGCCCTTCTACTTTGACCCTGTTTTACCTGGTGACTTGGGTAATGAGTGGGCCCCCTGATCTGGATCTCACTCTGGCTAGGCTTTGTGGGTCAAAGGACATGGGGCAGCCCTCTTTCACTAAACCTGGACTTATGTCTGACACATAATGATGGTTGACTTATACTAGTAATAGAGCTAGTATAGCACAGATGCATTAATCTAAACAGATATTGTTTTTAACCACTTAGTCCTTTTATTATTTGGTATTCTTTTGACTTTGTGGCATTTTCATTAAAGATAAGATTCCACCAAGAATGAAAAAATTGCATGGAAATTTTCTTAATTAGTGGTAAGGTTTAGGAATAACACTTCCCCTTTTGTCAAGTGAAAGTAGGGCAGTTGGAGTATGAAGACATTAAAGGAAAGTGAATGGATAATGAATATAGTGGGGTCATATGGGTTTAAGGTGTGGAGGAATAAGTGGTCAACATTCCTACAAGACAAGATTCAATATGAGGTGACGTACCTGTATAAATATAGACGGAAGAAGGGTTTTCTAAGGTCAAGCAAGGGGAGGAAGGAGGGATGATGAGGCACAGGAGAACAGGAGAACAATGTTAATGAGGTACAAAAGAGAGGAAGACTGAGAGGAACGAGAAGGAGTCTTGTAATGTTGAAGTAAAGGGAATGGGAAGGAGAACGTAGAAGACGAGGGTGAAATATGATTTAAAAAATAATGTAAACGAGGAAAGAGGAGAGATTTGAAGAAAGATGTTTGTGAATGGAAAATGATATGGAGAGTCAGAGAAAATTAAGAGCAGCTAAGAGATGGTGAAAAGATGCTCTATGTTCTTTTATTTACTATTGAATGTCAGCCTGATGGGGATATGATGGTCCTTGATGCTGTGTTAACCAGTCACTTGTTTGAGATGTGAAGCTCTGTCAAACTAATTTTAATGTTGACTCGAGGTTGCTTTGTGCTGTTTTCATGTTAATGTATTTGCCTTAGCTCCAACCTGTATCAGTGATAGACTACTTTGTCATTCAGAGTGATTGAACAGTTTCTTTTTGGGGCACATTGCCCATTGTCCCACATAGCCGAGACACAAGACAGTATCACACACACTGCTCGACAACACACTGACTGTTGACAGTCTCAGTTATCCCAGTGCTACTTAGAAATGCTAAGAATGTGCTGTGTGCTTTGATACATGCAGAGCATTAATTTGTTGTGTCTTTGTCTAGGGTCATCAGGTATCCAGACAAGAGTTGTTGCCCTCTCGACCCCTGAAGGACCCGAAGGATCCCTGCACCACCGACAGCAGCACCATCACCAGTCTTCTCTGTTTCACTCCCACGGCTCTGCCTCCTCCTCCTGCCTCTCTCCCTCTCAGGACTGTTGCTTGGATGCCTCGCTGCCCCACCACTCCCATCGGGCACAGCCATCCAAACACAGCCTGCACCACGTCAACAAAATCCTACGTGCCAAGAAGCTGCAGAGACAGGCTCGTACAGGAAACAACGTGGTGAAGAAGAGGGGCCCTGGACGTCCCAGGAAACACCCATTACCCTCCCCGCCGCCATCCCCACCCCCTGTCGTTGAGTTGAATCAGACCCGGCACAGGGACAGAGGGGGAGAGCGGCCAGCGGGAGTCAGGGGGAGGGAAGGGGATACTGTGACAGATGCTATTGAGTCAGTAGTTCAGGGGCAGCGTAGAAAAGGCCAGAAGAGGAAGCACTGGGAGAGAGATGGGGATGAGGAAGAAGAGGAGGAAGAAGAGGACGGGGAGGTAGAAGAGACTGAGGAGCAATTGCCGGAGAGAGAGGAGAGCCTGGGCAACCTGGTGGCAAGGTCCAGGACTGGGACCGGAAGAAGCTGGCTTACTCATGAGGAGCTCCAGCACTTTCGTGGGTAAGCTAATTTTCACCACACTATTGCATGTTAACCTTTATACCCAAGAGTCCCGTCTGTGGGGACACTGACAATGATTCACAGTGAGTGCTAATGTTAGGATTCACTACTGGTATATATAGGAACATTTATTAAGTCCAGTCGTCACAAAAAACAAGTCATGGTTCTATTTTTAGCTCAATGGAAAGCAAAGCAGATGGCCACTGCTCCCCGGAACGCCCCGGCACCGTCTCCAGGGAACAAGCTCCACCCATGCCCATAACCAGCCAACGGGAGAAGAGAGCAGCCAGACCTCCAAAGAAGAAGTTCCAGAAGGCGGGGCTTTACTCTGACGTGTACAAGACTGAAGAGTGAGTGCTTCCTGAAATGCTTGAAAATAACTCTGAGATTCATGTGTTGTTTAAGGTTCAAGCTCACCATATACTCATTGGGTGGCTTAAAACTTCTCTTTACATGTTACTGTTTCTCCTCACCCTGTAGTCCACGGAGTCAGCTTCTGCAGCTAAAGAAAGAGAAGCTAGAATACATACCTGGGGAACATGAGTATGGATTGTTTCCAGCTCCCATACATGTTGGTGAGTCTCAAACACTTTTTACACTGCACTTTTAAAACTTGTGTCCCTTTTCGCAGATGTTGAATAAACTTTGCTGACTAAGACCCAGAATGTTTCAGACTTGTGGGGCTTCTGAGGTTACTCATCAAAAGTGTCTACATAACTCAGTAAACCTGTTTCTAGGAACATAACACTTCTTTTGCAGTTACCACTGGTCTGTACTGTATTTTCAGCCATTATAAGTGGAAGAAAAAAGGAAATCAAACTCCTCATTTACATACAGTATGTGAATATAACTGTGATGTATGTATGCTGTCAGTGATTACTTCCCTTCTTCACTAATGTTTTCAACTTTTATTTTCTCTCTCCAAATCTCCCCTGCTGTTGCTTTTTCAGGGAAGTACCTGAGACAGAAGCGTATTGATTTCCAGTTGCCTTACGACATCTTATGGCTGTGGAAACACGATCAGGTGATCAATCACATCGAGCGCTAATTGCCTTTAGGGTTTTTCCCATGGTCAGAGTGAAAGTCTGATGAATAGTTTCAAAATTTACAGCCCCAGTAGTGGCCCACATAAGTATTTTCTTTCTGTTATTAAACTCCTTTGTGGTCGTTCTTCTGTTTTTGTGTTTCAGCTTTACAAGAGGCCTGATGTCCCCCTTTATAAAAAGATCAGATCAAGTGAGTATCTGGCTTTGTTCCAACAACCCTGCCAAAACACACAACTTTTGTTACTACTTCTCTGTTAAAGTATGAGACACGGTGGTATTTGCTTCATCGGTTGCCTTGGTTGCTTTGACTGTTGTTGTCTGTGCTATTTTGTTATGCGTTGTTAGCAAAACAGGAATTAAAAATACTTACTACTTCATTAGACTGCCAGTAACTTTAAATGTTAAACCGCAAACCCCTGTTTGATTCACAGATGTGTATGTGGATGTGAAGCCTCTCTCTGGTTATGAAACAACTACGTGCAACTGTAGACCTCCTGAGAGCTTGACTGAAAAAGGCTGTCTGGATGATTGCCTGAATAGGTAAAGACACATCACAATCATTGTAAAAAATCAGTCCTACTCTGTTCCAAAAATCAAGACTCAGGTTTAGCCACGTGTTTTGTTTTGTTTTTTTTCAGGAATGTTTCTGGAAAGTTGTTTGTTTAGTTATGAAACAGATGTGAATAGAGGCTGAAGATGGTGTCAGGACAAAAGAATTCAACCTTTTCAACCTTTTTTTTTCCACCCAGGATGAGCTTTGCTGAGTGCTCTCCCAGCACCTGTCCATGTGGCGATCAGTGTGACAACCAGCACATCCAGAGACATGAGTGGGTGCAGTGTCTGGAGCGATTCCGTGCTGAGGGCAAGGGCTGGGGCATCCGCACCAAGGAATCTCTCCGCTCTGGACAGTTTATCATTGAGTACCTGGGAGAGGTGGTTAGCGAACAGGAGTTCAGGTGAGATGCCCTAAAAAGTGAGAGAAGATTTAACATCTTCTGCGTTAAGCATATTCACGTCCTCCGTTCAGGACTTATTTAGACATGGAAACTGTCAAAAACCTCTCTTTTAACCTTCCACCACTTCTTTCCTACCATGTTTCAGGAGCCGTATGATGGAGCAGTACTTTTCCCACAGTGGCCACTACTGTCTGAACCTGGATAGCGGCATGGTGATTGACAGCTACCGAATGGGCAATGAGGCACGCTTCATAAACCACAGCTGTGAACCCAACTGTGAGATGCAGAAGTGGTGGGTGTCATGGCAGCTTTAAACCAGTTCCCTAATAATGTCCTTGTGGCGCTTTTGGGCTCTTACCAAAACCCAGATTTGGCTAAGCCTGTTCAGGCGCAAGCATGAGCACTTGTTACTGACGGATAATTCAGTCAGACCTGGTACACACTGCAGTTGTTTGACTGTGATGACAAAGAAAGTATACTGCGTCCACTTGTGTGATGTAAATGGTAATGTTAACTTCCATTAGGAGTTCTGTAAGAGTAGGGTTTGCCATTTAAGTCAGGCACATCAGCAGTCCACAGAGAGAATTAAAGAGACAGACAGTGTTGAAAAAGTGAAGCTGTGAGAGTGGGAGAAGCTGATTGGAAAAAGTTCCAGCTTGATAATTCAGTATTTTGTTTTCTAAATGCTTCTGTCACTTAAGGTTAACGAACTGGAAAATAGACTAGCACATTACCTAAATAGTTTCACGTAATTTCCATCCGTTTGTGTGCCTGATGATTCGGGTGAAATGAGAAATTTCTTATTTTCTCTCTAAGAGGCATACTGACTGTAGTGAAGGTGGTCCAGAATGGGCCAGTAAGATAATCAGCGCAAAAATAATATTTTCGGTGCAGTGTGATCCAAATGGAGACAAGGCCATCCAAGCCACAAAAAGTTCTGCTACACCTCTATTCTTGGCACAGAGAGTTACAGAATATTTAACCACAAGTTATAGTGAATCTTGTAGCTATAAGTGTGTGTGTACTTTAATTCATGAAAATGTTGTGTTTATGCTGGTGTTGGTTCTTTTATTATGGACATTTCTGAAGCTGTGTGGATTTATTAAAGCTATTCAGTTAAAGCACTTTAACCCAGGACACGGATAAATAGTCACAGCGAATGTTAGGAAATATTGTGTTGTCCTAGTTTGGGTATCTTACACAAGCTCTAAAAGGGACACGTGTAGCAGGTGCACTTCATTGTAAATGAGAAAGCTGTGCCTTGAAACCCCAACCTTATTAATGTGGTTGTGCGGTGGTAATCTGATGAGATCACCTCAGTCACACTTCGCCAGTGTTCAGAGACCTAAATGGCTTAAAGGCCTCGCACCATGCCAAAACAATTCACTGGTTTCCTGAGAGATTGTTCTCACAGCATGGCTAAATCCACTGCAATCGGAGACTTGGCTTATTAGGCCAGGCCTCTGTGTCTGACTTTACCAAGTAAAACCTACTTGTTTTTTTTCTTAAGTTGTGGTTCATTAGTGTTATGGTGAATTTGCACCACGTGTCGCCACAGTTTAACCCTCCGTGGATTTGATTGTGGACAGCTAACAACCTTGAGAGTGCCAACAATCAAACTGTACCCTCTGCCCTCCAGCAAAGACCAGCTCATAATCTAGGGCACTGGTCTGTGTATGTGTGCGAGTCCGTGTGTGTGTGTGTGTGTGTAATGTAGAGTGGCTGGGCTGAAATAAAAGACTCCACAAGGATGGAGGATTTTCAGCACAAAGCCTGACGAGTCATCCATCTTGTCACAGAAGAGAGATTACATGCAGCCGGGCCTTAGATACAGCTGTAGTGCTTGAAGACAATGCGCTGAACCAGCTTTTTACCCCTATAGAAGGAATAAATTATCAAGTGGCTGGCAAACAGAATAGTGTGCTTTATTCTTGGAAGAATGAGGAAAAGCTGGAGCACTGCTTCATTTGGAAAGGAGGAAAAAAGGGATTACAACGTGTTGAGCGGTAGCCAAATTGAGCAAATGAAAACCGGGACAGTCCCTGTTAAAAACTGTTCCAATTTTAGAATGCCTTAAATATCATTGTCTTTCGAACATCAATATTTAAATGTTAAGTTTGAAGTCAAGGCAGGAACTTGAAAACCTGACTTCATGGAGACTTACTTTTACGTAAGGCTACTATTATTAAAGGCTTTCCACTCTGTTTCAGATACAGGTAGTGTTTGACTTCTGATCCCCAGCTCAGGATCAAACCCATTGATAAACAGTTAGCAGTCTAAAATGGTAGTTTTCAAGCAAATGTTGTCATCTTGAATAATCACTGTCAAAATCCTTCACTGCCGTCCAGGAAGCTTGACCTGAAAATGACCCAGTTTTCCTATAATTTTGTTCTGAACTGAACTAACGTGAGTCCTTGTGCCTGTTACATAATAAGTTGAACCTGTTAGGAGGAACGATTTTGTGCTGCTTGGCAACATTTCCTATTTGTATGAATATATAATAATTAGCTTTTATTTTAAGTTTTATTATTTAACTATTCATCTTAAAAGGGACTAAGACACAGTAGCCTCCCGACAGGTCAAAACACACTTTGGTCAGGAGGAGGAATATCTTAAAATACCTTTCTAAATATTTGTCTCCTTTAACTTGTCCTATAAACAGTCATTAATTGAAGTTGTGTGTCACATAAAGTCAGCATTTACTCATTTCTCTCTTCTGTGACTCCTCTCTCTCCTAGGTCAGTGAATGGCGTGTACAGAATTGGTCTCTTTGCCCTCAAGGACATCAACAGTGGCACTGAGCTCACCTACGATTACAACTTCCATTCCTTCAACACAGAGGAGCAGGTGAAGCATCAACGACCACTTTGACCTCTTTGTGACATAACATTTTGTCCAGAGCTAGGGTCACAGCTTCTTTGATTTTCGCTTAACTAAAAATCTTGTTGCTTTTCTTTCTCTCTACTCTACAGCAAGTGTGCAAGTGTGGCTCAGAGAGCTGCCGTGGCATCATCGGAGGGAAAAGCCAGCGCATTAACGGGCTGCCTGGGAAGACAGGAGGGACTCGGCGGCTGGGTCGACTGAAGGAGAAGAGGAAGTCTAAACACCAGCTTAAGAAACGAGTGAGTGATGAATACATAAAAATACTCAACCATGAGAGGGAACACTTCAGAAAAGAGTCTTAAATGATATATTTTAAAATCTAGAGTGAAGAACTAGGGTTGATACCATAACGTTTTGCTTCAGATTTTCCTTTGAATAATAAATAAACCTTATTGTTATGTGTTGATGAAAGATTTGTCCAAGTCCAGCACTGTATCATATAATCTTAGGTGCAGTGTGTATGTAGGGCATGAATGTGTCTGTGTCTCAGAGGTACTCGGTAGTGGGCCACAAGGTATCTAAAAAAGTAACTCCTTAAAGGGTATATGTTGAAATGAGGGCTGAATCACATGAACTAAAATGTATATCATGGTATGTTTTGCGTATAGGCTTTCAGGGTTTAAGTATGACACTTTAGAAGAAGTTGTAAAAAGAAACAGGAGTACTATTTTAATTTTATAAGCGAAGAGGAGTTTCCCGCTAACATCTGTGCATGTGTCAATACAACTTCCTTTATTTTCAGGAGGAAGAGTCGAGTGACAGCAACAAGTTTTACCCTCATCTCATGAAACCCATGTCCAACAGAGAGAGGTAAAAACACACACAAGCAACACATAAGAGAAACTCTTTTTGTACACATGATCATGATCATGCTTAGTCTGTATTGCATTCCTTTCCTGTAAACCATGTACGAATCAACACACTGGAATCCCTTACTCCAATGGGATGGAACGGATTATAATGTTTATTTTTGTCCCACCCACATACATTGGCCAATACCACTTTGCATTTTTTGTTATCGAGCATTCCTTTCTCAACAGAATTTTATTCTATTGCTCATTTGACAAATGAATTAATTTACACACTGTACAAAACGCACATTTCGCCAATGGTAGAAAGTACAATTTCAAATTTCTGTGTCCCTAATCAGAAATTTTAAAGCAAACCATGACTGGTTGGTGAAATATTTCAGTAGCAAACATTTGCAAAGGATTTGGTCAAATATCTTAGTGCAAGTCAAATCAGATGCTCTTAATCTCAGAACTCCGTGGTGGTATTTCAAGATTTCAACTTCATGAAAAGAGCTTCCATCAGAGAGCAAACTACATTTGGACATATCAAGTGTTAGGTGTGAGTTGATGTTGGCACATGCAGACACAAGCTGTCTTCACACTCTCGTCCTCCCCCCCTCAATCACCAGAAACTTTGTGTTGAAGCACCGGGTGTTTCTCTTGAGGAACTGGGAGAAGATGAGGGAGAAACAGGAGCTGCTGAAGAGAGAGGGTGAGAGAGAGAGGGATGCCAGCAGCCTGTCTATGTATACACGCTGGGGAGGAGTCATCCGTGACGACGGCAACATCAAGTCAGGTGAGTGTGCAAGTTTTAAAGGTGTGAAGAGGATGTGATAGCAATTTGAGAACGCAAGAAAACTTGGGAAGTTGTGAAAAAAAGTTCAGTGATAGATGATTCTGCAGAGTCTGCTGAGCATGTAACTGAAATCTTCATGATCTGAAATGGAATACTATTGTAAAACCTTGACGTAATGTTCATCCCTGGTTTCCAGATGTGTTCCTGACGCAGTTCTCGGCCCTGCAGACATCAGCGGTCGGTTCGTACACGGAGACTCGCCGCTGCTGAGGAAAACACAGAAGTCACGCGCACTGCTCGTCTTGCACACATCTTCAAGGAGATTTGTGATATGATCACCAGCTACAAAGGTTAGTTTCTTTGTACCTACACTGGTGCATGTACAGAGAACCAGAGAATTTCACAGCTATGTCTGTTTTTTCTTATGCTCTATGAGAAGTTACATTTGTTTCATGTCCTTAACCATTGCTGGCTCAAATCACAACCAGGTGCCACCCAAGGAAAGTAGATTGTTTGGTTTTATTCCTAATGTAATGGAAAGACAAGACAGTTGCATATAGTTAATCATACATGCATATAGTTAAACTGTAAATACTGTAATTCTGATGTAAAAAAAACAAAACTATCATCAGACAAAAAAATACATCATTTGATTTTACAAATCGGAGTGATCAGTTTTGGTACTGTGCCAAATCTGGACAGGTCATTCATTCAGACTCTGCACTCACATTCATTATCCCTACCACAAATACTCAGAATGTAAAGTTGAATATTAGTTGTGAATGTAAGCATTTTGATATGTTTGGTACTTTGGTACCGAGAGTTTGAACCTTTTAGCAAGAGTCTTGGCAAAATGCCTAAAATGGAAAATGTAGTTTTGTTGTGTTGGAAACAGCCAACCAGTAATTCAGTTATTGCTGGTTTTTATCACAGTAGTGCAGCATATTAATTTGTTTATATGACCCATATGTGTTTAGTTGTTGGTTAGCTTCTTGCTCTAAACAGTTACTGGTGCTAAACCTGTACCCTGCCTGTCTAGCTGTTAAATATCCTCATTATTATGACCTTTAGGCTTAAAACACATCTGTCAATGCCTCTGTGCTAATATCTAATATTCAGTGAATGATAAGGCTCTATAATTGAAAAATGATGACATGAGTGTTATTCTTTTTGCCTTACCTCAGATTCAGCTGGTCAGACACTTGCTGCTCCGCTGGTGAACCTTCCGTCACGAAAGAGGTAAGAGTGCAAACCCGCATGTCAACTGGTTCATTCATAATGTTTCACTGTTTTCCAGACAGCACAGTTACTTGTTGTTATCTGGTCTATCAGTGTACAGCACCCACATAGTGTAACACTTTATCTCCCGCCATGCGTTTGAGCCGTGACAGCCTGTGCTTTGATTCTTGTCCAGTATTGATAGTAACCACTTTGTGTCAAAACAATAACAGCTCATTATTTTTGTGTCTTTTTCCTGCGTGGATGGCAGTTTGATTTCCACCAGGCTGCTCCTAGTGTCTGCAGACTCATGGGCTGTTTTTTGTGTGTGTGTTTGAACAGGAACAGCCAGTACTATGAGAAGGTATCTGACCCTCTGGACCTGAGCACCATCGAGAAGCAGATCCTCACCGGCCACTACAAGACCGTTGAAGCGTTTGACACAGACATGCTCAAAGTGTTCCGCAATGCCGAGGTAGGCAGGTGTTTCAACCATTATTGATCCCCTGCTATTTACAATGAGAACTGCCGAATAAGCGTTTAAATGTATTCATACATAATTTAATAGCTCCATCAGTTAAGCAGCACATGTTGCTGGCAGACAAACAGTATTTCAGAGAAGTTTTATTTTTCCTTTCAGCTACTTTGTTCTCTCATTTGCTGCTGCTTGCACACTCGCTCTTTCTCTTTTGTTAACATTAATAAACACCAACGACACATGCCCACCCGTCGCCCTTACATCAACTCTAGCTGCGCCCCGTGCTTCACTGTTCTGTGAAGTGACACGTTGTAGTTGTAGTTGTGCATCTCAAGCGTTGCCTTGATAGTTCCTGAACCATAAGAAAGTACTTCCTCCAGAACAAGGATGCACCTCGAGCTATTGCACAGGAACAAAATTTAGTCCCCGGTTCCCTGGATGTTTGTACCAGCATCATTATATTATTCATCCATCATTTGAAAAATATTTTATTGGCAAACTTGATGCTCAATCAGTGTTATAGATCCCTCTATGTATTTATGCCAACAGTCAATACAGACTAGTTTGATGATTGCATG
This sequence comes from Lates calcarifer, assembly GCF_001640805.2. Taxonomy (NCBI): domain Eukaryota; kingdom Metazoa; phylum Chordata; class Actinopteri; family Centropomidae; genus Lates; species Lates calcarifer. The sequence goes on along the minus strand of NC_066835.1, from coordinate 14,830,771 downwards.
AAGGCTATGGCTGCTGCAGAACCCAGTTTTCATCATCCCTAACTCCTGAGCATGATCCCAGATTCTTAAAGGCCAGTCAATATCAAAAAGCCTCATCAAAATGATAATTTAAGCTGTTACTGTGCAGCTCCGACACATTTTCCCTCCCACTCAGTCATTGCTTTCCTCTCTTCTCTCGCGCACAAAAACCTCCCAAATGGGATATAACTGCACGACTCCTGATCCTCTGAGCACACGTTGCAGGTCCTTTTGATTTACATCTGTATAGCGTAGCAGTTTAAACAAGTGCCACTTGAAACCTCTCAGAGGAGCTTACTCTTCCAGTCAGAGAAGTTTGAAGTGGACGTCTAAATTAGATTCACCCCGTGGTCCTGAGGCCCTTTTTGGCAGACTGAAAAAAGCGTGAGGGGAATGCGGTTTATTGTTAAACTGAGAGCTGCAGGGTGTTGCCTCGTTGGTAAAGTTTTGGCAGCTGCAAAGGTAGCTTTGAATGCATCTCTCTGTATCAGTGACCTTTCTTCTGCAGCAAATTGCCTGTAGCTGTGCTGGCAGAGAACCTTTAAGTCTTGTCTGAGTGATTGAACAATGAGGGTGTAATTCTGGGGTCAAATGTGCATTTTCCTGCCTTAAACATGATTTATGTCATCTCTTTATGCTGTTTGTGAGGTCTTGTTGTCCTTGTGCCTTTTTTTTTTTTTTTTTTTTGGAAAACAAATAAAGCAGCTGCGTTTTACGACTTGTCTCGTTCTCCCACTAGAAATATTACGGCAGGAAGTCATCAGTAGGCAGAGATGTGTGTCGGTTGCGAAAAGCCTACTACAGCGCTCGACACGAAGCCGCTGTCCAGATTGATGAGATCGTGGGCGAGACCGCCAGCGAGGCCGACAGCTCGGATTCTCTGGAGCGGGACCATGGTCACCACCACCATGGAGGAGGAGGGCCGGGGTCCCATGACAAGGACGATGACGTCATCCGTTGCATCTGTGGAATGTACAAGGACGAAGGCCTGATGATCCAGTGTGAGAAGTGCATGGTAAGAGACACATCCAACTGAAAAAAGCTGGAGAAAAATCTATATTTTTACTTGCATTTTCATTTCTTTTTGTCTTACTATGTGATAGGTTACACCTGTTTTAGAGTGCATTTCTCCTGAGACTAACTAAGGAGTGCTTTGTCAAGGAGATTTTCCAAAGGAGAGTGTGCAGTCAGTCCTCTCTGTGCATTTCTGCTATTTTTAGACAAAGAAAACAAAGATGGTTACAAATATTGATGGAGCAACAACAGTTGTGAATCACCAGCTCTGAAGATAGTGATATAAATGTGTTTGACCTTGTTAGTGTGTCACATCACTCGTGAGTGAGTCACAGTCAGTAATAGCTGGGGAGTAATGAAGTCAACTACCCATTTTTTGCATTCATGTGATTCTGTAATTTTTCCTATTCCTAGGTGTGGCAGCACTTTGATTGTATGCGGCTGGAGACAGAGGTGGAGCACTACCTGTGTGAGCAGTGTGACCCTCGGCCTATAGATAGGGTACGTCTATTCCAGCGGAAAACAGCCATGGATATTGAACTTAATGTTTCCTGTTTCTAGACTAAACTGTCACCAACTTCTTCTTATCTCATTTATATGTATGTGTTGTTGTCACTACAGGAAGTTCCCATGATACCCCAGCCCAGCTACGCCCAAGCTGGCTCTGTCTACTACATCTGCCTCCTTAGAGATGACCTGCTGCTACATCAAGGTATGGAAACTAGCAGTCGTGAGCTCACAAAAGATTGGAAAGGCTTGGTCTCTCTACTTTTAGAGAGCCCTTAAAAATCTTGTCTTTGCTGACCTCCAGTGGTGTAACGTCTCATCTTGCTGCATTGGTGAACAGATATACCCCAGAACAATGTGAAATCACCGTTGATGTGGTTGTAGGCCCTCTGACCACACCCAGCATCTCTAACAGGTGTGGTAAGAGGACCTACAACCACATCAACAGTGATTTCAAATGAAATGAAACAGGCCTGAAACTTCCATTCCAGAGAGGCCAGAAACAGTGATTTTCAGACAGGGGTCTTAAAGCTGTTCTTATTATTTCAGTGACCAGACTTTTTTAGCCACTCATTGTTATCATGTCACTTAAACCTAAAGTTTTCATGAAAAAGTAATAGTCCGTTAAGTCCGTTGGGTGCTAAAGTGAATGTGAAGCGCTGTGTGATCCAGTCACCTTAAAACATTGTGAAGTGTTACTGAACTGAGATGTTACACTCTGTCTGTCAGGTGACTTAAGCAGTCAGTTTCTTATGACATTTACTGCTGTAGACAAGTAACCTGTCTGTGTGTGTGTGTGTTGCGTGCAGGTGACTGTGTGTATCTGATGAGAGACAGCAGACGCACACCTGAGGGCCAGCCTGTCAGACAGTCTTACCGTCTCCTGTCTCACATCAACCGAGACAAACTCGACATCTTCCGAATCGAGAAACTCTGGAAGAACGAGAAGTAAGTTCAACAGGATGTTGTACTAAAGATATCTGGTAGTGAGAGAAGTTTTAAGTAGAGCTGTAATTGTTTGTGATAAGTGTTTATTATGCTGTGTCACAGTGTGTAATATGGTCTCTGCGTTGTCCACTCTAAAAGGGGCGAGAGGTTTGCCTTTGGCCACCACTACTTCCGTCCTCATGAGACGCATCATTCACCATCGCGACGGTTTTACCAGAACGAGTTGTTCCGCATGCCGCTGTACGAGATCATCCCCCTGGAGGCGGTGGTGGGAACCTGCTGTGTCCTCGATCTCTACACATACTGCAAGGGTGAGAGAAAACACATCCATATATGCATACGCAATACACTGGCATTTGCTCTTCAGATATTTTAAATAACAGAAATTGCAGCAGCTCTTGGCTAACACAAAATGCTCGTCTTCATACAGGACGGCCGAAGGGTGTGAAGGAGCAGGATGTGTACATCTGTGATTACCGCTTGGACAAGTCGGCTCACCTGTTCTACAAGATCCACCGTAACCGCTACCCAGTCTGCACCAAGCCATATGCCTTCAACCATTTCCCCAAGCGGCTCACGCCCAAAAGAGACTTCTCGGTGAGAGCGATGTGGGGGAGGGGGAGGGGTCCTGATTTCTTAACACAGAGAGATATTTTAAGAGTGGAGGCGGGTATTACAGCCCTGAGTGCCTTATCTTGCTCACAGTGTTGAGGCTGCCTGCAGTAGCAGTCACAGGTGAGGGTGGGGCTAACAAGAAACAACAGGGAAAAACCGCACTGGATTATTGTTACAGATCCAAACCACGTAGTAACAGCCTGCAGGGAACCACATCTAAAAACCTGTCTCTGATGTTAACATGTTGACAACATATTTGTTTGGTAAATCATGCTCAGTATACATTGTGACGTTAACGAATTTGAAGACAGATGATAGCATCCCATCTTTAACTAAATGCTCACTTCTCTGTAATTTCTAAACTGTGTTCACTGATGTTATTGTTCATTTACCTTACTATCTGCTGGCAGTACTAACACAAAAAATGATTTGATGTCTGATTTTGATGTTCTTTGCAGCCTCATTATGTTCCTGACAACTACAAGAGGAACGGGGGCCGCTCGGCCTGGAAGAGCGAACGACCCAAAGGAGCTGGAGGCTGCGAGGACGACGGCTCTTCCTGTGACCGGGGTGACGACTTCCCACCCGAGGCAGAGGATGGGAGAGGAGTGGAGGACGACATGGATATGGCTCCGGAGGATCCCGAGCTTCTCTCAGCGAAGCCCAGGAGAGCAGAGAGGGAAGGAGAGGGAGACGAGGATGAAGATGAGGAGGAGGAGGAAGAGGAAGGGCAGGAGGCTGAGGAGCGCAAAGAGCTGGAAGAGGGCTCTACAGAGAGGATAGGAGAGATGCTCGAACTCCCGTCCTCTTCGGCGTCCTCGCCGCTACACCACCCGGCGCTAGGCAGGAGGGAGGCCCAGAGGGAACGGCTCAACAAAATCCTGCTGGATCTGCTGCACAGAACTCCCAGCAAGAATGGTGAGGGACCGGGAACAAAGCAGGGGGGTAGGTCCACAGATAAATAAGGGTTTTAAGTTTCAGATCACTTATTGTAACACATAATTTTATACATGTTTGATAATACATTTTATACACCTTTTGTGAATGGGTAAGGTTGAAAGTAGTGCAGGAAACTCAAGTCCATTAAAAAGAGCAGTGGGTAAAGAGGAAGTAAAATCAGCAGCTCAGATTTCACTGTCATTCATATTTATGTTACACTCCTTTCAGCCTTCATCTAACAGATGGGAACCTCAGTTTTATATCTGCTGTTTTGTCCAAGTCCCTTCCTCCCATGCAGTGTTTCAGTCTGTTGTTTACCAGAAAGTATCTTAATCTAGATCAGCTTTTAACACCAGATCTGTGACTAAACTCAGTGTTCAGAGGATAAATCCAGTGATTTGCTGTTTTAAAGAACAAAATCAACAATCAATTGATCCTAGTAACAAGTGTTAAATGTGTAGCTAAAGCCTGATACAGCTTTTTCAAAAGACAACACTGAGTCCACACTGCTGCTTTCCTTCATTACAATTATAACACAGGCACCATTTGTTTTGAGGTAATCCCATACACACCACCCTGCTTTCAAAAACTAGAGAACCAGATTGTTTTAATCCACCAGTGAAAATAGTCCCTAGCAAATGGATTGTTTACTACAGTGCCCAGCTGTTTTCATGTTGAGCAGGAGCAGGTGGGCCCTTGTGCCACGTGGACCAAAACAGTTGCTTTTGGTCTTTACGTGTTTTTTGTAGGTATTATCAAAGATTTGAAATCTCACCAGCCTAATCATTGAAACACAACATCTGCAGCTGCTTCACAGTAAAATTCCTCCAAGGGCACCACCATGCCATGTCGTCCTGAAGTGCTGAGGAAGTGTTTGCTGACAAAGCATGGCAAAGGAGCAGATTAAGAAATAATTTGGCTTTTTTTGGTGGATAAAAAGTTGGGATGGGAACTATTCAAAAACTTAGAATGACATTGAGTCCAGTCTTACAAAGAATAGAAAGAATAGAATGAAATTTGCTGACCAGCCTGCCCAAAATGTCACCTGAACACAGTTAAATGTCTGATAGGTAGTTTCAGATGGTTAAAACATTGTTGGACACAGTTTCCCAGTTTGTCTGACAGACATTTTGAGCACTTTGAAGCTTAAAGTAGCAGTAACAGAAGAGAGAGCATTGCCTACCTTTACCTTTGCTGTTTCTTTGATATAACACCTTGTGTGTGTCAGCTGTTTCTCTCCAAGCTCCTAATTCCCACTCTCTCTCCCTCTGTGATCTTCCAACAGCCATAGATGTCACTTATCTCTTGGAAGGAGGGCGCGGGGCGGCGGCTACGGCGGCGGACACTTGGCTTCGGTGATTTCGTGGGGAGGAAATAGCGTTGTTTCGTGCCTGTCAAGCACACCGCCTTTCACTTTGTGAGCAAGGGGCAGAGAATGGAGAGAAAGCAAGAGGGGAAATGAGCATTGTTGGTTATCTGACCATTAAGAACCACAATGCATCCCTGGGGGCCTCTTCCAGCTTACCTCTTCCAAGACTGTCATCTCAACTTTGAGAGCGTGGAGGGGGTTTGGAAGCGCTGACTCCATGGCAATTTCAGCTTTTCAAGAGTTCTCAAGGAGCAAGAAGAGAGAGCTGACCCAGACTTCTTGCTTATTGAAGTAGTATGATGCAAAACCTGTTTTTAAAAAAAGAAAGTGAACATAGGAGAAATAACCCATGCACTTAAATGCATTGAACATTACAGACATGGGTAGATGAATTCCACTAGCAAGCATCAGAAATGAAACAAGTGGTACTGAATAGGGATGGATAGAGGGAGGGATGGTTTAATCCTTTCAGTAAGAGGGGATGTGAATGCTGGAGAATTGTTTCCCCTTAGTGGGACCTAGCTGCAATGACAAAATGTAACAGATGGGAGAAGATCAGCGCCTGAACTGTGTTGGGGATTGGGGGTGGGGGGGGGTGGAGAAATAGAAATGTAAGTTGAGCGGTGTGCTCAGATGCTGCTGCTCATGAGAAAGAGAACAAGGGTGGTGAACTGCACTTTTGGTACCATGGATATTGTGAAGCTCTGTGTAATGTATCTATAATGAAAACACACTAACACTCTCACAGTATTGAATGATGCAGTCTGAAAAAAGAAGAAAAAAAAAGAAAAAAGCGAGTTAAAAAGTCTATTATCTTTTCCCTGTTATACTGTAGTAACTCATTTAGGAGCAGAGGAGGCCGGGGGTGTGTTTGTTTTTAGAGTAACGGGAGGGAGGGGGGAGACTGAGTGTGCGCTTTCGTCAGTCAAAGTGTCTTGTTGAGGTTTTAATTTTTTTTTTATTTTTTTATTTTTTCCCCTTGTGAGGCAGTCAGCTTCGCCCCTCTTTTTTGAAGTAACATGATTCACCAGCTTAACTAAAATCAGGCGTACGGGGAGGACACCGGCTCTAACTGTAACGCCTTACACAGCCGTGCTCTCCGACTGCCTTTGCGTGCGAGTGTGTGCGTGCGTACACACTTACTGTGTGTCTGTACTCTGCCAGATTTCTTGAAGATATACCTTTTTAAAAAAAAAAAGAAAAAAAATTAAGGGCTCGATGGCAATTAACAGTTTTAAGAAAACTATGGAAAACAATACTTAACATGAAATGTATCGTGATGGTCATATTTTCTTATATTCTGTGAGACGGGTGGGGTGGTGTATACTGTATAGTGGGAGGGGGACTTAGGAATTTTTTTTTTTTTTTTTTTTGTCTTTAGACTATGTTCCTGGTTGCCATGGAGAATGTTTTAAAGGAAATTGTGATATTTGATGAGATTTCTTTTTCTTTCCCCAAATGCCTCTGCTAAAAAGGGACAGCCTGCAATGTCCCAGTGCGGTAAACTGACAGAGACGTGACGAGAATGAGACACTGATGGAGGGAGAGAGGGAACGGGAAGCTGTACAGTGCCAAGTTATGTAAATATATACACTTTACATTGAGGAGTGTCTCCAAAAGCAATATCTTGAAAATGGATTTTGTTTATTATTGTACTGTACAGGACTCAGCCCTAAATGTATTATGATTATTATAATAATGATAATATTTCTTCCGTTTGTATTACTATAATGAAGACACTTAAGCTCGGAGGAAAATGATTTTTTTAATGTCCAGAAAATCTCACCGTAATTGTCCTGATGACATAAAAAAAACTTAAGCTGAGTTTTTGTTGCCTATAAATGAAATTCATCTATGTACTGCATGAGCGAGAAGAATGTCAAACGGACACAGAAGGCATTGGGACATGACAGTGACTCAGCAACGACACCTTTGTCACTGAATATTGTTAATAATATTACTTTTGAGGAGAAATGTACTCCTTGTTTTTTGCTGCAAAGTGTTGAACACTAAAAAAACAAACCAACATAAAAATGTTATGATATTTTTAAAAGGGTGACAGAAACAAAAGTAAAGCTGTCAGCTCAATATCATGTTATTATTTTTGTTTTTCTTTCAAATAGGAAAATGGTTCCGTTTTGTGATAGCAGTCATTGTATGATGCTTGTACTTGTATTTGTGTGTTTTTGTGTGATTCGTTTAGTTCTTTTTAGACAATCACAAAATAAGATGCAAGCATTGTAAATGGCAGACTGGCGGACATTTTGTGATGTGTACAGTTTGTCAAAAAAAACTTCTTCCACTCGTTAAAAGTTTGTAATTATGATTCTTAAGTCATGAAAAATGCTGTTGGTTTTTACTTTTTGTTTTATATTTGTTTTTTTGTTTGTTTGTTTTTTTAATAAAAAGCACTACATTATTGTGAATACACTCCATGTTGTTGTTCTTTGACTACTCCTAAGACAGCTGACAAAAAATACAAAAAGATAAAGGAAGATGTCCAACTTGTGTGTTAGCTCTCAGCTAGAAAAGTTTATTCATATCTGCAAATTAATTTGCATTATGGCATGTACGCTTTACAAGTTCTTTGAAATGTTTACGACATGAAACTGGTTTGACCAAGGACAGTGGACACTAGAGTAAAATATTAAGGAATGGAAAGTCTTTGCTTATGTGATATAGAGACAAAAACTATTCCCAAAGGGTAGCCTGATAATTAGACTGAAGAATCATACAGTTTTCAACTCAGCTACTACCTGAAGAAGGCTAATGTATCGTAGCATTACTAGTGTAATGTTCCTATAATGAATATCTCTGCATTTGCAGCACAGATGCCTTTTAAACCTCTTACAATTTATTGATAAATGATCATTTATGACTGAGTCTTTCTAATAGTGGAAAATACTAGATGAAAGGAAAGTGAAGTTACATTCCTCTCTTTCCATATTGCAGCTGCTCTGTGTACTTAACTGAAAGTTCAGGGCTGCATTATGTGAAATGAAAATTTGGTCTTTTGTGATGAAGGATTAAACCTGCCCCCTCCACAATCATTCAGCTCTCTTGGCTGCTCCTTCTCCAGTTTGACTATGGAAAATTACAGCCATTTTGTCTTAGATGCATTTTCAAACAATACAGGAACACTAGCTTGTTCATATTCACATTCATTAGAGTCAATGGGCAATGTAAATTCAAAATAACACTTTAAGGGAGCCATATAACATCCTCAAGATGGCAGCGTGCAAGTACGCAGCGGTGCGATTACTCGTGTTTGACTGCAGCATTTTTCTGCTTCTACAGGAGAGAGGAGTCAAACCAAACTTCACTGTAGGCACTACAATGACAATAAAGCCTGTGTCCTTATGTCCAAATTCATAATAGCTGCTCTTGGTGGTGTCCCTGAAGGTCAAAGCACAGCAACATGTTGGCGTACTAGCTTGAGCTAACCAGTCAGATCATCATCAATTATTTTTTTGAGCCACATCATGCCAAAATATTAGGCAAAATTATTTGAATTAAGCTGTCATTATAGTTGCAGTACTCAGCAAAGTGAGGTTGTGCCTGGATGTGGAAGTAGTAAACATAGCTTTACAGTGCAGGCACTAAAATTTACAATGAAAGGAACATTTAACAACAGACTGAAAAGGACAATTTTGTCTCACTTTTTCACCTCTTACACACAGACAGGTGTTTTTTTTTTTACCTGCCAAACCTGCAGTCTTCATCAGAGGTGTCGCTGAGACTTCCCCTCAGATGATTTATATGGATATGATCGTCCTACCTGTTACCACATTAATCAGCTGACAGGAAGCTTCAACAACATTTCTGATGAAGACTGAAAATGAAATGATCTCTCATCAAAAATCAACGATTAGAGAAAAAGTCCAAAACCTGTCTTCTTTCCTCTCCCATTAATCATCTCATGATCCCTCAGATTTATCTTTTCATGCAGGACTTTTAATTTGTAATAGTGTGTTTGTTGCTATATTAGTGGTCTACTTTTACTAAAGTGAATTGAATACTTTTTCTACCACAGCTGAAAACTTACTATGTAAGCCCAATTTAAAGTTTACATACATTATTTGTTTTCAGAACCACATCAGATTTATCCAACTCTAAGATAAACGGCTCATGACTACACGTATTAATGCAATTCATTTACCTGTGCAGCATGGAGATCCAGCAAGGCCTCTGCAGTATCGTGTCTTTGTTGCTCATTTCTGGATTTCATCCTCTCCTCTCGTAGGCATGACGCATCCAACATGGGTTTACCTCTCAGGTAACTGTAGGACCCCAGTCTACAGACACCATGTTGTTGTTTAAAGCAGTAGGGCAGCCTAAAGAGAAAGAGAAACTACAATTAAATGCCTGTAGCAGTAAGGTTGTATTGCACTCACAATATTACAAGTTTTGAACTTCTATATGTTCATAGTGGCCTGAGTGCCTCACTGATCTGAGCTTATACACATGAAATCAAGTTCTAAAAAACATTATTTCTTATAGTCAAAATAATCCAGAAATTATCAGATGACACATGGTATTCTGTTAATTACAGAGTACTTTGGGTCAAAGTTACCCAGGACATTTGTTTTGAAACCATTTTTTTTAATCCTGGTTGTCAAAGCGAATCACCTGTGACATGTGAAATTTCTGGAGTGACATGGTGGCCCAAAAAATTGTCCGACCAGACTCATCACTTATTTCTTGGTCTGGATTATATTCCGTGTCGTTTTCAGCTTCTAACACTTCCTCTTCAAATCCATCCTCACTGTCAGTTTCCTGGCCTCTCCCCTCCTCATCAGTGTGGTGATCATCAAATATGTAATTAAGAGCCTCACAGTATATCGACCTGCCATGGTGCGGCCACACAATGAACTGTGAGCAGAGCCTCAAAAAGTATTATATATCTAAGCTACAGGAAAAGTTCAGTGTTATTGAAATAGTGTTGCAATTTTCTGTGAGAACTGTCAAAACAGGCGTTTTTCCCGAGGGAGCGACACTCTACTGGGCAAAGGTTCCCGCAGTGGTTGTGTCTGTCTGTCTGTCTGTCTGTCTGTCTCTCTGTGTGTGTGTGTGTGTGTGTGTGTGTGTGTTCATCTGACAAATGAGGATGTACCTGTGCTCAGTTTTTACTCTAATTGTTGTCTTCCTCCATTCATTTCTAATGAACGGAACATTAAGAGTGTACAAAAGTTGAATAAAACTCACAAAATTGTATGCATATACAATACAATTTATTTTGTGTGTTCAAATACTCTTTGTGGACAAAGTCATGGAATCTTAGGTCAATCTGAACAAATTAACTACATTTTTAATAAAAACTTTTAAATCGGTCAAATTTGACCGGAACACAACATGAGGGTTAAAGCAGGTACAATATATATATATATCACAGTATCCCACAATTTAAAATGATTCTAAATAATCCCGTTTAAACTCAAATAATTCAAATAAACTTAAATTTAACTTATGTAATTAAGTATCAGGAATCTATATAAATTCACTGACCACAATGGCCATGGAAGTTATTTAAAAATAATGCAATTATCTTCTCCCTGAAACATTAATTTAAAATAAAGTAATAAACAACAGCTCAAACTGGCTGAAAGTTGCACCTGTCGTCAGCCAGCGTTAGTTATCGTATGGTTGTTCGGTTACAGGGGTACCAACTCCAACACGAGTTACAAGAGAGCCAAAGGAAACACTTAGCTACATAAACGTAACTACATAAAGTACGTTACGTTAGTACGTACCTTACTGGTCACTGCATGCACGCACGAGCATTGTCCGATATTATTCCGCTTGAAAAACATTTTTGCCTGCGTTTTTCAGTCAACTTCTTGCATTTTCTTTCACAACAACTTTTGGTATTCGACAAACTTCTCGTGGTTTCTTGGTCAAGCTGCATTTCCCTGTCGTCTCACGCAAACAAACTTTTGACTTGGGATCTGTCCAATCACAAACAAGAAGTGTCCCACGTGATCTGTAATGTTTCTGTTGTGTGAAATTCGTGTTTTGTGAGTTGTTTTTGTGCTTTCTGAAATGTTGTCGAGGTTCTTTATATATTTATTTACTTATTTATTTCTTTTGTGTTTGTTTTAAGAAATGTCGTTGTCATGTTTTGTGGCTATCTACCGTGTCATCAACTTGCCTCACCGATTTGGAACCTGTCAACTGTATACTCGCGATATTTCAGAACTTGAATACTGATAAATACTGTTACTTTAAATGTTAATATTCCGCCTCAACATTGCAGTCTTATCAAGTCCATATTAAATACTTAGCTACTTATAATAAGTCATCTTCTAGCCTAATTTTACCGAAGACAAGAGAGAGTACATTTTAAATTTTATCAAATCTCGCGTTGATCTCGTAGTTTGGACTCGCAGTTGCCATAGTAACGCCAATGACGCCCAGTGGTTCACTCTGGCGAGCAGCACAGTGGTGTTAGCAGCTGACTCATCTGTAAACTTACATTTGGGGCACAACAATGTCTAGAAAGAGACAGGATAAAAGACAAAACAGAGAAGGCGAATGCTGAGGATGAGAAACACGCAGGTTAGATAATCGGTTTTTCATCAGTATGTTTATCTACGGTTGTTAATGCGGCCTCCTATAGTGTTAGCGCGTAGCTAGTTGCCATTAATGAGTCGACTTGACAACTGAAATTAATTAATTTCTTAACTATATGATGTAGGCTGTTGATGATGGAGTCAGTTTTCATGCATTTACACCTAGCAGTCTTAAATGCCAACGAGACACTGAAGCATTCACACATTCATTTGCTTTACTTTTATAATTATCATAGTGGATTTTATAGATCTTAGTAAATGTCTGGGATGAAATACCATCCTCACTCACTAGCTAGTGATTAATAAGAGGATAAATTATCAACAGGTGTAAACTCTGGCCTCTGTTGTTTTTAGGACAGACTCCACGTGAAACACTGCCCGTGCAGACCTTTGGTAAGTAACATCATCAGGCTGTTTTGGTGACAGTTAAGAGTTGGGTGGTTAATGTTCTAAATCCACTGTCCCACAGATGAATATCAGTGCTCAGGAAACGTGGAGATTGACTTCCCTGGGCTTTGTGCTCTCCTGGACATAAAGGATGTCCCAGCTGTCAGCACCAAGCAACCAGCCTCCTCCACCACTGAAACTGAAGGAGGGGACACGGGTAAATAACAGCTCCTCCTGATTTGAACAGCTTTGCCTGAGAAGAAATGAAAGAATTAGGAACATTCAAGACACTGCAAATATAATTTATGTATTGCACTGTATAGATCATTATATCAGAAGTCTGAATGTACAATATTTGTCCTTTTTATACTTTCAGCTTCAGTTCACTTATAATCAGTTTAATTGTACCTTCAGAGGACAGCCAGTCTCAGACAGACGCAGCATCTTCCTGGTCTAAGCCGTGCCTCCAAGTGGAGCTGGAGAATGAAGACCCCCTCGGGGCCAAGAGCATAAAGGTTTCTGGTGAGAAATGTTCATAACCATATTTCACTCTGGTTTGACATTTGGATTTTTCACTTTATACAGTCTCTAAGTTTCTGAACAGTCCACAACCAACAGTGAGCTCCTATATTTAATGTCATAATCAAGTTTTTCTTGAATATACACAGGATGGAAGGTAAGTGAGCAGATTGCCAGAGTGCTACAGAAGATGCTTCCCTCCTTGAGCCAGCTACAGAGGCTTCAGTAAGTAATGAGCTGCTGCAGAGAGGTGTGCTCCAGTTACATGGAACAGGGTTACAGCTGTCACTGTTTTGTTCTTGTTTGTTTGTGTAATCACTGTGTTGTGTTGCAGGTTTTGGCAGGCAGGGCTGTCAGATCGAATGGTAATCTCCCTCATGAACACAATATCGCTGTGCTCCAACCTCAGGTGAGTGGGTTCTATTGTCACTCACACTGGGAGTCTTTGTTTTGTAGCTTCCCGAATCACAGTGGGTATAAATGAATTTGGGAGGAAGAATGGGAAACTAAAATTGGGAGAAAATAGGAAGAGAGAACATCACAATGAGTTGAACATTATCAGTCACTCAGAGTTGCTGATTCATCTCCTCTTCTTTATTAGGGTTGTGGCATTAGAAGGCAATCCTCTTCCAGAGCAGAGCTACCACCATCTTCTCTCTGAAGAGAGCATGTGAGTCACCAAGCAGCTACACGTTTCACGTAGTGGCTCAGAACTGATGTAGCATTCACACACAAACAGAAACACAAACATGTCCGATTAATTGTGTGTGTTTCTTTGGGTCAAGCATCGCTCACTTGTCCCTGCGAAATAACCGGATAGGAGATGAGAGCGCTCGTCTGATCGGGTCTGCCCTCTCAACGACCAGATCCTCTAACAAGAGCCTCTTGTCGCTCAACCTGGCATTCAATTCTATTGGTGACGCAGGTGCTGCTCATATCGCACAGGTATAACCCAGAAATGATACCATTTTCCCCCCAGTGTGTTCCCCTTATGTCCGCTGACATGTTGTCTTCATCCTGTTTCGCCTTTCAGGGCCTGCGCTTGAATTGTGCTTTGCTCTTCCTCTCGCTGTCCAACAATCAGATTGGAGACCCGGGAGCTGCTCAACTGGCTGCGGTATCCATTTACATGAATGACTTTAACCTGAGAGATAATGCATTTAAATCAGCAGTTAAGTTGTTTTAAATTATATTCTGCTCATCGCATTATATTGTGTAATTTAATAAGCATCCGCTGCTCTACACTTTTTCAGATACTTGGCGACTTTGCTCTAACTCATGAGGAAGTTGTGGAGAGGAGGAAGCTGCTTCTGGAAAGAACGCAGTCTGTATGTGTGGTAGTTTAGGTCTATAAATACTAAAATCTCCTGTTGAAAAAGTGAGGGCTTACTGACATTACTCACTTTGCAAAATTGTCCTCACTTCGGAGGTCTCAAACTGGTTCTTACAAGTCATCCCAATGAGAACTGTTCACAGTGAGATGTGCGGATTATCCAGAGTAACCAGGACAGCGTTACATAATACTGTTAAAATTTTCACTGTAATGAACTCCACAAAGGAAATTCCATTTACCTCCACTGTAGTAGGGAGTTGTCAGAAATCTTAGACCTATATCTTGAACTGTAACAGTAACAGCTATCTGTATGGCCAGATAATCACTAAGAGTGAGTGAGAAAATGTGATGCTTTTTACCTTAAACACACTTTGTAATTGTCTCTAATGCTTTCTGTCTGCAGTCATCTCTAAAAGTCGATTCAGATCAAACGTCTGCTGACCAACTTCCCTCAGCACCCAGCAGCACCTCGCTAAGCAGCAAAGGCACCTCCAAAAAAAAGGTCAACACTGCTGTAATTCCATTGTATTTGGCTGTGTTCTGTATACCCTGTACTATGGATTCTTGGTATCTGCTTAAATTACAGGAAACATCCAAAAAAGACGAGAAGCCAGCTGCCAACAGAGAGAATCCAAAGTCTAACAAGAAATGTAATAGCTCCTGTCACAGATAAGCACTTGTTCTATTATCGTCTGACAGCAGGGTGCTTTATCTTTTCATGGCTGTCTCTTTAAATCTCTCCTAGCCTCTGATGCAAAGACGTCTCAGAGTAAAGGTGGCAAGGCAGGGGGTAAAGAGAAACAACAAACTCCACAGGAGGTATCAGACATATGCTTTCTGAATCTGGACCACATGGATATAAACGTGCACAGTAAACAGCTTTTAATGTCAATTTTCTGCAGGATCAGTCGAGTATTGCCCTGACTGAGGTTAGTCTGCATTTTTATTTTGAGATAAAATTTTATCCTTAATGACTCTGATTCTGATTTAAACGCACAGTATGCCTCCATGCACTGGTCTCCTTCCCCACCAGCAGGAGGAGTCAGTGGAGATAGGGAACCCCCTGCTGGATCAGTCGCTGAGGCACAGGGACGGACAGATTTTTCTGCCTGGAAACACAACTCTCACTTCCCTCAACCTGGCAGGTCAGTAACTGCAGAGTGTTATACACCTCAGCTCAAAAGAAAAATTTTAAAATCCTAAAACAAGTCACATCAAGGTATTTCCAGCACAATTATGGTGAAGTTTTCAACTGTGATTAATGTGGAACATAAATTTTGTTGTGCGTGTTGTTGTTTTCCTCAGGATAAGGAAGGTTGTTTATATTACTTTACACAAGTTTTACTTTTTTACTGTCATTTGTTTAGAGAAATGTTAAAAGATGTTAAAATGGGAGACTTATGATTTACAGGTCATGTTAGGTTAATGAAATCATTACTTGTTCATGAAAATAAAGAAAATAAACAATGAAACTTTTTAAAGAGTTTTGAAGATTTGAATTAAATGGTTATGTTGTGTGTTTGTAAAGGAAATAGAATCACAGAGAAGTCACTGCCTCAGTTCCTGACGTTACTAGAGATGCAGAGTGAGGGAGGAGGCCTGCTGCGTCTCTGTCTGGAGGTGTGTCTCACCTGACTGTTGTGCCAGTGCTTCATTTTAAATTAACTACTTTTTCCTTTTATTTGTTGTCTATTGAAGTTAAATTTTAGGCCAGTATCATCTTTATTCAACTGCTATGGTTTAACTATTTCAGTTGTATTAGTCAAGATTTGTGTCAGTGGTTTATGATAAACATCAACTTTTGATGCAGTTTACAATTGTGGAGGAGTATAAATATAATTTGTATGATGATTTCAGATCTCTCTCTCTCTCTCTCCTCTCTCTCAGAGAAACTGCTTCCCACCAGAGTGTGAGTCCTATGTAAAGATAAAAGAACTGATAGAACTTAGAAATGTGCCAGAAAAAAACAGCTCTGAAGTGACACAAGAGGAGGGACGCGGGCATAGTGCTGAGAGGACTGACATCTAGAGGCTTATACTGTGTACTTTTAATTTGTTATATGATAATAAAAATACATATGCACATATATTTTGTCTTGAGAAGTTTTAACAGCAACAGTCTTGTGGTATGAAAGGGCAGTGGCCCTGTACACATTAAAAACCAGATGCCTGTTTACAGATCTGTTTTACTGCTTTGTTTTGCTCACGGTCAGAATTTACACCAAGGACAAAGACAGAGAACAGCCAAATACCAAGTACTAAATATAAATGATCCATTGTTATATTATGTGTAACTCAAGCCATGTTGCACTGTTTTCTGACATTTTATACACTGAACAAATTACCGTAATTAATCCCTGGGGGGGAATCTGCATTGTTACAGCAGCAGCAGGATATAGACAAGGGTAGGTATGAGTATAATTAGGAGAAATATTCACACCAAGAAAACATATGTAGGTCCAACAAATTTTTTAAAATCATATTTTAAGTGTATAAAAATGTAAAGAGTGCATGGTCTAATCATCGGGACTGCCGTGTATCTAAAATTATTCTTTATTATTATTTATTTTCTTATTTTTCATTTTCATCGGAAAGACACTATACATATATTTTGTGTCAAAATAGTGATTGTTGTTGAAACTATCAGGACACTTCATGTGAATAGTTATCAACAGTCTGACGTGATAAAACCTTTTTTGACTAACTTCGGCTACGGTGGAACTGGGTGGAGTTTCGACCTTACCAATATGGCCGCTGCGCTGCGTGAAAGTCGTCACTTCCGGCCCGTGCTCAAAGGAACCACCGATATGAAGCCCTCGCTTCCGGTGAAACCTCCTTTTCGGCAGCGGCTATTTCCTCGCCAACATGCCAGTGAGTATCCGGAGACCGTTGTAAAATGATATTTTTACCATTTAACCGAGCGCTGCCGGGCCGCCACACGGCTCAACGTTTACGTAAGAAATTAGCGATTCGACTGGGCTCGGTTTTAGAGGCTTTCGTTGAGTTATAGTCCCAGTTTTTCCACAAATAATCGTCCACATTTGAGCGCATTGCGAGCGCATTGTGAGACAAGATGGCTGCGCACACACCGCAAACATGGAGCCAGTTTTAACGGAGGATCTGAACGCGCTGCTAACCAGAACATTAACAGTCATGATTTGCTCTTGTTTTAAGTTGTCAGGCGGATGTTTAGATTACTTTACCGCTGATCCACAAATATTTAAAGAATCACCCGCGATTGGTGAAAATGCGCAGCCTGCGTTACCTAATCCAAGAAATGTAGGCCAGCCGAGGAGCCTTCACGTTTAGCAGAACAAAACAATGCTAATACATCATTTAAGCGGTGTACTTTTAAGCTAAGTTATACATTTAAACCACCACGATCCAGCCACGTTTCTGTGATGTAACTTGCAAGTAATTTTAGAGCTGACATATTTCTGACCAGTTCGACAAACATTTCCTGTCCTAAGATTTTTAATTTCCCCTTTTCTTTCTTCAAATACAGCTCGCAAAAGACTTGTTGCACCCATCCCCTGAGGAGGAGAAGAGGAGGCACAAGAAGAAGCGTCTTGTTCAGAGTCCTAACTCTTACTTTATGGATGTGAAATGTCCAGGTAATTTTTTTCTCTACACGCAGATGCTCAGATTGATACTTAAGTTTAGCCACAGCAGAGCAGGTGTTTACCTACCTCAGTTTGAGAGTGTTAATTGGTGTCTTGTCTGTCTTCCCCCCCAGGATGCTACAAGATCACGACGGTGTTCAGCCATGCTCAGACAGTCGTGCTGTGTGTGGGCTGTTCAACAGTCCTGTGTCAGCCCACTGGAGGCAAAGCACGTCTCACAGAGGGTCAGTATTACCCCACAGAAGACATGTTATCAGACTCTTACAATAAAATAGCAGATTAATTGTAGTCAGGTGCTGCCTGTGTACTCACGTTTAGTAGAACCAGCGGCCATGTGTGCATTATCAGTTAGTGAAATATGATATATCTTGCTCAGCCTGGGCAATGTTCATTTATTTTTTTAAGTTTTTGTCAGCAAAGAGAGAAGTTTTTTTTTCCCCTATCAGACCTAATTCTCAGCACCAACATATAATTGGCCTCACACTTTGCATTAACTCTCAACCAATATTTGATCCAATATTCTAGAAAAAAGATCAGGGTTAAAATGCAGCACGTAAAATCCAGATGCTACAATTTATCACATGACAGCCAATCAGGCTCTGAAGAGCCGTTGTAATAATTTACCTAACCATCATTGTTTTATCTCAGCTCAGCTAGTGTGACAGGTTTATCTAACATAGCTTATTGTTTTTTTGGCATGGGATTAAATGAATTAATGAATTGTGTATCTAATGTATGTGACGTTGGCCGCACTGCTAAGTGACTGGACTTCCTCTGTCGTGGTCTTCCAATCTCATTCCAGTGCCAGATCAACCTCAGTTTGCAGAAGGGTTGAGCTAGACCACTGGCTCCCCCCTTTCGAAGGCTGAGGACAAACGTTTACTCTGTAGCTAGTGTACAGGTCTGGTACTGCTGGTGGCACGATTATTGTAGCTTGTTTAATCTCCATAATAGAATTGTTTCCAGTTTTCTTGTCAAAGTTGCCATGTTAGAGCCTGGTGTTGGTTAGTGGCACTTCTGTCCATGCACAGTAAATGTAAAGTAAGTTGGTCAACCTAAATGGTCACATGATCCAAAGTCTTGTATCAGCACTGTGTGGCACAATAGGAGCGTGCACCGGCTGCAGTATTTCTGTACTGTAAGGCCTTCTCTTTTGTCAGCAGCGGTCTGACTGTCATTGTCTCTCCTCTGGCAGGGTGCTCATTCAGGAGGAAGCAGCACTAGCTGTTCTCCCCGGAGCTGAAAGGGGAGAGGAGGGGATGGACCGGTTGATATCAGCGTCTCGACCCAGCGGTCTGATCTGAAACAAGACCTGAGGATGAAGTGGACAGCAGATGAATTTCCGCTGTTTGTGTCGTCAGATCGATTGTTGCTGTAACTCCACCCTCCAACCCTGTCTCTCTTAATAAAATATTGTTTTGGCTAAAAGAAAAGTTTCTGTGTGGTTACTTTACTGTTTTTTTTAAACTGTACAAGGAATTTGTTAGACATGTAATACAAAGACAAAGGCAGTAGTCTTTATATCACAATACCAAACTGTACTTAAATTCATTTAGTTTTTATTAAATCAGAAAAAAGTGCAGCTTTTACAGATAGGAGTAATAACAGTCTGGATTTATTTCTTTGAGTCATGTCTTGAATAGGGCTTCAACTAACAATCGGTAGCATTGATTAATCTGCTTTTTTCCTCCATAAATATAAGTTGGTCTTTAAAACTAAGGAAAACACTGAAAACCCCCATCACACCATCCTAAAGCACAAGGTGATACCAGATCAATGTTACAAAACCTCAAATTTTCAATTTCTGATCCTGTCAGACCAAGAGAACTGGTCAATTCTCACTCTTGAGAACCTGGAGTCATGAAATGTCATTTTTTGGCGGTCAAAAATAGATGCAGATTTTTTTTTCTCAGTTGTGTAATAATTTCTAACTAATATCTACATTTTGGTTTTAAGATTTTTCTGCTACAGAAAGTGGTCTACCTATTTTTAACAGAATTTTAAATTCCTCCTGTACAGCCTTCATCTTATTAACGCTACCTTCCCACCTTTGAAAGAGACAGGATCTTTTCAGCTGCATTATAAGCCAATAAACCTGGAGTACCTTGAGAAGCCTTCAGTTCCCCACCACCTCCCTCAGCCTCTCTCTACCTGTCACTCCCACTCGCACTGGCAGTCTCTGTCTTCACCTCCCTCTCCCTGAGCAGGTGTCGGATGGAGGAGTTCTGCGTGGACAGGGTGCTGGACAGGAGCGGCATCAGGCTCCTGAAGCCCTCCCTCAGCTCCTCCACGTGCTTCTCCAAGCTGTGGATGTGCATGTCCAGCTCCCCCCTGCAGCCCTGCACCTCCGACAGCACGTCATACACCAGGTTCTGCATCTGTGTGTTGGGGGGGGTGGGGGGGTTTGATGTTGATGGTGGCACATGTAGGTCAATGCAGGGAAGAGCAAGAAAAGGCATCAGGGGATGTTAGATGATACTTTGCTGAGGTTTTCACAGGATCGGATTTAAAACGGTGCGTTCACTTGCCTCTCTCACCTTGCAGAGGTCCACTAATGTGTTCCCCTGATCTGCCAGCGTCCTCTTCTCCATCTTTACTCGACGCAGCCTGGGGACAAAATTATTAATTTTGGAGAAGTGATGAGAAGACACATTGAAAGGGGCAGGTCACCTAAAATGACTAAAAGAACAATTCATAAAAACAACATACTGTGAATAGGTTTTAAAGGGACCTGAGTAGAAAGTGGTTAGAAAAATAAAATAAAAATAAAATAAAAACTTATGGTCACAAAGGACAAGTGCAGGATAATGGTTAAGTCTAAAATGAATTGAAGTTTAACAGTAGCACAAGTACAGAGGAAGTCATTATACAGTGGTAAACTTTGTTAACATTAGCCACCAGCAGCTAATGGTCATATTAAACCTAGTAAAGCTGTAGCAGCAAAACTCCTAAGTGTACTGAATGAGCACCAGTGAGTTAAACTTTCCACTTCTAAGAGGAAGACTGTGTTATTCCCTCAGGATATTAAAAAAAATCTGCAAGGCTACATACTGTACTACTATAGGGATAAAGGTAAATTTTGTGATTTGGGTGAACTGACCCTTTAAAATATGCTCAATTTCAATTAAGCCCTTAATTTTGTCACTTGCTTTAGATTACTGCCCAGGTAGGGAAAAAACAGTATTTTAAACCCATTTGTCACATTGAAATTTCCCTTGATTGGACAGATTGTTAAAAAAAATACATCAATCAAACATTAGTGACAGAAAATGTGGAAGAAAGTGTCAAAAAGTGCAAAATAACTCATTTGTAGCATGAACATACAGTAAATACGGTTAAAAGGCTGTTCCTCCCTGCACTGTGACATGTCTGCAAAACTTTATATGAGGGTTAAGTGTCTTACTGGTGGATGGCCAGGAGCAGCTTCCTCTGATGCATGCGGACTCGGGTGTGATCTCGTTCCCTTGACAGCTTAGTGTGTTTGTAGATAAGCCAAGTCTCTCTCAGCACATTTGCTGCAGCAATTTTTATCTAGTGAAAGGATGCAGAAAAATCACTTGGGAGAGTTATTTTATGTTTATGTGCATAACCTCAAAGGCCTGTTATTCACTGCACATGCTGAATATCAGCAGTGTAATGTAAAATAACCAGTGTACTACACTCATTTAGTCTCATACTCATACTCCCATTACTTGATTTTCCCTTAAAAAAGAGATAAAACTCTGCTCATAGGGAGAGATAATTCTGCTGTTTTCCAATGAAAGATATCTTGTTTTTTACAGTGAACCCAAATATCTGTATGTTGTTGAGTAAAATGAGTAGATACGTGGTATCTAAAGTGTTCTAAAATTGCACACCATAATCTGTTATGGTAAATAGTACTAAAACAAAATGAAGGCCTGCTGTGAGGTTACAGTCTGAGCAGAATCTCTCTTTCTTTTGAGCCTCTTTAGTGAAAACTATCATGTAAAATACAGCCACACTGATAGAGATACTGGTTAATTACCCTCTTGGTGATGTGGGAGTCCATCATAAAGTTGTGAACATGTTTCTCTGCTCTGGTCAACTCCAGCTTCCTGGCCACTACTGCCACCACCAGGACAGTGCAGCCTGCTCCCTGTGAGCGACAGAATCAGACGTTTAATATTGTGATTTGCATTCAGAATCTAAATTGATCTACTGTTCAGATTTTTTCCCCCTGTGCTTACCATTATACCAGTGAGGAGGCAAATGCTGCGTCCACAGTAGGTGTGAGGCACCACGTCTCCATAACCAATGGACAAGAAGGTGACAGAGACCATCCACAAAGCCTCCATGTAGTTGCTACTGAGGTCTCTGTAGTTGTGGTGCCTGAAGGAACAAAAAGGGGCTCATTTTATCTCTGTGACACTGTATTAGAAATGTAGAACCTACTGATCTCTTTTTTGGGGGGCATGGGCATGTCTATGGTTTTATCAGATAGTTACAGTGATGACAAACAGGAAATGTGAGAAAGAGAGTCAGGAAATGACAAGCAGCAAATGGTCTGGTGGTCCAGGAGTCGAAGTGGGGACTCGCTGCTCAGGGCATTCGTAGCCCTAACCACTCGCACATCGGAAATTGAAATTTTGATTCATCATGATGTTTTCATTTATCTTATATTTTGTCTTTTTTTGGTCTTAAACGATACTTTTTGTCTGACTGTTGTTGAATGTCTGCTTTCACATTACTGATGATTTTTTCCTTACCAACTCCTAGTTTGCACTGCATTTTGTTTAAATCCATATCCAAACTTTATCAACATCAAGTCACGATTAGGTGATGTTTGATCTTGTCAGTATCATTCAGCTAGTCCAGATATACACAGCAGGGCGAGATTGGATTTGTCTCTATAGAAACATTAAGTAATACTGTATATCTACCAATATTTTGATGATATTTAATATTATATTAAATATTTCAGCATATCATCACATACCTCTCACAGACATGTAGGCCCCACGCTGCCACAATCCACAGAGAAACGCTGAAGATCATCAGCACTGTGCCGGGGTAGGTGGTCATTAGTGTTTTCCCCACAAAGCGGGTGTTGAAGTGTATCTGAAGATCACAAAGACGATGCATTACGTCATTATTTTGACAGTGGGAGTCTACTTAGCCAGACTATTTAGGATAGCACCTGTCAGATTATGATTATATAATACAGAGGAGATGAGGGATAAGAAAACTTGTTCTCAATCTGGCTTGATACATGGATAGTAGGTTTGGCATTGCAGAGGGGAGACAAAGGTCATTTTCGTCACTCTTAAATAGCATTAATAAGGGAAGGGATTAGCCGGGTGGATATTATCAGCTGTGGAAAAGAAAGCAGACAAGCAAAGGAGAGCTAGCGAGGGGCATAATCAGCATGTGAAACCACTGGGATTCATGGGAGCGAAACTGTGATAGTCACACCTCAAGTGTCACACGTCTACAGACCACTCGGCCCACCTAGACATAAGACATAAACAGACGTGCATGAAATGTTCATAGAGGAAGCCCAGCCCAAAATATTGACTTTAATATCCCATGAATCATATCCCCGTAGCAGGTGCCCACTGCCACAGCGTTTTAAAAATCATATCAAAATTGACAGTTCCCTCTTCTCTTTAATTTCAAAGTGTTATGATCTCATCACAGTACTATCCAAGCCAGTTAAGCCCAAAGCCAGATTCTGAATAGAGCCTGCAGGTAAACCCCCCACCCTCCACACACACACCTTATTTAGCGCTCCGATGCTGCGGGATGCGGTGTCTGTGAAGAGGCGACTGTGCAGCATCATGGCCCGGCCCAGCAGGTAGAGTCTGAGGAACATGGGCAGAGCCAGGATGATCTCCAGCTCCGTCTCCGACAGCGACAGACGAGCCTTGGTCTGCTGGAAGTAGTCCAGCAGGCCCACCGGATAGGGATGAATGGCCACGGCTGCCAGCTCCAGGGCTATCAGGGCCAAACGGTCGGTTGTCATGGCAATCCGCCAATCCTCTGCACCGATGTCATGAACGTAGAGCTACCATGGAGATAGGGAGAGTGAAATATAGTGAAACTGAGCACCGTAAAGAGCTGCTATACATAAATCTTTGGGGTGATTAAAGCCATAAGTCAAATACAACAAAGTAATGTTTATTTTTTCTGACTTTTCTGACACTTTCACCTCTTCAGACCTCTAAAACTCCTTCAAAGCTCAGATCCTCATGTCTCTAAAGCCATAAACTATGAGAAGGTCACAAGTAGAATTTGCTTCCTTTTAAGGGGCAACAGGACAAAAAGTGTGGGAACTTCTGATACAGAAACTTCAGGGAAATTGTTCTAAGAAGCAGCATATTAAAATGTATTCCTTCATTGCAAAGGGGGCTCTATTGTTATAATTTGCCACACATTTTCAGAAAACCTTTTCAGCTTTGAGAGAATATCCCTGGAGGAGGAAGCACTCTGATTACGTAATCATGAACAGATAAATTACCTGCACCTCACAGCAGTGGTACGCTATGATGAGGCCGAGCAGGATGATCGTAGATAAACTGATAATGGACTTGAGTGTGAGGGAGTAAATGGAGCTCTGTGGGAGACACACACACATAAACACACAAACAGACATAAACATTACATCATTGTCAGCTAATGGCTGTTTGCCATTACAAAGCTCAATCTATGAGATGGCATTAGTGATCCCGTGTAATCTTCTAATCTTACATATATCTAGATAATCCACTTGCTTGATATAATGAACATTATCTTATGGACATACTGTCCATTTCCTGTAGCTGCTGGTAGATCAGTTCTCATACTGACTCAACAGATTTTACGGGTATAAAGATCATGATTAACAGGTTTTCTTTTCTTTTTTTTCAATCAATACAATGAAAAGAAATGACAGGTGAAGTGAAAGGCCTGCTATGTTATTATTCAAAATGTGATTTATCAATCAGTAAGACTGAGACTGCTCTTTTCAGAAAAGATAGTAACTCTGCAGTTGATTCTTTCTTAAAAAAAAAAAAAAACCCTCCACAGTCCTGAATTTCATTCACATCTCTCAAGAGATTTCTCAGGGCTTTAGTCTGTTTTTCCTTTCACTCTCTGACCTTGCTGTAGACGCTCCAGGAGAGCTCTGTCTCCATCACCATCATCACCACCCCGAATAACCCCACTGCCAGGGCGCAGTCGGCCAGCCGCTGCCTCCTCAGAAACAAAGCCCTCCTGCAGACCAGCCGCCAGCCAATGGTGCGGGTTTTCCGCTCGTGGTCATCCTTGCTGTCTGTCTTGTGCTTTGGACTGGGCTGAAGACTGCAACTGGGGCTTGGAACAGGACACTCGGCTCCCGGCAGCAGGCCTTTACCCCCCTGACAGGTCCTGACGATACTGGGACATCTCGCTGTGCGGCTGGAGGTCGTCATCCTTGCTGGTGATGATGATCTCTGGGAGACTTTGGCGGTCGTGCATCTCCAATGTGATGTTACCTGACTTGCGCCGCCCTCTTCCCTCAGCATCCCTAACGTCTAAATGCGACCTGCTCGGGCCCTTAAAGGGCGACCCGCAGGGAGAAACGGGGATGTCAGTGAACGAGGTGACTTTCTCCTGGAGTCTGTGAGATCCTGCATTTTTGGCTTTGCACTGGTGATTTCGCTCCTTGTGTCCTGGATTTTGTCTGCTCCCCCCTGACCTTTTCTCACATTTCTTTTCTTTGCCCTTGGCTTTGTCTCCCCTCCTGTTGGAGCGAGGCGAAGGTGTGACATAGAGGTGGCCATTGTATAAAGGTGTAGTGGCCATGGCTTGGGTCCTGTCCAGCCACACCGTGTGATCGGATGATGTTTGGACTGTGTGGTGTATCCCGCACTGCGGAGTGCAGGCCTGAGGTGGAGGAATCATCCTTGGTGGGAGGAGGGGGCGCTGGTCCTCCACCTCGTCTCCATCCACCACTGACAAGTTCATAGACGGGGAGTGCTCCATGGTGACAAGGTTTGAAGGTGATGATTCACTGAATCGTGATTGATGAGCAGAGATGAAAGAGAGAGAGACTGATATTAGTCCAATGACACACTGAAATACAAAGTTCCACTTAGCATCTGTAGTTTAGTCACCAGATTAAAATTTTCTCTTACCTTAGTTAGTTAACAAAATCTCTGAGTCTATTTCAGTACTATCTAATCATGATTTAGACAAAAACTTCACCTCACAGTCGCTTCACTGGAGTGTACGCTCCTAAATTAAAATTATCCTTGCTGTATATCTATTTAAAAATGCTCCTTCAATCTTTATTCTTACCTTTTCGGTCAGGTTTCCAAGTCAACAAGCAATCTCCTATAAAGATGAAAAATAGGCCTGAATTCTTCTGTAGACAATGGTTTTATCTGGTGAAGTATTTTAGCATTCAGTCTTATGGTCCTGAAGGTCACATCTGCCTGAATCGCAAAGAGATCCTGCAAGTGAAGTCCTGTTGCAACCTCCACAGACTCAAACACATCACTTCCATAAAGAGAATTAAAATTCAAACACAGTGAAAACTTATTTTGCCTGCAACAACAAAGAGCTACGGTGCAATCAGATCAAAATATTCCAAACATCCTCGCTCCACATGTATGAACTTTCCAGCAATCCATTAGCAGCCCCGGCATCACAGGAGCCCCTCCCATTAGATTGGAGAAGAGGTTGTGAACCTTTCCTGTGTATGACGGCATATGAGGTAAATACCCGTAGATATCCATTACATTGCATTTACTCCCTCGTTTGGTCGTGTGTCCCGCTATATGATTGTCCACCATCAGGGCATCTTCCTTAAAGCTGGAGGGGCTTAATGATCGCAAAGACTCTAAGTTGCAGATGTTGCATGGAGCAAAGGCAAAGAATGAGTCATCTGTCAGAGTTTTTTTAGCCGGGATTGGCAGATTTCCTCCTCCCTATATGTGTGTGTGCGTGTGTGTATGGGATGCCTGCTTACACATGGGTGCCCTGGTGTCAAAAAGCCGCCTGCAAAGATTCTCACAGCCTGATAAGAAGTGCTAGTAAATCACTTTTCATTTGTAATTTCATCAGCTGGCGTCATTATTTTCGTAAGAGAATTCCAACTGCGTTATACAAACTTGTTTTTTTTTTTCAAATAAATCTAATCTTTAAAAGAGAATAACGGTCTTCAATTTGAATTCAGCAGATTAGAACTGCAGATTAATCAAGTGAGACAGAGATCTGATACTTATGAGCTTATGAAATATCAAATATGTCACCCCTTAACCGAACAATATGCACAGAGCTGGGTGGAGTATTAAGCATTAAAGTCATAACAATGACATTCAGCATCATTTATTTATCTAAATCCCTGTGACAGATGGGTGCACAGATAATAGAGCTCCCTCCAAATGGAAAGACCCAAGGAGCAAAGGGTGGGCGGAGCGCATCCGGATAGTAGCAGGATAAAGAACGTCATTATTTAATCTGAAGACAACATGTATTTAAAGATAGATAGAGGGAGGGGGAGAAGGAGGAGGAGAGGGGTGGGTGGGGGCTGCTGAGGGGCTTGACTGAGCGCAGCAGGGAGAGCAAAAACATGGTGATAGTCTGATCAGTCAGTATGATTTTTACTTCCCCAGACATCCCTCCAGATGTAAAATAGATTAATTATGCTAAGACTACTCAGTTCTACTCTGAGACTTAGCCAGATGCTGCTGTCTGGATTTTCTGTTGTTTGTTTTGATATTCTGCAGGCAGTGAGCTCCCAACTGTCTGTGCCTCAGTGCATGACTGTCAACACCAAACCCTTGCGGATGGTATCTGGTAAATACAGACGGTATCTCATATCCACGCAGAGAACTAGAGTCTATAATATGACCATTTAGTTTGCTGAAATATAGAAAACCACAGCAGAAGTGACTCTACTGTGGTGATAGGGACTACAAATGTCTAAAAGTTATGTTGTCCTTTTAATAACAAGATGCCAAAAGGATATATGCACATCTGCAAGGCTTCAAATTAATTCAAGCCTCCAGCCAAATGCTTATAAATCCTGGCTGCTGTAGCTGGTAGCTAAGTATGTCAATTCTTCTTGCCTCTGTGGCCGGTAGCCAGCACATCTTCAATTAGTCTCTTCTACTGCAAATCATCCATTGGCTGCTAAGAAAGTGAAATTAAACTGGGATATTCTGAGTCCACTAATTGCTGTGGCTGGTAAATGGCAAATCTGCTTCATGCTCTGAATCTTAAGAGAGTGCCAGTTCATCTTCTGGTCGTGATATTAATTGCTTCAGTCTGAAGCATCAGTCACAAGATAAACAAGTCCCATTAGGATTCAAACTGCGGTAACTTAATTCTGTGTTTAAAGGTTAAAGATTGTGATATGTGTTAAAGAAATAATTTGACATTTGCCTCTTTGTCAAGAGTTAAGATGATAAAATTGGTACCACTCTCACATCTGTCTGTATTCCCAGTTTGTGTGTCTCTCATCAACATCACATTCAAGTCACAGAGCGAAGTAATATTTTGTATGAAAACAGAAAATAATAGAAAATAACATCAATGTAGAAATAATATAAAAATACACAAACATACAAATGTATGTACACATTGTATATACTATACAAGTTTGGATGATGTTGCAAAAGCACAGTTTGTCATTTCCAGCTGCCATCTTTGTTTGCATTAGGAAACAGAGACACAGTCTGGAAAATACTACACAATAACTTTTTGATTGTGCAGAAAATAGATGGTCAGAAGAAATACCTTCATAACATTTATTTAAAGACAAATGTTAATGAGAAAACATAAGAGGGATACTAGGGATAATCTGTTAAAAATAGATAGATAGATAGATAGATGTAATTAAACTACATAGACTAAATAAAGGTATAAATAACTAGAGGGGGGAAATAGAGATTAAAGATAGACACATGTAATGAAGAAGCTACAACCAGGAAATGCTTAGCTTATCTTGGCATAGTTTAGCATAAACTGGAAAACATGGGGTAACAACTAGCTCGGCTCTAATTCAAGCTGCCTATCATCGCCTATAAAGCTCATTAAATGACACTATTTAATATTTCCTATGGTGTAAGGATGATTTTTGCTCATCAGCCATCTGAAAGTCCTGGAAATTACTGTTGCCGGTAAAGAAGTAGTTCGGCACATGAGCCCATAACTTGTCGTTTTTACATGAATGTGTGGATTAAACAAATAAAATACAATGTGGTTATTAGTCAGTTTTAAACGTGTTGTTTAAACGGTGTTGTTTTTCGAGGAAAGCGCGCTGTTACCCCCTATTTTCAGTCACTATGCTAGGCTAATGTATGCTAACGGTCTCCTAGCCGTAGCTACGGGTTTTAGCGCTAGCGGCTCGAAGCTACATGAGTCGTTACTTGCATAACTCACCTGTATCTCTTACCAGAACTGTCGTCAGTCGGAATGCATTGTGGGTAATGTAGGCGCCAGGTTTTGTGAGGAAAGAACAACATGGTTGTGCTGCACTGACCCTGAACACTGACGGTCAAGAGTCAGACAGAGGAGCGATGCTAAATCGTTGGAGCAGCTACTCTTTGAGATTTCACACCATAAAATTTTATTGGATAACAATCTACTTTGGTTCAGCTGCTCCCTGGCTCCAGGGCTTAGCAGGAGCAGGATGTAATTGTCTATTAGAGGAGAACTTCATCTACTCAACTCCATTCAAGACCCCAAAAAAGGCAGCTCTGACAAATCAGACGTCACAGGCGAGTGGATGTATGTGCTGGTTTTGTCGATAACACCCTATTAAGTGGAGGGGACGTGTCAGCGTAGGAGAGGGCCCAATCCAATCAGCGGAGTAATTAAAAACACACAGCGCAGCAGCCCTGATGGCTGATGGCTGCATTGTCAGGGGCGGCATTCAGCATTTAGCACAGAGAGGGATGAGCTGTACTGATGCCAGGCCAGAGCGATGGCCACCACTGCTGCTGTGCAATTAAAATCACAATCAGGATCAACAAAATTAAAAAAAATAATAATAACAAAAACAGATGTGCAGAGAATGATCAGTGGCTCTATTACCACCATATTATTGTCCACATGATGCTCACTGTCCTCCTCCAACTCTGTCATCATTATTGATATGGCTTTAATCCACACCCTGCTCGGTGTAATTAGCCTTCTCTTTATAGCATTGGCTCCCATCATCTTCTCGTTTCATTTAGCCTAGTTTCTTCCTCGTTAATTAACACCATCACCCACCCCCTGAAAAAGACAGGAATACACTCCTGCCAGTGGTGCTGAGCTCCAGCCAGCATGCAGTTGGAAAACAAACCACCAGATGTCACCCACGCCTCAGCGCCTCTAATCTGTGTTTTTATGAAGCGTAATGAATTTTGCTTTTGGCACTGTGTCACACCGGTGCTTGGTGCATAACAGCACGAGGAGCTGGGTGTTTTTTTTTTCCCCAACAGAAGATAAACTCAAAGTCAATTTTGCACACATTCAAGCTGCAATGTTACAAGCATGCAGCAGCAGCAACAGGATGCTTCTCCTCTCATGATACATTGCAGTCGCCCGTAGTGTGTCCTCGCTCGCCTGCTTGGTGCAGTTTTCCCTGCTTTTAACCGGTGACTTAGCCATCCTTCTTCTCTCCTCCGAGGGCCACTCTCCATCCTCTGTGCGCAGCCGAGCATGAATCTGTAGCTCGGGAGCGCTCTGGATGTGTGACAGGCCGCCTAGGAGAGGGGGGTAATTCCGAAGGGCAGTAGAAGTAATAGGGTAATCTATTATACAGTCCAACTCTTCCTTCCTCCTTTCTTGCTCCCCCCCCTCCCCTCCTCTTCCTCCCTCCTCTCTCAGTCTTTCGTTTTCTCGCTGCCTCTGCCCTTGCATCAGCATTTCGTGAGGACAAATGAGAAGTAGAGTTTAACTATGCACATTCCCGCTGCCCTCCTGCAGAGCCCAGCACTTTCTCAATTAAACTGGAGTCCATCTGCCCCGCTGATTCAAAGCTCACCCCCCGTGGGGGTGGGGAGGTGGTGGGGAGCTCGCACATACTCGCAGGCAGACAGTTTCCAGTCCACCAGTGCGTGACCGTAACCACTGTGGTGTGTTATCATATGTGTAACCAGCAGCCATATATTTTTGACACATGTCGAGCTACACGTTAACCAACCGTAAGAAACACACACACACACACTCAGACGGGGGATACTGTATCCAAAGGGGATTGAAGACAGGGGATAAGTGTGAAATGAGTAAAGTTTTAACCAGTAATTCTGCTCCTATCTATCCGATCTTTATCTTCACATATAAAAAGGAGGAGACACTTTTAATGCAGACAACTAGATTTCTTTCAGTATTTCTTTTGATAATGTCTGTTTTGGTGCACACAAAGAGAATAAATGGGCTTGAATGTGCAGGAAATCCTGTTAATGCTTGGTGCAGGTTTTGTGCACAAATTTAGTTTTTTCTGCACAGAACAGTTCCCCCCTCATCTTTTCTGTGTTTTACTGCTGACATGTTTGGATTTCCACTGTTTCCACACTTTACCTCCCTCAATCAATTCTCCATCAGCACAGGGATCATTTCAAACCACGCACATCATCTGTTTCTGTTGTGTTTTATAAGGTGAACTCATGGCGGTGGACCAATTAAAACCTGCTCTATCTTCAACCCTTTCACCCCCATCACTGACATTTTTCTCTATTGTGCTCTCCATTTTAGTCCCACCTCCCAGAGAGACAAGGAAGGTACAGAGGTAGAGGGAGCGAGAGAGTGAGAGAGAGAGTGAGAGAGAGAGAGAGAGAGCTCACAGCGACCATCTCCTCCTTCTCCTTCCTCCTCCTCCTCCTCCTCTTCCTCTTGCGCTCCCTCTCTTCCAGCACACACTCACACTCTTTCCCTCCGATGCCGACTGGATGCAGACTGGGGGATTTTCAGCAGCTTCCTGAGTCTGTCCTCCCTTCTCCTCTCCTCCTCCTCGCCTCTCCTCTCCTCCCTACCCTCCTTCTCCTCCTAGTCCTCCTCCTCCTCTTCCTCTGTCTCCGTCCTCCAAACATCCGGAGCATCTCCTCTTCTGCCTCCTGTCTTCTCTTGCTCCTCACCACCAGGATGTGGCACTCGGTGGCTCTCCTCCTCTCTGGATTCTTTGCTCTGATCCACGGTGAGCCTGTCCGTCTCTCTCTCTCTCTGTCTTTCACTCTGCTTTTAGAAATCAGATTGCAGCATCTGCACTTTAGTCTCAAAGTGTGATTTTATAGGATTTTGGGAATGGGACTCTGTGGTTTTTGATGCTTGATTTGTGAGATAAACACCAGAATAAGATTTTAAAGTAGAAAACAAAAAAGACTCCAGAAGCAGGAAAGTGAGAATCTGACTCACCTGTTTGCTTACTTGTTTACATCTCTGAGATTTTTCCATAGTTTTGTTTTTCTTCTGGATGCACATGCTGTGTTGACCTAGGGGTTGGATGCCTCTACATGAGATGTTTTAACAGTCAGACTGACATCTAGTCTGTGCAGTGAGGCAGATGACAGAGACAGTGTGTAAAAGAATCTGAAGCAGCAGTCATAACATTTCATCGCTCCTCTATCCTCATTCCAACAACCCCCACCCCCTCGACCCCCACCTTTTTTCTGTATGTGCACGTCAGGGGATCATACTCCATAGAAAATAGGTCATAGATCAATTGAATTGCACATATAGAACGGCTCTTCCATCTTGCCGACTCCCTGTCGTTTTTGTGGACGTGTTGCTGCAGCCGAGCAGCAGAAGTCGTCGCTGAATGTAAAGGGCTGACAGTGGGGTGACAGAGATGAGAGAGGAGAGGGGAGTGGGGGGGGGGACTTTCCTTACAGCAGCAAAAGGCTTTACAGTTTTGTTTGTGTGTTTTCAAAAAAGAGGTTTGAGGGCCAGAAAGTGCAGCGAATAAAAAGAAGAGGACATGCACACAGGGTGAAAGTTTCAGGCTGTATTTCTGCAGACTGAATTTCAAAGACGCTAGAAGCACCTTACAATACCATGAATACACTCCTCTGCCACTGCCACTGCTCCATTGGGACTTAAACCCAGTCTAGAACCCTGATTCTCTCCTTGTACATTCCCTGAGACAGCTTCTAAATCAGAAACAAAAAATGTTTCCGTGCTGTTGGACACTGTCCCATATACAGTACATCCTGCATCTGCTTTTCTAGCACTTTACTGAGGTTATATAACACCAGACTGAAATTTCCAAACCAAGAAACCATCTTTTTAATTGCTGCACTGTTGCACCTACTGGAGAAATAATTTTATAATAATCCCCTGTACTGTAAGATATAACTGGTAGATTTAAAAACCATGGGAAATTGACTAGAAGAAGCTACGGTTACACAACATCCTTTACATGTTAAACTGTACCTTGTTGTTCAAAGATTCTACTTTAGTTTATTGTTATGACTTTCTAGCTTTAATGTTTATCAGCTTTTCTATATATTATATTTCATTATCAATTATCACTATATGTTTCTCACTATTTCTATTATTCTGTTTACTCTACTCTTCCTCTCAGATTTTTTCTTGTTTGTCATTTCGTCTTGTTTCATATATGTGTATTTCAGTTGACTGAGCGATTTTTATGTTTCACTTCTAGCTTAACTGAAATGTCAAGATAACGTGACTAATGATAAAAGATCAGTTTTTATTTCTGCTAATTTCATCATCAAATTTCCAGTTCTTCCTCTCCTTCCTCTGTATCTGTTCCTTTCAGTTATGTTCCTTTGGATGTATTTATAGATGAGGAAATTTAGTTCCTGAGGGCAAAATCTTCTGATTTGATCAGCAACTATTTTCAGTTTCCCTCCCTGCCTGCCTGTACTCCCATCCCAAAGTCTCATTTTATTCCCTGATGAGGTTTTTATTGGAGGTTCTTCTTGAAGATTGGTGTCATTTTTATTCACTTCACAGGAAATTAACACATTCTTAATCTGCCATTAGAGGTGAATAAAATGTTGGCATGCATAGATTTTTGTTATGATTTCAAGTGTTCCTGTCTTTCCATTTCCAGATTAAGAGTTTGTCAGATCCTCTCATATTTGTCTGCCTCTCCAGTGTCAGTTGCAGGGTCCTCACCAGAGGAACCTGCTGAAGAACCTCCTCAAAGACTACAACCGGATGGAGCGGCCAGTGGGAAACGACTCCCACCCTCTCACCGTTGTCTTTTCTCTCACTTTGATACAGATCATGGATGTGGTAGGTGTGAAAACATGTTTCCATATTACAGATATATTATGTGTTTAATCGGTGTGATGAAGCTTTTTTTTTTTTTCCTGGGGAACAATAAGCATTCAGAACCTCTAGTCTTGTTTCAATAATTAATATGGAGATTAGCCTGAAAAAAAAGAAAATTCTAATAATTCAGTGCCAAGTTAAGTATTCTGTTTGTTTATGCCTGAAACTGTGATATTAATGATAATAATAATGGTGATAACTGCAGGCTTTATGCATTTAGGGATTTGGAGATTATATTCTACTCTCTGACTTGTGATTTACAGAGCAAGTAAAGTCTAAGAAAAAAAAATGTGCTAAACATGTTTTAATGTTTTGTAGGATGAGAAGAACCAGGTCTTAACCTCTAACATGTGGCTACGGATGGTAAGGACCCCTGAGAGACTTTGAATGTTTGAGGTGATAATGAATTTGCAGCTATTACGGGTTTAGGTGCTTTTTATGTTTTTACATGAACTAGAGAATAAGAAGTGATCTACACTGTGAATCCAACGATAACAATGTGTAGATGGATTTTTGGTTGTTTTGCCTGAATCAAATGATTTGTACCTATGATTTATTTACATTACATCTAAACTGAAGAGCAGATGGGATTGGAGATAACGTAGATTGCCTGTAGTCCACTCAGATACAGACTGTATCTGTGTGTGTGTGTGTGTGTGTGTTTAAGAGTTGGTTCGACCACTATCTCCAGTGGAACCAGAGCGAACATCCGGGAGTTAAAAACCTCCGCTTCACCACAGATCAGATCTGGACCCCGGACATCCTTCTCTACAACAGGTAAAACATGTATACACCCACTTAAAAACACACCTCACACACACATTATATTTCAACAAATGGTGTCACTCCCTCTCCTGTCCTTCCTCAGTGCAGATGACGACTTTGACTCCACCTTTAAGACCAATATTCTGGTAAACTCCAGTGGCTACGCCGAGTATCTGCCTCCAGGTGAGCCCCCCCCCCCCCCCCCCCTTTTTTTTGTTTGCCATTCATGCTCTCACTATCTTTCATCCCTCTCTCCCGTCATATCACTTTGTCTCATTCCACAATCTCCACATGTCTCTCCAGTTTGTACACTTGACATTAATATTTTCTTAGTTTAAAAACAAAACCTCTGGTTACTCACTGGTTACAGATTCCCAGTGCTGTGTGTAATACCTATAAATAGGAGATGCTCGCTTCCTCTGCTTCCTGTCTTCACCCCCAAAACGCAAGACCCGTGCAAGCCTGTGAAAGTAACAGCTCCCCTGGGTTTCCACAGGTCTTTACTTTGTATTTCTTCAGTCATTTCTTTATACGCCAGATTACAACGGGCTGAGGCTGAATCCCTGGTGTTTGGGGTGGGGGTGGGGGAGTTGAAATGGCCCTCTGAAGTAAAAGTCAAGGCTCATGAGCTCAGAAAGCCACCCTATCAATTCTCCCCAGTGGTCCATGTTTATTAATAGGTTGCCGCTGAATGTAAATACAGGAGCTCCTTAATGCTGTGATTTGGATGAGAGCCAATTAGGGGGGAAGAATAAAAAGATAGCGCCCTGGTTTGGTACAATGAGAGGAGGAGGTTTTACCACACATGCATGATGAGGAGGAGAGCAGGGGAGATGGAGTAAATGGCAAAAAATGAGGAGGATGAGGAGAACAGGGGAAAAGAATAAGCACACAAGCTTTTCCGACTCCCTCACACAAGCCTGGTTGCAGTTCCCGAGGTCTTTTCAGGTTGGTTATTGTCAGTAAATAAAAGGTAACAGGTCTGTGGGTGGCAGGAGTGGAGCAGGAGCTTGACACACGGTAAATAATTTAAAGGTGCTGTATCCCACGTGTCTGCTGCATACCACCATTTGCAGAACACCTCTTGTTGCTGCGAGAGGTAAAGGTGGGCCCCGCTGTTACGTTTGGGTTTAATGGTATGGCAGGAGATAAGGCAGTAGCAGGTTTTTAGCTCATATCTGTGTTAGGTGGCATTTGCAACGTGGTAATCTTGTCTCCGGGCCCTCGTAACGCCTTCTTGGAAAGCGATATTCCAGAATGGTGGTGTTTTATTTTGGGAGCTACATGTGCTCTGCCAGAGAGTGAGAGAGAGGAGAGAGAGATTGTTCCAAGCTGCAGAAAGAGAAAAAGAAAAATCCAGGTGTCTTGTTTGAGAGTGTTGGTTCAAGGTTATGTGATATCTTCAAAAATATACTGCACATGAAGGTGCACATGAAGGTGCACAGAGCAGTGGACTGCAAAGGCAGACAGAACTACCTCTACCTGATCAGTGTAATTCAGGGGATTACTGTTTCAGGGAGCTCATAATGGGAGTAATTATAAAGACATCATCCCCATGAAAGCAAAGGCAAGAAGTTAATGTTAGTGACTTCATTTTACAGAGTGTGGCTGTTGCTTAATTTGGTGTCATTTTTGAGACCAGCTTCTGCTTTAAAACCAGCTTTCAACCTGCTAACCTCCTTTCTCTGCTTCCAACCTCTTCTTTCACGCCAGTCTCGAGGCTGATTTGCATGTCGGCAGCCTCATAATGAATGCCTTTGAGATCCTGTAAGGCTTCATTGGCGTTTTTGGTTTTGTGTGCGCATCTTGAACGTCTAAATGGGCTTGATTCATTTATTTCAGTAATTACTTTAAGGGCTGGAGTTTGCCAGCGTGGATCATTGTGATTCTTCGTTTTGGAGGGGGGTGAGGGGCGGGAGTGGGGGTGGATACCAGAGCGCAAGTGTGTCTTCATGATTTCCTGCTCGCATGTGCCTATGCATAGCGCCTGAGAGTGCATTTATTTTGCATAATAAAAGTGGTAATCTGATTATGGCGCAATCTCATTTTTTCAGTGTCACTGCTGATGTTTCCCTCCATCGCCGAGGCTTATAGCTAACAGCTGTGTGTGCAGGCAGGGCACAGAAACAACATTTGTTTGCAGAGCAGGATATCTGAAACCTGTGAGTGACAATACTGCTGCCAAGTTTTTTTGTTTTTTTATGGGTATTTCTTTTGATTTCTAGTCTTTGCTTTCACTTCTCCTGCATCTAAACTCAATTTCATAACAGAAACTCTCCATAGACCTGCACAATCTTAATAAAAACTCTTGGTTGTGATGCAGCATTTTCCTCACTGTTTCTATATAAAAAATGTTAGGTGGTTGAGTAAAGAATCTAGTCCCCAGATCTGGATAGATATGAAATTGATAAATGATGATTACTTGATATTCAGAGCGGGCTGTCTGCACAACACAAGTGGTCCTCTGATACATCTTTCCCCTGTCACCTCTGTACATGAAACTGCAGGGGTCAATATTGTCGTTTAGTTAATTGATTGTGGAGCTTTAACTCTCTGCCGTCTTCTGTTGTCTTGTCTTCCTTTGTCTTCTTGTCAGGAATCTTTATGAGCACATGCAACGTGGATGTACGCTGGTTTCCCTTTGACATCCAGAAATGCGAGCTGAAGTTCGGCTCTTGGACATACGACGGCTGGCTGCTGGACCTTCAAATGAACGATGCTGACACTTCAAGCTACATGCCCAATGGAGAGTGGGACTTGATAGGTAAGTAGCGCGAAGCCATTGGATTGTATTCTCAACAAAAACGTCAAGTCATAGAGCAAAAGAGTCAATTTCCCTCTGTCCCTATGCTTCCAGGAGTTCCTGGCACCAGAAATGAGGCCTTCTACGATTGCTGTAAGGAGCCCTACCCGGATGTGACATTTGTCATAACAATACGGCGGCGAACGCTCTACTACGCCCTGAACCTGCTCATCCCCTGCGTGCTGTTGTCTTCTATGACCCTGCTCATCTTTGTGCTGCCAGCTGACTCCGGGGAGAAGATCTCACTGGGTGAGTGGATCAAAAACAGCTATCAGAGATGAAACAGATACATAAAAGGCAGCTGCAGTGAGAAAACTGGGCTTGTTAGTGCAACATCTTGGCTTCTGAACGCGCACGCAGCAAGATACAGACCAGTGTGAACTTCAGTGCAAGTCCATAAAAAATAAAACATGTTGAGCAACTGTTTCTGTTACTTTCCCCAAATACCATATTTACTCTTAAAGGTAGCCTGTTAAAATTTTGACCACGAGTAGCACCATGGAGACATGTTTTTGTGCCTCAATGTGCCAACGAAGGCAGGAAAGAGGAAGACTGCTAGTTAGTAAACATCGATGTAAACAGTGCAGCTGTCAGTCTTTATAAAAAATCATCTTTGCCAAAGTCTTATGAGGAAGGAAATGCATTCAGCACATTTTTTAGGCCTCAAGTATAAACACAATGTGTTTCAGTCGGATACAAAATTTACAAGAGAAATATAGATGACAAAAAATGATGATAATGTTGCGTTTTATGTAATGATCTATGGTATAAATCACATTACTGACCAATAGACTGCTAACAATAGGAGAGCTGTAAGACATGTTTTCATTTTGATTCTTAAAGTTTTATATCTTAGACTAGAATGGAAATCTGCAACCACACTTGCCTCCCTCAGCACCAAAACTACCCATGAAGTGCCCATGAGAAAATCCCATAGATGTAAAAGTACAGGTATATAGCACAACGAAGCTTCAGACAGAGCGCTCACAACAAGAGAACCTTCCTAGTATAAAGGCTAAGAAAAAAAATGAAGGAGTGGCACTGAAGACTACGGGGAGGCATGAAAGAGGCAACGGGAGAGGGTGTGGATCCGAGAGAGGAGAGGGATTACAGAATGAAATGAAAAGATGAAAAATGCGAGGAGGAGGAACAGAGATGGATGGATGTGGGAAGGTAACGAAAAAGGCAACACAGACAGGAGGAGAATTCAAGAGGGATGAGAAAGGACAGCACAAAAGAGAGAGGGAGGAATGATGAGGAGGAAAAGGATGGGAGACAATCGAATCGCACTACAATAGGCTGAAAGAGAGAGAGAGAGCGCGGGGAAGCAGTGGAAGCAGCCGCAAATAAATTTCTGTTTTTGACCTGTTTTGAGATGAGTGATATTCACCTCATCAGGATAATAAAAACTCTAGATTGTCTAAACCTTTCTGAATGGAGCTGGAGAGATAAGTTGTTTAATTGAATTCTCAGTTGACAGAAAAATGATAACTGATCAGTCGTTTTTAAAAACAGAAAATACCATAATAAATGGAATATCTGCAGACTGTCAGTCACACAAAAGAAGCAATTTGGAGGCTCTGTAAAACTGTGAAGGCAGTGCTCCACTATTTTAGGACATTACATTGACCAAAAAAATTCAATCAATTGAGAAAACAGTAAACAGATTAGTCCAATAATGAAAATAATCATCAGTTGCCCCTTTCTAATAAAACATCATTCGCAATGTTTTTGTACCTGTCTGATCGCTCACTGAATACAGCAAAACAAATTCTGATAAATGCCTCTGCTTTTTTGCGAATACTATCTGGCTCATGTCTGAGAAGGAGGGAACTCAGGGAGGAGGCAGCGACAGCATTGTCAAAGTATCCTTAACATCAATACAGGATGCATTACGCAGCATTTCTCTACTGACAAAAAAAATGCCAACCCTTTCACACACGGCCAGTTAACCTATTGATGTAATTAAGGCTAGTGAATTGATTAAGGGGAGAAAGCTTACACACTGCCTTCCAGGAAAATACTCTGTCACTCCGCTTGATGGAGGACACATGGGGACCAAGTGGCTGAGCCTTTAGGGTTAGAGGACCATGCTTTTAAAAAGAACAAGTGTCATTTTTGAGATAAAAAAAAAGCAACATAAAAGAAGCATTTTTAATTTTCTTAATACCCTTAAAGGGCATTCATATTTTATCTAACGGCCTAGGAGTTTAATTGAATGCTCCTGAATGGGGGCAGTTATGCCAGCAAAGCACTCCCTAAATTCTGTCTGTTGGAGAAGTGAGACAGATAGCGTGGAGCCGGGTAAATTAAGTTGGAGATGAGTTTCAGTGCAGGGTGTATGAAGGTGTGTGTTCATGTGCACGCAGGCGGGGTTTGGACAACTTAAAAAAAAATGGCTGTTTGCTGTGCTGAAGTGCTTTTTGCTGTAGAGGTACAGAATGTCAAAAAGTAATTCACTGTACGAGCATTAGCTGGTCATTTACATAAATCGAACCTGATCTCATCCCGAGTGTGATCATTTATCAAAATAACAAACACACTAATGCAGTTTCTCACAAGAAAGCACCAGGGGACTCAGAGGAGGAAACCACAGTATTGATTGCTTAACAGAAGTTCTCATATCTATCTATCTATCTATCTATCTATCTATCTATCTATCTATCTATCTATCTATCTATCTATCTATCTATCTATCTGTCTGTCTGTCTGTACAGGTATCACTGTCTTGCTGTCTCTCACTGTTTTCATGTTGCTGGTCGCAGAGATCATGCCAGCCACGTCTGACTCCGTCCCTCTCATAGGTATGTAGCAGACAGTGTTTGTGTGTATTTTCACAAACGATTTGCATGATCCTCAACAAGAAAATTGCTCAGCTGGTCTCATGACACCCAATTAAACCCTATTGATATAACAACATCTAATGATTATCTATGTGAGATGAAGATGTTT
Source organism: Lates calcarifer (assembly GCF_001640805.2). Taxonomy (NCBI): domain Eukaryota; kingdom Metazoa; phylum Chordata; class Actinopteri; family Centropomidae; genus Lates; species Lates calcarifer. The sequence goes on along the minus strand of NC_066835.1, from coordinate 14,790,199 downwards.
TACTCATTAAAAAAACTGCGTGACAGTGACAATCAATATCTGGTAGTAAGTGGTTTGTAGTAGGAACAGGCCTCTGGTTGAGCTCTGGTGGTTTCAAGTCAAAGTCAAGTCAGGTTTATTTATTTATTTATCAAAAACAAACAAACAAACAAAGAGTCTACGGCCACACCAGCAGTTCTGCTTAAGGAAATGCATGCAGTGGCAATGCTGAGAAGCTGATGTTTAGCAGGTATAATGTTTGCCATATTCACCATCTTTGTTCAGCCCGTTAACATATTTATCTTTGCTAATTGGCACTAAACACAAACTACAGCTGTGGCTGATGGGAATGTTATTAGTTTTGCAGGGTTTTTTGTCAACAACCAAATGAAAAAAATCTGACGATCATCAAAGTTACTAGCATTCCTCCTCTGCGGATCACTCGTTTGTACAATATTTTTTGACAATCCATCTGATGATGTTGTTGGGATGATTCAATCTGGACCAAAGTGGTAGACCGATCAATGTTGCCATCTACTGAGCCACCCTGGCTGGCAGTTTGTTGCAAAAGTCACTATCTGCTAAGGTTATCACACCTGCTATCCTCAGACTATCTATTCAGATGGGCAAAACACAAAGTAAAGGTTGAAAATACACAATCTCAATTACAACATACTACCAAGTGTTTCAAAGTGACAGAGCTTCAAAATGCCAAAAAACAGAACAACAAAATTTATTTTAGCCATCTGTTCACCTTAAAATTTAATTGGCTAAATTGATTGTGGGCACACACTGCTGGAAATTATGTTTAGTGAGTGAAGATTACAGCCAGAGACGGATGCAAGGCCATGTCCGCCTAAAGACACAAATCCTGGTCATTAAAAACTTGAGAAAAAAAAAAGCAGAGTCATAACCATCAGAGTGTTGCTTTCAGCATTTTTTTTCCCATTAAGAATAACTACCCTGTGTTTGATTATTTTGCAAACACAGTGTGACAACTAGCAGGCAGTACTGCTGGTAGCAGGTCTCACGGTTGACATGATATTTAATAAAGAAAGCGTTCACCTTGAATAAAACAGGGGGAGAAAAAGAGAGAAGCTAATCCTTACAGATGCTTTAAAATCCTGTGAACATATTTCTGAGCCATAAACAAAGGAGCTCATCTCATTGACCTTACTGTGCATGAAACAGAAATATTACATGAACTACATGTAAATGTTCAGAAAATGCTGGTGATTTCTGATGATGAAAATTTGAAACTTTTGTCCCTGGTTTCAAATTACAGAGACTTTTATTGGACGGTGTGCCAAATCAGAGCCTACTGTGGATGTAAATATACCAGTAGGAAATTACACTGTGTTTAAAGTGACTTAAAAATGAAATATAATATCGCTCTATACTCCCCCCAGGTCAGTACTTTGCCAGTATAATGATCATCGTTGGGATGTCAGTTATCGCCACTGTGGTGGTTCTGCAGTATCATCACCACGATCCAAATGGAGGGAACATGCCGAAATGGGTGAGCTCACACTCTCCATCTTAACCTTATATTGCATTATCAGTTACATAGATCATGCTCTGCACCTTGTTAAATCTTACAAACGGCCCCTCGATGTGATACATTCCCTCTATTAATCTCTATATCAGCGTTGGTATCACTCCTTCACTCTAACATTTTCAATAACATTCCATCCATCTGTTCGTGCTACCTGTGCTCCTCTGCCTGTTTCCTTTCTGTTTTTATTCTCCGACTTCCTCAGCTGTGACTCATCCAGCAGTGTCAGTCTGCCTGAGTGTGTTCATCAAATGCCTCGCCACAGACTTCAACTGGAGTGCGTTTCAAAGCACTCTGGATATGTGGGCGGATTCGATTTGACTCATTCCTTTTTCTTATTTTTCTTCCCTTCTGCCTAATGCTAAAAAATGCATCAAGACAAAAGTTTTGTACTAATGTGAATATTTCAGAAATATGAAATGTGGAAAAAAGGGTCTGAAATAATGGCATGAAATATAAAAATCATTTGGAATTGGTTCAGGGAACCGCTGCTTTCAAAACAGTTCTTGACAAATATGAATATTTTCTTAATATTAATCAACAAATGTAACATATAACATGTATTTTATTTTGTGATTTGTGTTTGGATTGCAAAGAAAAATTGACAGGTCTTCATTAATCCATATATGTACAGATAAGATAGCTTGGATGTGTGAGAGTGCAGATGCTGTGTATCGACACTTTGCAAGGACGCTGTGTTGATGAATGGCCTGTTCAGACAGCCCGATGGCCAATTAACAAGCTAATTGATGTGGTTCAGATGAGGCCATCGAACCAGCACGGTTCATAATTGCAGCCCGGACAAAAACGGCATCAACAGCAGCAACAACAGGGACTGTTACCTGGCCAGTAAACACACTCGGTGGAGACTAATTGAGCAGTCATCTGGACATTAGCTTCTCATTAGATGCCAGACACCCATCTGGATGCTGTTGGGCCAATATGCCCTTTCAGGGGACGCGTAGTTTGTGTCCAAGGGAGTTTGTGTCCAAGGAGGAGACAAGGAGAGGAAAGAGGCAATAAGGAGGGAATAGAAGTGGAAAAGGAGAGGAAAAAAGGAAAAGAGATAAGATGAAACAAGGGAAGGAGAGGAGGGGAAACAAGGAGAAAACACAGTAGAACAACAAAGGGGAGAAAAGAGGAGACAAAGGAAGGAAAGAGCAAACGGAGACAATAAAGGAGGAGAGGAAACAAGGGGAGCCGTGAAGAAAATAAAATACCAAGGTTTAAATTTGTACAAACTTGTGAGAAGCCAATCTTCCTTTTATCTTAATGCTGCAGTTTACGGAAACATTATTGCTCAGCTCATTACAGTCAGGAAACTGTAATCTCACAGTCAATCTCAATAATTCCACGGTTCAAATTTAAAACTGCCTTAGTGAGTATCATATCTGCTGGGAATCCAGTTAAAGCAAAAAATCTTCTTTGCCTCAGGCACTTTAACTGGGCGTCCCTGGTGAGGAGCTCATTCTTCTGCTTATAGAACTGCAGCTGCATTTTGAAACCAAACGCAAGGTTGGAAACAGCACCGACGTCAGTCCGCAACAAATGAGGCTATTAGCCCAGCTTAGCTGGCGTAACGTGAAGGTCAAGATGTGTAGGTGGTTTTCACTGTTTTACAGCTCTCTAATATTTTCTTTTGCCTCCTCCTGTGCTTTCATGCTCTCCTGCTCTGCTGCTTCCCACCCTCCACGCTCATCTTTACATTTCTCTTTCACTCTCTACAGGTGCAGCTCGTCTTGCTACAGTGGGTTGCATGGTTCTTGCGTATGAAGCGACCGGGAGAGAATGATGACCCCGAGCGGCCCCCCTGTGCCCCCCATCTGCGGCGCTGCTCCTCCGGCTCCCAGAGCGGGAGCATTCCCAACCCTCCGGATCCCACCCTCCATCCACTGCACCCACAGAACCTGGCTCCTCTCCAAACAGGGCCCCTCCATGCGGGACACCCACACCTCCACGCCCAGTCCAGTGCTAACAACAATGGGAACCTTCTCTACATGGGCTTCCAGAGCATGGACGACCCCTCGATGCTATCAGAGCCCGTCCAGAGGAATAACATCTCGGCGGGGCCTCCGCGAGTAGCAGGAAGCCCGCCTCCACACCTGCCAGCGCAGTTCTGCAGCTCCCCACCACCTCCTACCCCTAATATGGATACTGGCTGTCCCAGCACCGTCTCCAGTGGCGGGGGCTTTGGAGGTGGACCCGGTGGGCTTGGAGGGTGCTCGACTGCAGGGATAGGAGACCCCCAGCTACAGGCCATCCTGGAGGAGGTTCGCTACATGGCAGACCGTTTCCGGGAGCAGGACGAGAGCGAGAGCATGGCTGACCAGTGGAAATTTGCAGGCGCTGTAATCGACCGTCTCTGTCTGGTGGCGTTCAGCGTTTTCAATATCATATGCACCATTTCTATCCTCATGTCTGCTCCCAACTTTGTGGAGGCTATTTCAAAGGACTTTGTTTGAAAGGAAAGAGTAAAAAAGGGGAGGAGAAGCGTGAAGGAATGGATGAGAGGAATTAAATATAGGATGAAGGATGGAATGGGCCCCGATCCAAGGAAACACAATTTCCAGCGGACTGTAGGCTCTGTGATTTGTGTGATTGTGAGGAACTGGGAAATAGAAAAAAAGAAATGGTTTTCTTTGCAATACATTCTGTTTTGTAACTGAAATATAAGAAGAAAACAGATGAGGAAGGGGATACAGAGTGAAGTTAAAATGAGATTAGGGTGAGCAGGGTGCTTTATCAGATTCTTGACAAGGTGAAATGGATTGTGGTTAATTCAAAGACTTTCCCCCCAAGAATTACGGGAAAGATGAGTCAGAAAGGGAAAGAGGAAGAGACGATATCAGTCCAGTGCAACCCCAAGTAAGCCGGCTCTTAAAGCATGGAGGAGATTGAGAGACTAAGAGGGGAATAGAGACAGGCAGATAGATAGGGACAGATAAATAAGACAGACTTTGGCTGTTTTATTTTCTCGAGGAGGGAAGACAGCCCTTCACTCCCACATGTTGAGAGAGAACTGCATCGTTTAAAGTGATGTGAGGAGGGAGAGTGCGGGGAGAGGAGAGGAGAAAGAGTCTTTTACAAGGACGAACAACAAAGAGTGGTCCCGAAGAAACGAGACTTCTTCCCTTGCAACGCTGGCAGAGTTAAGGCGGTGTAAGGAAGTTTGATGCTCTGATATACAAAAGTGGATCGAAGATCAAGAACGCGGCAGCATAGAGGAACAGAAGAGGATCTCATTTATTATTCAATCACATCTGTCTAATGACCGTCAAATTGAAAGACCTTGGATAATCTTTAAGACTAATAAGCTTTTAAAAGATGAAGACCCCTCTCTGCTCGCAAACCACCTCAAATTTCCAACGCCTTATCTCTTTGAGCCGATTGCCAATCTGCAACAATCAGCAGAGATCAAAAGCTCCTCAGCAGCGGGCACGGTTTGCAGCTCTTATCATGACTGGGAAACTGAATTAACTGGTCATCAACAACATAGTGGCCGGTGGCTGCACCAAAGCAGAGCCCTGAACCAATAATAACTCATGAAGCAGTTACCTAATTGTATCTGGCAGGGTCCTAATAGACCAACGGATCTCACTGGATTTCATATTAAAGCTTTAATTCAGGCTGAAATGGGAGTTCAGGTGCTTGAACTTGCATGAGAGGACACAAACAGGGTTAAGATTCAAAACCCCTAAAATGAATACGGAGAGGTGACATCCCATCAAGTTACTGTCAGAACCTTTTAGGGGTTTACAGCTTCATGAGCGATTCCACATTTATCTAAAATAAGAGATGAGATTTTAATAGACCTGTATTTTCATGAAATTGACTCCATTTAATAAAGTGGTGATTTAAAAGGTTTAAATTCAAACTACGACCTTCAGCCAAAAGTCATCTAAGGCTATGTCTTAAATTAGTTTGCCTTTGAGGGAATTGAACTTTTTCTTCTACTTAGAGTCAGAGAGCCATAAATGTCTTTATTGTGTCTCTGCTGACACTTTGAATGAATGAATTAAATGTTATGATTTTTCCATGGATGGCTGTCTGATCTGACCACAGTACAAGTTGTATTACATATAAGCAATTTAGAATTAACAGAGAAACTGCATTATATCAAACTTCCTTCCATCCAGTTTTTACCGTATAGTGTTGTGATACTTAATGCACGATATGCCTCCAAACATTCCCACAGCGGAATAATTTACATGTAACATCAGTGAAACAATGCCACGATGCAACACATCAAATTTTTTTATATATACATTACCATTGTGTGATTCTACATCTATTATTACTGAGTGTCTATTTCACAGAGAATAGTGAATGAGGGGGTGATTACGTACACAGCCCAAGATTACAGGACAAGGATGAGTCACTGAAAATAGCTCGAGGCAACAGAAATCCAGCTGCAAGTCTACCTTTAACAACTTGTCTCTGCGCACTTCAGCACAGGTAATTGCATCATTTCTCAGTGCTTTATGTTGCCACAGTCTCTTCTTATAATATTAGTTTACATGTGGATGCAGCCATGGTACACAGCCACTGATGATAATTATAGATATGTCGAGAGAAAAAGTTGCAACTATAGGATTTTTCAGTATTTGTGAAAACAGTGGTAGCAGTATAAATAGTCGTCGTTGTTTATTGTGTCATGCACCCAGCCTACGTAGCACACCCAGTTATTTTTGTCGGAACGGGTGAAAACAAATGTTTAGTATTAAACCCCAGATAAAGTGTGTTTTCCTGCACTTGAGTGGCTGATACCTGCGAACTGAACAAGGTTAAAGCTCACTCTTCAAACAGTACATTCAAACTGTAAGCAGAGACATAAGGAATTCATTCCTCATGTGGCCTGACCAGTTGGAGAAACTCCTCAAAAAACAAACAACACAACAGGATAAAGCTGCGTTTTTTCTTTCTTTAATATTTTATAAAATGTCAACAAATCCTATGAAAAGACCTAAACCTACATTACATCTGTTTCTCAATACTCCCCAAAGCAGTTGGACACTAGTTTTGACCAAACATCACTCAAACAGGAACAAATTGTGCATTTGATGGGGACTATTTTCAGCTGCAGATTGAAAAACATTTGGTGCTGTAGTGTTTCCAGCAGCGGGATATGTATGTGGGATTGACTCTAAATACAGTGCCCATTTTTATTGTGATGAAAGAACATTTCACCCAGGGCAACAATGTGACTCAGTGATGTGTTTTTAATAGTTTTAGAAAACAATGGGGCTCTATGACACACTGGAAAAAGATACATCAGACTTTTGCTGCACAGACAATACTTGTTTATGGGATAAATGCCTTGTTAGTTTTGGTATTTTCATGGGCTTTGATGACAATAAGAAAAACAAAGCAGCCTTATCCTTTAAAATATCCATTAACATTTGCTTTTACGCAAAGATCCAGCAGGACAAAATATGTTTACTACATTCCTGACCTACACTGTCTGTCTCTGATGGCTATAGACATACATTCACTGTGAACTGCAACACAGAGTGTAGAGATAGTTGTATAAATACCTTATCTCTACACCAGCCCTTCATCTACTGTCTCCTCTTTCTTCCTCTCTAAAGTCTCCTGACAGACGGAAAGTAAACTTCCTGCCGGGCGGGTTTGCAGAAGGATGTTCTCCTTCCAGCACATACTGACACCTGAACACTCACATCTGTACAGAGTATTTCTCATTCTGAAAATAAAAGATTCTCTCTCTCTTTTTTTTTTTTTTACTACCACCTTTTGGTCTGCTCTGCTCTCTATCTCTCTGTGTTGACAGTGGCTGGCCCGACACCCAAAAAGAAGAGAAAAATGACAGAGCGAGGGGGTAAGAGGAGGAGAGAAAGTGCTGACGCGCACCAAGCGCTGGACAGCGCCTTAATTGATCACTCGTTCAGGAAGGAGAGGAGGGGGTGGGGATGGGATGAGAGAAAAGGTGGGGGGTGGGGTGGGGGGGATTAATGGGGGAAAGAGGGGCATACTGGGTAATTCATCGGATTTATGAGGGACCGAGGCAGGGGAGATGGGCGCTCAGACAAGCATAACTCAGTCACAGACATCAAATGAAAGGCCACTGCCGTATATCACACCACAAGGGAAAATATATACTACAGAAATAAACAGAAATTAGAGACATATTTTCATACAGCCATTTGTCCATCAAATGCAGCAGATGTGTGTTGGAGCGTGGCCTTCACTGTGTCACTCAGTCAGTGTGTCAGACTGAGTAAAGCACCGGGGGTGTATTTATAGTAGAGCGCTGGTCCTTATTCAGCCCAGGCAAGGCTCTCTGTTTGACGGGCTGACTCTCTTTCACTCCGAGGTCAAAAAATGTGCAGCGCTAGCAATCTAGCAGCACTTAGATTTACTGTGTTCACTCAGATGGAATAAAAGAAGACAGAGAACGTGTGTGTGTGTGTGTCCATGGGGAAGATGAGCTTCAGGGTTTGTGTATGCACAGAATCAATCAGTTGTTGTTGTTTTTTTTTCTACCCTCCCCTCCCCAATTCTCATTTAATAAAAGAGCACCAACCTAATGCTTTCTCCCAGGCCTCAGATATTTTACCAGATTGGTACTTCCACTGAACCTCACTGGAGGCACATTAGGCCTCACACAGCTCCATGAGTATGTAAATGGAGTGCCGATATGTAAGCTAAAAAGATGCAGTTACTGCAAAGCATACAAATGAACCAGAAAGAAAACTACAAGTCAACCTCAAAAAGGCTCAACACACGAGGGAAAAATATTACATGATGCAAACACACTCAGCACAGAAACACATAAATTCATGATGCTCAATAAACATTTGCACAGCACACTAGTGATATACATGTACAGTGTTACATCATATTCAGATGCATCCACACATGTGCATACACACCTGTTTCCTCCAAGGATCCCAGTGTGCTGTGCAGCACGATCGCATCCTAACATCTTGCGGCTGAGGCCGATCAATGCCTTTTAATTACCAAGGGCCCAAAGGCACTGGTCGATACAGCTGACGAGAAGCAGAGAGAAAGAGAGAGATAGAGAGAGATAGAGTGAGAGAAAGAGAGAGAGAGAGAGAGAGTGGGGGGGGGGGGGTGCTCCAGACGGTGATTGATGCTCACTCCTCCCAGCGAGCCTACCTACAGATGTGTCGTTAGGCTTGATTAATCCTTCCAAGCCACATTCACTCACTTTACAGACCGCTGTTTAACCAGCCCGGGCCGCCGCGGTCACAGGGTTAAGTGGACACGAGGTGTCCGCCCCGAGGAACACAGGCCTCTCAACCAATAAGTCAAGGGTGGCTGGTTCGTCTCTACAGCACAGATGACTGTTAAAATCAGCTTGACTGAGCTCTGATTTCTTACTGATAAGAAGAGATTGGAATAAAATGAATCCAACACTCCAAGGTAAGCTATAAATAACTTCATAAGTTTCCTTGGAACTAATTTCTACTCAGTTACCTACAAAACACACAAGAATTGGCCAAGGATCAAATACTAATGATAAGTTAATATGGAATTTTACTCAACTTCCAACATGAAGGGATCAATGAAGTTTTATGTATGCGCCACTTGCACTGTGAATAATGAACTAAGACTCGTCCACTCATTCATTTTTTTATTAAACAGTGCCAAAGGCCGCTGGTGGAACCAGAACAAGTGCAAAAGTGCCACGTCAGCCGAGCTGTTATATGTGCTTTAATGTCATGTTAAAATGCAGTAAGGTAGGTATCATGATAAAACCTGCCTGATCCACTGACACTGATTATTTTAGACACCTGCTATTTTCCTCACCATTATAAAACCACAGTAAGTCATATCAAAAACCTGTAACAAAAACATTCAAAAAATTATAGACAAATAAGATAGAAATTAGCTTTGTATTTTACTGCAAATGTATTTTGATGCCATTCAAAAACTGTGTTTCAGAGTAGTTTTAAGCATGAAATTGCATTTAAATCTCAACTGCAGTTTTTGGGACATGTTTATAACCCGTCTTTAGTTTCCCATCTCTGGAGAATGTTGCAATTCAGTGCAACTCAAATGGATTTACTAAAATGAGGAAAAACAAACGAGGATAATCCAGAACATCTATGCACGAAGGGTGTGAGGAGTCCTGATTTGAAACTGTTATGCCTTTTAATTATACATTACATAATTATAATTTTTTTGTTACATAATGTTATTTGAGATTTCACATCCATCCTTCTACTCTGTGAAGCAGACAGAGAACAAACACAAGAAAGTCATTTACTCATTTAGTCTTGTGTGTTTACCCCCTGATAAACACACAAGACCAGACAGACAGAATAAATCCACCAGAAAAATACCATCACAGCCGCCTGTGTCTGTAAAACTGAGAATGGCACGTTGGAGAGACTCCCACATGGTTTTCACTGAGACCTCAACACAAGTGGACATTAAGTGGACTTAACACATTTTCCCTCAGGTGTGACCAGTGGGTAAGAAGCTAGTCTGTGGGTCTGAGGACGTTATTCCAACCTGACACTTAAAATCACTCGACTGTCTCGATTTCTTCTCCTCCCTACTACATGTCACACTTTGCAACGAGTGGTTGTAGATCTATTTTAGGTCTTAACTCCGGTCTTACTTTATTTAGACTCTTTCTTCTGAATAACTTAGTACACAACAATCTGATTATTATTATTAGGACTGATTTGTTAGTTCACAGTTCAAAAGATGTCTAGACATTTAGATTAGAAACAAGCTAAATTGGTTTAAAAGTGAATATTTTCTCTAATCTAGTTTCTGTGTGAAGCAGGTTCTAATTACATGATGAAATATCCTTGCTGAAATTTCATTGAAATGAGTTGTGTTTGGAAACAAGACTAAAATCTAAAAAATGTTTCCTTTCTAATCAGATTTAGTCAAGTTTTAACTTTGACATGTTATTTTAACATTTCACATTTTCTACAGTTATATTATCAGCAGGCCAAGGTGGAGCATGTGCTACTTTATGTGTTAGTTAGTTAGTTAGTTAGTTTAATATGAAACAAGGCATCACAAGTGAACAACTTAAATATAAATTCTTAATTCACAAAGCTGAGTTTTCACTTGAGTTTTACAATGAAGACAATGTTAATTCTTGTGATTGAAGTATCAAGTATATAAGCTGATGGTATCAGATCATAGTCTTCATAGGGATTAATGATGAGTCAAGTCAAGATAACGAGTATTAACACTGCAGAGTTTAAATACTACCTTGTTCTTTCTGAGTCAGACATAAAAGAAGAAAAGTGAGGGCAGGTGGTGAAGTCAGGGTGGCAGCCTGCTGTCAGCATGCAGAGCCCACGTGAGACAGCTCTAATGAGATGAGTATTTTCACGTCAGCAGTGCCAGCGCACGCAACATTTTATGGGCTTGGTTCCACGGGGTGCATTAAGAAACCCTGTGTTTTTTGTCTGAATAATGCTTCATCTCAGTTTGCCACTACCTCTCCACGGACTGCATTGGCTCCTGTTGAACACAGAGAACAACATAAAGATCTGTGCAGCATGTGACCATCAAAATGTCACTGTGGCCGTTGCTCTGCAAGAATAATGTGCCTCTGGACCTTTTATTAGCGACTGTGCTCCCTGCCATGGGACCTGTTATATACTGTACAGCACTTCTCAGTTTCCTGCAGACCTGAGGCTGTTTGCAGGCAGGAAATGTGAGATTTAAAAAAAAGAGACTGGACAATAGAACAGTGAAGACAATCACTGTAGCAAAGCACATCCACGCATAAACTGGATATCTACTAATCAAGCCACAAGCACAGTCTTTCTTTGGTCTGTTCGTCACTTGTTTAGCTCTAGAAAACTGGTGACACTGTACTTTTCTATTCATCTTAGACCTCCCTAAGCTACTGAAATGGGGATAAGGGATACTGAAATGTTTCCTGCCAGCAAACTGTCACATCTGCTCCTTGTCATGATTAGCCTTCCTTCACTTCTAATCCAGCAGGGTGTGCAGTGCCTAGAAGTGTTGAGAAAAACAAAAAACCGCTGTCAAATCAGCTTCAGCCCCTTTACTCTGTTATTCTATGCCAAACTATTTTGCTCTTAAGCACCAGCGACTCAGTATGAACTGCATTTGCATAAATGCCTCCCACACATGCACAAATTACAGGACTTATCTCTCTAAAAGGGAAGTGGTTAAAGTAAACCTTGAGACTGAAGACAGGGCATGAATGAGACTCTGCCATCACCTCGCTCAGCGTCTCACAAAAGCATTAAAGCAGTAGTTTAAACATGGTTCATGTAACATTTTGAGCGATTCAAATTTAAAAACATTAAAATCTTATTAAGTGCACTTGTCCTTTTTCTTCAAGAAGTTAATTGGTCCCAGATGAGCACTGTGGTTGCTTTATCACTTTATGTCTCGACAGTCTTGACGTTGGCTGGGTCTCACTGGACATGGAAGAGAATCCATACATTGATAAACACAACCTCAGTGCTTTATCATTTAACAGTTGGTAAAAAAAAATCCTTGTGGAAGCTAATTTAGATCACTGCCAACTGTCATGGAGAGAGTAAATAAATGAAGACCGACGGCATTTCTTTCCCAATATATAACTTTATTTAAAATATTGTTACAATTTATTACTCTACACAACATTTTCAAACCTTTTTGTCCTTTTTTATATTGGTTAGTAAACCTTTGTGTGTGTTTTTTTAAGATATAAAACTCTCCATTTTGTAGCCTAGTTCTGCATCAGGTGTTAATTGATGTCTCTCAATACTTAGTAAATGCAACACTTTTAAACAGCTTGTTTCGTCGTGTGGTTAAGCGAAACCTCCATACAGCCACTCACCACACACAAAATTAATGATCGACTGTGGCTCCAGCATTGTACACTATAATTTCCCCAATCTTTATAATTTCTGCTTAAATAAATAAAAGTTTTGAGTTGGAGAAACAAGAGTGCATTTTGTCCAAAGGATATTATCTTTTTTCTTTTTAAAACAGCTATTTACAGGTTATGCTGAAGACAGATAAACAAAGGCTTAGTTTTTAATTAACGTCGCTGCCTACTTGTTATGGAAAAGCCCTGTATTTCAAAGCAATGGACAGAAATTAATTACACAAAGGTTAACACTATAAACAACACTTACATCCACCTTTCATGTTAGTCATAGGTAGGACACGTCAGCTGAAATGGAAACACCAGCAGCTAATGCCCTCCAAGCTGGATATGCGTTTCCAGAGGTCGACAAAACATCAAGTCTACAAAAAAGCGCTGATGATGAGACTAACATAGCGGCTCTGACTGAACCGATAGTGTCTAAGAAAAGAGACTGACTGAGCGGCCTTCAAACGGCTGAATGCCACTTCAAACACTGGAGTCTGAGCCGTGTGAAATGCTGCAGAATTTGAACGAACAGAAAAAAATTGATACAATATCTAGTAGTGAATGATGTTATGGAAATCAATGCACACAAGACTCAGAAAACTGATGTGTTACTATAGCAACTACATCATTTGGATGATGCATTTCTGTGGCGGTTTCAATGAACACAAACTTTCTGAGTTTCATGTGCAGTCCACAGATGGTTAAGTTAATTTTTTATTTTACTGCCACTGCGTTTGTCGTACCAGCCGGCATTCTTTTAATCTGTGAAGTCCTGTGTGAAAGTCGATCCTCTTTTCATAAATAATCATTCACTTACAAGCCCAGACTGTCCAGCATCTCAAACACAAACACAGTGGCCCACAGCACGGTGCACACTGACGAACAAGAACTATCAAACACGGGCCAACCGTACAAAGACGTGCTTCTTAACATTCCTGTCATCTCTCTGCTTTCACCTAAACACTGTTACTATGACATTTATCTCACCGATGGTCAAAACGGACGACAACTGACCATATGCACACCTGCTAGTGACTGACACGGAGCGTTAAAATGGCACCTGGCGCAGACGAGACGAACTGAAACAGGTAAATATTTTTTTTTTAAAAAAACAGCAGAAAGCTTTTTCACTGTAGCACAAGCCACGGGGACATAGAACAAACATCAAACAGTAAAAAACACTGCTTTGAATACATTATTGGGGAGGAGTGAGTCAGTTGGCTGACAGGAATGAAAGGAACAGAGGCTGCACTTGAGCGTGTTGAGCCAACGTGGTGCTGCCACGGCAACCACATCCCCCTGTGATGATGGGAGACCAACCTGGAGAGAGTAAGAGCAGAGGACAGACAAGCCAACACACACAATCACACAACCTCTACCTGCCTCTCCCTCTACAGCTAATAAAGAAAAAAAAACATCATGGTTGAACAGCTCCAATTCTCACGTCCTCTATCTCTAAATTTGCTATTACTTTGGCTGTCAAAATGACCAACAAGCATTCTGCACATTAGAGTTTCTCTCTCAATCTAGCCATCTCTGGTGTGTGTGTGTAAAACACACAACATGCTAGTGTGGTATGTATTGCTATAGGCTGTGTATAAGCGACGCCTGTCCTAAGAGGCAACAACAGGAATAACAAAACAGCTTATGATGTTGCACTTAACAATTCTGTCAAACCACAGAGTAGCAGGGAGACGGGGATGTGTTTGTGTGTATGTTATGCTGAAAAAGCATATGAGCAGTTGTGAATGCTAGACAATAGGAGACGCCTCCCATTTATCTCCATCTGTCTGGCGTCTCAGCTGTCGTACAGATACAAAACCCTATCTTCATTTGCTGGCTCTCCCACCGGCAGCTCATCAGACACATCCAATCAGAGCCTAAAAGCTTATCAGCAATGTCAATGATAAACATAGAGGACACACACACAAACACGGCACGCATGCACACGCACGAGCCTGCTCCAAGGCAACTGACTGAAAGCAAATTAAGAGTAAACCTAGGCATGAAATACACATTTTATTGAACTGAAAGCTACGCTCAGCTGTCAAAAAATATATGTATATAACTTGTATCTGCTCTACAAGTCAGAGAGAAACATCGCTCTCAGTTTCAGGTTTTTGGTCGCTGCCAGAAGGTGAGTGAAGGACAAGAGTGAGTCAATAATGAATCGGCCGAAATAAACTACTAGCCCTTAGTGGGGTAAACAAAACTATCGCATTCAGGTGACATCAGCTCATTTACGCACACTGTCTCCATTCAGATGCTATTTTCAGCACACTTAAAGTGAGACAAAAATATTTTAAACTGAACCTCTACAGAGAGAAAACAGAAAAAAAAACACAAATAAACCTGTTATCTTTGTGTGAAAAAAAAATGCTGCTTCAAAACAAAACAATCTGTGTAAATCATAAAATAATCATGTCATAATGTCATGTGCACACACACACACACACACACAACTAATACTGTATCAATTTAGTTGCAGTAAGTGGCAGACAGCTGCCTGCATTGCTATGTATGCTGATGGCTGTGGTTGCAGTCACACAACTTCATGCACCATCTACACTCTGTAGAACAACACACACATGCACACACACCATCTGTCCCCCTGACGTGGTTAATGGACAAACTGCAGAGGAGGGATACTTTTGGGTGAGTTACAGAGCCCTAGGGAGCACTCTTTAAGAAGCTCAGAGAAGATTTCTATTTCTTCAAAACCCGAGACTAAACCTGTGTTACACTCTACTGCTCCCTACTGCCTGTTCAGGAAACAGCAGATTGACAGATGTGCTCAAAAACACCCCAATCCCGTCTATAAAATTCATCACCTGCCAGTCAGATTTCTCCCGTGTAGAACATGTGACGTTCCAAACAACGTCAAAGCTTTGGCCCGTCAACCTTTTGTTCAAGAGTTCATCCCTGCACAGAGCTGGAAATGAGAAAGCCTCCTCTTCTCAACTTCCAAGCTCTGCAAAATCGCACCAATAAAACACTTGCGAGGGGGGATAAATACCCATACTGACATTAATGGCTGGCTGCCAATAGACATCGTTCTGAAGTAGTGTGGGTGAGACCAGAAGACATAGTGGTAAATGGAGATTAGTAAGAGCAGCTTGAATGCAATTCAGTTAGTGGCTCATTGTGTTAGGATCAAGAAATCCAATTATTGTAAGTCTTATATTAATCTATATTTTATCAGAAGTTAGATTGTTAAACATACATATAATCACGAACGTCTCCTCACATCCATTTTCAGTTAGTTAGACCTGTGTTGCCTAAGTTTTCTGACAAAGACAGAATACTTCTCACCTCACAGATACAAAACATAATTTTTGTGTTAATGTCCAGCATCAGTGTAAAGCATGATTTTGCTTTCGTTCTTTATCGCCAACTGAAAAAAGTGAAAACCCAGTTTTTCCGCATCCCTCCCCTCATATTTTCATCTCCATCGTTGTAGCTCAGTTCAGCAGACGTGGGCCACGCTACAAGCTTCGCGCCGAGTCAGTCGTATTGAAGACCCCCGACTGTCAGGATCCCACCCCAGATGTCAGCTCCCTCGTCAAGCAGTGTTTCATTGAGGTGCTCCCTTTGCGCAAATGGTGCTGCTGCAGCGCTGTGGTAACCCTGACCAGTCACACACTGTGGATATGCGTTACATCTCAACCGATGGTGAGAATCTGCTTGTGTCCTGCCCACATCACAGGGCAGATGTATGGAGGAAAACAACAGACACACTATGGAGATCTAGTGAATGACATGAAAGTTGGCTTTTGTTTATTTTCCTTCATTGCTCCTCTTGCTGTGTGTTTCCCTGGGTTTGGTTAAGTGTGACTATTCCAATTTCCCAAATTGGTCACTTCCAGTTTGTTTGCGGGGCATGGATCGCCTCAGTCTGTTGCTCAGTTCTGTGTTTGTAGATGGGCGCTCTCTGGGGTGGCTGTGATGATGCAAGTGGACCAGTTCTAGTTCGAGTGATGACCAATAGTTTTAAGAAGTTGCAATCTCCCCCCCTAGGTGGCGCCATCCCTTCTGCTGTGTCTCCAGAGGAGGCAGAAACTCTGGAACAGAGAGATGGTTCAGGGGAACAAGTCTGAATGATGGGCTTTTTTCGAATGTCATGTGACTTACGAAAATGCTGCCACAACACAACACAGATGTCAGTGTGTCACAGCAACAGTGTCACTGGGACACTTCCCTGAATTTCTCACCCCCCTCTCCCCCATGCAGATGCCCTTGCCTTGTATCTGGAGGTTTCTGATTTCCTCAACCTTCTTGGTTTTGCAGTCCCCCAGGTGTTCATTTTCTGTCTCTGTTCTCGTAATTCCGAAAGTTTCTCACTCATCTTGTGCCTTGCTGGTCAACATACTTGTTGTGCTTGTCTTGTTCCGACTTACATGGGACATGGGACAATAGTTTCAACTTCCCTCTAATGGCTCTGACAGTGAGTCACATGTCTCAACATGCATTTATTCAGAATACTTTTGTCACTCTATTCAAAAATCCGCCAGGATACGTTTTCTCTCAGCAACCTGATAGCACAGGAGGAGAATTTACTCTCTCCCAAGCTGTGATGGCATGGTGAATCTCTAGTGAATTGTCTATAAAATTTCTCTACTGCAGTTTCCCCTTGACTTTGTTCAGTTCTTTATAATGTAATGCGAACTGTAGAAAGCAGATAAAACCAAGATAAAGATTAAAAAAAAGTGCATCTGAATGCACCTCTTCTAGGGTTGGGGGTAATTTAATGTTACTGAACTAAACTTACTTATGAAATTGTAAAGTCTTCACATGTATTTTTGCCTTTTACACAGAAATAAAAGAAGGTGGCAATCTGTACATGAAATCCTCTCCCTGTCCTTGTCCTTTCAATTCAGACAAGGATTTTTTTCATATTTGACTGCACTTGATGGGTGCCATCATTCAAAGCACCACACCTGAATACATATTTCTTTATGATTTCCTCTAGATAAGATCTAACCTCTTACCTTTAGGTGTTGGTGGTTTGCATTTGGAACAAAAAATACATTTAGAAAATAGTTGCTGCTTACCATTGTTACTGCAGTTTTTGTTGTCTTTGTCAGATGCCTCTTCCTCAACCTGACAGCAAAGAAATCAATACACAGGAAGTCTAAAATGAATCACTTTAAACAAAAAGCCTGAATAAAACATGTTGGAGGCTTATTGTATGTCTAAACAAAAATGTAATAATAAGCTATGTTTGGAATTTTAATCTTGGCATTGAGTCATGAGCTTCCCAGAATGAAAGAGGAAAGGAGTGGTCCTTACCTGTTTCCTCCACTTCAGCTCACAAAAGACCCGCTCAAAGCACTCGTGCATGTAGTTAAACTGGGAGAAAAAAGCAAACAGAAATGTTATTCGGGCCTTTCGGTGCACCACAATCAGCCTACAAAGCCACAGAGACAAGTTATGTTTTATCTTTAGCAAGATTTCTTTGCTTCTTCTTACTACTGCTTCGATTACATGTGAGTATGATTCACAGCAGCTCATTACAGACTTGGTCACTTTAAAACTGCAAATTCCAACAAACACAATAAAACACAATAAAGAAGAACACAATAAAATGCCTGGCAAACATGTCAAGCAGCAGCATGTGCATATACACTCACGTATGGAGTGAAGATCTTGACCCAGCGAGGTTTCTTCTCTCCTCTGGCGTATTCAAAACAAAAAGCCATCCCCTCCTCGTCTGTGTCCCAGCGCTGCATCTCCGCCCACTCAAAGGCTATCACCTGGTTCTAAGGGAGAGATGGAGTTGACAGCAGGTAAACCTCATGCATACATAGTATAAATGTTTAGCACAACACTGGTTTGATTCATAACTCAATATTTGGGAAATCTATTTAGGAAAATATAGGGATGCTTTGGTTTTGTTATGCAAGTGAGTGCCAAACAAACACTCACCTCTAGCGTGCCGTCCTCAGTACACGCATGCAGCTTGAAGTGATGAATGCTGATAGCTGTGATGACGTGTCCCTTCCTCCTGGAGTCACAGGAGCAGTGGGGGAACACCACCTCATTGTAGCCCTCACAAGTCCGCAACAGGCTCAAGTACTAACAGACAAATGTTACAGAGCACACACACATCAGTCATTATTACTGTAAGTAACCAAGTCCAAGAGGTCCAATTACTCTAAAACCCCAGTTAACGTGCAGTTTTTACTCCCTAAAATATTGTTGTAATAATTATGGCATATTCATGGTGGCCCCTAAAGACAAAGTATCCACATTAGGGGCAACATGCTTTAAATCCTGAATATGGAACAAATATGAAAACACATACAAACAGGGAAAACAGATGCAGCAACTGTAAGAGAAATGCTCTGGGACGGTAGAGGGAGAGACTGATCTCATTAGATAAACAGCAATGTCACTGGTCCTTAGAAAAGGTTTGTCTATGGATCTAACAGGCAGTGGGTGTAGTAAAATATTATCAAATCGGTAAAATATACTAAAAAATTTAAGTGAAATTTAATATAGACTGCACTGCCTTTTCACTTATATATACTTAAGCACCCAGGAGTCCTACAGAGGCAGCATGATTGTTAAACTGTCCAATAAAAAATATATTTATTATGTATTAAACTTTGTCCCTCAGACAAACTGGCAGAAACAAATATCATATTTCAACCAAATTTCACCTTCAAAAGGGAATTATAACATAATTCAAAACACATCATGGCAAGCCAAACTGGCATTATTTTGATAAACTGACCACACATTCGATGGTTACTTTCTCACCTGAAAAAATATTAAAACTTATGAGAGGGTTAGGTTAGGTTCATGAAGTCAGGTGGCCAGGCAAAAGTAGCTGCAATGCTGCGGTTATTCAGAATCAAATCAAATCCCCACTCCCTCAAGTGTCCCGGAGCCCTGCCAGTGCAGCGATTCCGGTTTTTATGTGTTTTCCCTATGTTTGTGCTTTGACTCCTGTATGTACTTTGTCTTTAGTGGTCCACCATATATATTGCTCAGTTTATGAGAAACCTGTTTCATGTTTGAATTTACAAAAAGGCAACTGCTGTGAAAACTGGCTTAACCTTTAAGTACAACATTTCAGTTTGTAACACAAAAATGACAGCAGTAATGTTCAGTTTGAGTCAGAATTTGAATAAATTACTTTGGATACAAGATGCACAGCTATGACCAAATAGTCTTTCCTTTTATTCCACTACATTGCACTATGGCTGCATTCACTGTCGTTTACATGCAAATTTGGACTATCTAAGGTTGCTCTTTAAAAGCTTGGAAATGTGCTGGGTGGCTCCATAGTTTTGAATGTAGTTTGAATTTACACACAGAAGCTCTAACACAAGCCACTTTCAGTTAATGTTCTACAAACTAAATTCAGGGCTTTATCTCTGTTTATACTAGACAGGGCTGTATTCTAAGTTAAAGAGTCTCAGACTTTTCTGTCCATTTTTATTTGGTGATGTTTTGGTGATGGCTCTGGTCAGGAGGCAAAAAGCGCAAACCATCCCATTCCCTTCCCCGAACAAAGACTGGTTTGTGGGACTGACCGTGGCCATCTTGCGCTGCTCTGCCAGCTTCTGCAGCTGGTAGGATTTGTCCTCTGTTTTTATGAATCCCTTCTTCACATCATCCAGTGCCTAGACAGACAGGAGGTGGGGTGGATGGGGGTTGGGGTGGCATGAAGACATACAACACTATTTATCATTTAAGGTCACAGAAAAAAAATCTCTTTAAAAACATTTAGCAAGACTTTTTCCTGCCTCAAGTAACTGAGTTCAACCAGTTACAGCAATAATCTCTTGTGTACATTTTAAAGCGGCTATAAATGGTATTCTAATAATAACAATGCATCAAATGACAACGTGAAAACAATGTGACAGAGAATTACCAGCTGAATCTGCAGCTCCACTTGCTTTATGGAGATTTAAGTGAGTTTCTGCTCATTGTTTAGTTTTCTGGTTTGCAACTTAACTCTTTCTGTTTACCCTCACCACTCTTTTCAGTAAGAAGCTCTAGAAATGTACTGTACAATACCTACATAGAATTTGTTGATTGACTTGAGTTGGTTGAGACCAAAAGCAAAAAAAAAAAGAGTGGACTACTGGACTTAAAAACTCACTACGGTGGCACTAAACACATGTTCAAATGAATGATAACGTTGTTCTGTAACTGCTAGATCTATGCAGCCAGCGGTTTGTTAACAATTCTGCAATGTTAACTTAAAACATGACGATATGTCAATTTGGTAGTTCACAACCTGCATCAGCCCACAAGTGGCAAAAAAAAAAACATTTATTGCAGATTAAACTTTACAAGCAGAAATCGCTTTAGTGGGTCACTGCTGAACCTCACGTCCCTGAAATGCTTCAGGTAGTGACCTTTATTGGTCAGTGGACAGCCTGTAGGCTGCTGCTGCTGCTGTGCTATTTTTAGTGCATTTGCATTGTCAGATTATTTTTTTCCACACTTAAACTATGCTTCAAAAATTGTGGAAGAGTTTCAGAGGCTTGTAGAATATCATGGTTGTCTGGTTTCACAAGTTGTTGTTGGTGGAGCTTCCAGATAGCAGCTTAATAATTAGTTCAGGGTGTGACTTAAGATAGAATGACAGTTGAAGCTAAGGGTAGACCTCTGTGTCCATGACTGTCACAAAAAACACTGAAACTACATCATTGTTTGCCAACACACTCCCTGCTGGCAGAAACTCAACTACCACTAACCCAGGTTTTGTTTGTTGTAATGTCAACGCATGTTGGGAAAGTAGCCTTACAGACAACTTTGAAATCATTATGTCTTAGGTCTAATAGATTTTGTAGTTATAAGATACCATATCATCATATTGTGTGTCTAGGAAGGCTGTATAAAATAACAGCTATACACTGATCCTAGACAGATAAAGGACCAGTAGAAGTAGTTAAAAGGAAAGAATATGGTAAATTTCCCTTGTTATGGCAGAAATTATCCATGAACAAAAATACAAAAAATTCCATCGTGTTTAGACTGAGAAACTTTTGGAGAAGATCAAATTTTGTGCTAAGTTCCCTTAAGTTCATGGCAAGTGGGATTCAATTATTGTTATTACCTGGTGAAAGCAGTAGTGTAGCGCCAGTGGGTTATCTCTGAGCAACTCCTCCTCCTGGAAGCTGAACAACCATTTGCGGAGCGCCAAGCAAGTCCCCGGCACTGCCGATGTGTAGTTCTGCACATAAAGCTTGTGGGGAAACTCATTAGGCGCCAGCTTCCGTACTGCAACCAAAAAAAGAAAGAAAGAACGAAAGGGATGATGAACGGAATGATGAGCAGGGGGATGTTTGTTTAGTCATTAAAAAAAATCATTCATTAACCTTTACCAAATTACCTGCCCTTGCTGTCAAAGACTACACACAGACCCCAAGGCCCAATGAATTAAACTCACCAGTGGGATGGTACAGGTCTTTATTTAGAAAACGAGCGGTCATATCAGTCCAGAATGTGTGTGTGTGTGTGTGTGTGTGTGTGGAGTTCTTACCAAAGGAATGGTTGATGACTTCAAAAAGGGCAAAGTAGCTCGCCATAATACTATCCATTCCAACCTTCATCACCAACGCCTACAGGAAGAACATTATAGAGTCAGTTATATAAGAAAAACATTATGTAAGAATTTCTTTTACACTACAACATCAAAGTTTATAGAACCTGTGGAATATCATATTTTCATCAGTACAATTTGATTTTGCAACGCTCAGTATCATAATTAAAGCTAAGAACTGAATGCAGTGGGGCAATGACCTGTCCCATATAGCTGTATACCGCAGATGTCATGTGGTCTCACCTGGTACACCTGGTCTGTAGTGCTGTTCTTGCGGACTCTGACAGAGATGGTGGTCTTGTCTGGCAGGGCTATCCGCAGTTCTACATCTGTCACTCCATTGTAGTTCTGCACAATGAAGCAAAACATTATGAGAACAGCTGTAGAGCTGAATTAACCCAGGTGGATTAATAAAGGTGTGTGTCTGCTTGAACGAGAGCTCATGCTTGTGCTTGTTGTGAATTACTGGCATGATGAGACTAGTATCTGTAAGGTTCTAATCCTCCACAGTGTGTTTGTGGAAGTGTGGAATTAAGTCAATCCATTTGTTTTGTTACTGCAATCTCTCAAAACACTGGTAAGAAAATGCAATTAACTATCTGACTGATTTCCAGACTGGTAGACAGGACTTCCAGCCATCTTCCTTCAAGTAATGAAACCCAAATGCCACAAGTGTTGTTGAAACTAGACTGGAGGAAGTTTAACAAATAACTTGATATTGCATTTCCATGCATTGTGAAAGATTTGCAGAAAAACATTCAAACCTACAACTTTCAAAGCTCAGATTCAAAAATCACATGTAAATAGCAACATCCAAATCTAGTACACTCAGTATAGTGATGCATACCTCATCTGATTCAGAGAGAAACTCCTGCATGATGTCACTCTCCCCGATCACCCGCACAGAGCAAACTAAAGACAAAGAGAAAGTGGATGAGGATGGGGTACTGGGAGAGGTCAAAATAATCAAATAATCAAAGGACAGCTAAAAGTAAATATGCTTGTGTCCTGTGTTCAGATTTACAGTATTTGCCACATAAAGTGAAAAACTGACCACAACCTATGCTTGGTCTATTTTCTATCCAAGTAAAATGACTACTGCACTATACACTTAATTATTCTTTCCTTTGTTGTGTATGGCTATTATGGTTTTTGCTGGGACTAAATTATCTTTGTACTTCAACATCAGCCTTTGACAATGGAGCTGTAATTCTTCCCAAATGACATATTGATTGGTAAAAGAAAAGCCTTTTGTTTTGGCCCATGCTGAAGATCAGCTTACCTCGCTCAAGATATTCCTCCAGGCCTCTACGGCGAGCATCCAGCTGCTGTTCAGAGAGGGAGAAGGGCCATTTCCCAGGAAGCTTTGGAAAGTTGAAGTTGGAAAATTCCCTCTTTAGGTTCTGGTGCAGAATGGCAAACTCCCGGTAGCGCTTTGAGCATAGCTGTCTACCAGACATGTACACATTGTACACCTATGCCCATGGAAGCAACAACAGAAAGGCATTAGAGAAGATGGACAGGATTTGCAGTCAATAGTTACAGGTTTTTTGCGGTTCTCACAACAAAAACATTTTCTATTTATATAACTACACATTTTCTACCTATAAAAAATAAAAAAAATGCAAGGCAACACAATAAATCATCACTCACCACAAACCTCTCGGAGTGCTGCTCTACATGTTTATATGTGGGAATGGAAATGGGCACGGCCTGCTTGTCACTGTAGTCATAGTTGGGTTGGACATCCTCTCCTCCTTCCAATCCATCAGCCTCCTGAGGTGGAACAGAGAGCACAGCCAGGACGAGCTCCTTCTCCCCTGCACGGATCAGGTCTACCACCTGCTTATGGGTGGCACCTTCCACACTCACCCCATTACTAGAAGAAAACAAGAGCAAGAGAAAGATGAGGCAAAGACAGCGAGCTGGGAGTTTTTCAAACATGATCAATTAAGGCTTCAACATGACAAGTACCAGGTGCACAAATTAGGCATTCTGAACTGACCACAACAGAGCTTGACCTGACTTTTACCATAATAATATGGTAGGAAATATGTGTAGTGTACATGCTAATACTGCTTTTTAAAATATTTCAACTAGAGGTATCTCCTGATATCAAATACCGACCTGATACCAGTGTCCTTACTTCCCCACATTCAAATCCAGTGAGTAATCAGTTTACATAAGGTAACTTGAGGCCAGGCTGCGGCACTTGTTGGCCTGCTGTGACCGAATGAATGCAACTGACAGCGAAGACATTGAATTTTATAATGATTCTGATAAAGAAACTACATTTAATGGGGATTGGTCACGTCACAGTCGATAGCCGATCCATTTAATAAGTTAATATTGGAGAATATACAGATTTAACACTTAAAGCACAATTCTGCCGTACATGATTATAATATGCATCAATGCTGCAAATGTGTTTCCTGTACTTTGCCCTATTATAATGGGGCAACGCCTCAGATTTTGTCATCCACTAATAAACACAATGTTGGGAGTGCTGCGTAACCAGGTCAGCTCTAATGTCTCCCTTTTCCTTGGTGCTGTGAGACACCTCCCTTCTTGGCTTTGCAGAGGCCAGATGGCAGCAGCATCAGGTGTCTCTGCTAATCTTCTAATGAGAAACAGTGGGATAGACAACATAAAAGGAGAGAGCAAGCGAGAACACAAGCATATGTCTGTCCACTACATGCCATGTCTCTATTACTGTTTGTTTATCTGTGTAGTATAATAGATAGGCAAATGGGAGAAGAGTGGGCACTGAAAAACAGAATAAACAACAGGAGATGAGAAGAGCTCGTTGTATTGTGGGAGAAGAGATTGACGTGTCAGCATTCCTCAGTATTGCTGAAAATGAAAGCAAAACTAGGGGTGTAAGGTGACCGAAAATGTGAAGATAAAGGGAGGCGTTTTCGTCTCAGCAGTACTGTGGTCCAATCATCCTCTCGTCAGATGAAACAGAAATGCCTGCCAGAGAGCTGTCTCAGTAGCTGATCAGCAATAAAGGGGATTGGTGTAATGTAAATTAGGCTAAGACAAATATTAAGCAAATAATTAGACTGGTTATCAGCTACTTTCACTATCAATTAATATAGTGAATATGCTGTGAAAAAAACAAACAAAATATTAATATGAGCAGAAGAGAAGCTAAAAATTACTAGATATTTTCTTTGAATAAAAAGAAAAAGATAGAAATATTCTTTCTATCAAAACATTTTACAACATGATCAATATCTAAATTGTGAGAATAAATTCTCAAAGCTGATTCACTGGTCAACAATCAGGTTCACTGATGAATAGCCAGTTCACTTTTCAGTTTTTTGCAAAATGGTCATCCTGGTTAATAACTCACATGATAAGGAGCAGTCCTGTCATATGACCAGAGAGAGATTTAGCACAAACACTTGTTGGGTAAAACCTTTATGATGTCTCAGCAACTAGAAGTAAGGCCATTGTTCCTTGTTTTCTGTTTCTCTTCTCTTTAACTCCTCCTGACCTGACCAAGGATTATGCTGGGCCACAAATACACATGGACTTCTAAGAAACACTCATAACTGTAGTAATTGTCCATGGTTATTTACTATTAGCATTAACTCCATGTAAACTCCATGTAAACCAAGGACAGCCTCTGGGGGAAACTCACAGACAGTTTGGTTTAATAATGTTTTAGACATATAATTATCTGGATAAACAATATGAACTGAATGAGTCTCTGTGGGAACATAATTTCTCTTTAAAATGACTGATATACATCAGCTAAAAGTTGAAGGCCTGAAAACACGTCGAACTAGTAAGTTACCTTCATCTAAAACCCCTCTAGGGCAAGACTGACAGCTCACTTCCCCCTGCCCTTCCCAGGAACGACAGAAAGTTTGACTACACAAAACCTTCTACCCTCTACAAGATGTCTCCAGGATCCAGTCATGTATCAAAACTACTCAAGGATACTGATAGAAGATAGATAAATAAGAGAAAGGACGGAAACAATAGACAGCACTTAAAACTGTCCCATGTAAACAGTTTGGCTGTTCAGGCTAGCCTGTCAAGTGGTTTCTCTTCAAAACAAGAGGCGCACACACTCTCACCATATGATGTTGAATTTGAGTGAAAACATTGCCGTCCACTGTCTTCGGGCAGGATCAAAATACACACGCCAACTACTACATATGACAACACAACAAGGCATTTAAATACATGCTCACATCTATGCTGAAGAAGTCACTGCGCAAAGAGCTAGCTAAACAAGACATTAGCTCTCTGGCTCGCTAGCTAGCTAAAGCTAATCAACATGCACAGCCTGTTGTCCAACTTATGTAAGCTGGTTAGCCTTCTGGTTAACGCACTAGCGTTAGCCTAGTGAAGGTATTCCTCCAGCCGCTTGATTAGATACAAATACCCGTGAACTGGATAAATAACTAGTTAGCTTGGTAAACGGCTACTTTTGTTGTCATAACATACAAGTGACGTAGCGTTATCCCCTGGAGATAGCTAATGTTAACACATGCTTAAAGCTAAATCCACACGGGCTAAACTCGCAAGCTAGCTTTTCTTGCTAACTCCCTAGCTTCATTGAACGGACAGAAGCTGACTTACACCTCCAGGATCCGGTCACCCTTTGCTATCCCGGCTCGGTCCGCCGCACCTCCGGGCAAAACGGCGCTGACATGCTGAAGAGGAGCGTACAGTTCCCCGTTGATGCTCCGGAGCTGTCCTCCTTCACTAACTTGACCGCGAACATTGAACCCGTAGCCGGACTCCGACTTAACGATCCTCACCACCCGTGGACCCGACGTTACCGTAGCTGCGTTCTGGCCCGCGGTGCCCGCCGACGAGCCGACGACCGGACCGTTGCGGGATGCCGAAGGGAGAGCTGACCGAGTTTCATCGCCTCCTACATCCGCCATCTTATCCACAGACCCTACCCCCTCCTCCTGTCGGTGTCTTCTAGCAAATTCAAAACAACACTCGAGCTCTGTACCTCGGTAACGTTAGCTTCACAGACCGACTCTGTTGTTGATAACCCGCCCCTAGGAAGCGTCACGAGACACGGCCACACAACGTGACTTGCCGGAGGCGTCACCGAAAGTCAGGGTTGTTTTTACTCTCAGTGCAAACTTACCTAACACGTTAACATGACGCATATTGTCTGTCACCGCCACTATATGAGTGACAGGTTTATTGATATGATTATAATGTAAATCCCCTAATTCTATCAACACATTTTTATCTCTAAGCAACTTAAAATATATATATATTTTTTTCAAGGGAACTCAGTGCTTCTACAAACTAAAAGAAAGATGACAGATATCATGGTTAAAGATTTACATACGTCACGTACTTTTGAGCAGCAAAACATTAAACATTCTTTTATGGAAACGTGGACATGCTTAGAAATATTTAAATAGAGATATATTTAAAAATGTCTTCATATTACATGTCTGTCTTTTTAAATGAATTATATTTCATACAGAAAGTTATGTGAGCCCTTGGAGTCATGGGTTATCTTACAGAATGATGATGACCTATCTGTATAGGAGCTAAATAAAAACATAAATGAACTAGTTTGGTTATTTCATATTTAATATTTGTGTAGGCTGAGGTGGCTCTAGGAGCTTTCAGCTACTTGTTGCTTCAGTTTAGGTGTAATCCCCCCTGTCTCTATCTCTCCTTCTTCTTGTGACACAAAAACTGATGCCAAACACTGATATTACTGTGCCTCGTGTCATGTTATCTTATGTAATCCCATCATACCAGGAACAAGCAGTTGTGCAACAGAGACAGTGATTACTAATAAGAGAGAGAAGTAATCTGTGAAATCACCTACTCTGTATTGGATGGGACTGAAAACCTACAGGTACCAGTCTTTGAGACACATGATCACTCAAGATTGCCAAAGTGCATCATGTTAAAAGAATATCAGTTGCAAAGCTTATCACTGCCCCAGCAGGCAACGCCTGATTGTTGATTAAAGAAGACGAAGGGACAGTAAAATAAACTAATTTAACATTTCATATGTAAGAGGAGGTTTGTGTTATTTCTTATGTCAAAAGTGACATAGTCTTGCTTTAAACAGACTGCCTTTGTAAATGTGCTCTGTTAGATATATGTGAATGATAAAGCAACATCAATGAGATCCCTCCTGCCATAACCTGCACTTATTTAGTTCCTCTCCTGGAGTTAATCCAGCTGTAAGATTTAAGATTTGAAGTCTAGTGTCAACAAAATTAAACCAATAAGGGAGTTTTGGGCAAACATATCATAAGCTTACTAAGATTATGGTGCTGACATGTCCGTGCAACTGTCCAATACTGGCACATGCAGTAACACACAAAGTACACAACTCAAGTGTTTCAAAGAACAAGAGGAGTTTATTTCATTTTGCATCACAACATCTATATATTTTGTTTGTTAGTGCCTTCGAGCAGTAGTAAATATTTTTTTTTCCTTAATCAGAACAGATGTCAAGAGACATTCTTCTCTCTAACAGAAAGGCACCTCTCCATGCTGGCCCCAAGGTGGCGCTTGGACCCCTATTTCTTGCCGATGAAGTACTCGTGGCACATCTGAGTGAGGCAGCACACCAGGGTGACAAACTCATGGAAGTCCACACTGTTGTCCTTGTTTGTATCCAGGTCCTTAAAGATGCGGTCTAATGCTGCCTTGTCGTTGGCTTTCTGCAGGGAAGAAAAATGTTTGCAAACATGTAGCCTGGGTGAACACAACTGACACATGATTCCACTTTGTAAGTGTTAGTAGTTAAGTTCTCAGCTTTACCTTCACTGATCATAAAACAGGGAAAAAGTGTCACTGGACTTGTGCATAACCAGATGCACGAACCATACACTACTGCAATAACTGTGTGTTTACCACTCTCAGTGTGTAAGCCAGCCTATTCATGCATCATTTGAATGTGCAGGACTGAGACAGAGGGAGAGGCCAGAAGTCACTCACCCCCAGCAGCTCTCCAAATTCATTCTCAAGCAGCTCTTTCAGCTCTGCCTTATTCAGGGTGTGAGCGTCCCCCTCCTTGCTAGAGTATCTATCAAAGGCAGAGATGAGGAGGGCCATAGCCTGCTGGACGTCAGACATGATGATAGCTGGTTTGACAGGACAGAAAAGAAGCAAATAGTTAAATAGTGACACAGTTGCTTGAGGACAATTCTCTCATTTAAAGCTGCTACAACTCCATCTAGAGGCAGAATGTGGGTCTGCCAACATTCACTGACGCACATTATAAATGGATCATGTGGCGTTGTGGTCAAATTTGAAATGTTAACAAAGGACATCGTTTATATCCACAGCTTGAGGGAGTGGTTGCAGGCGAAGGAATGGGAGAGGAGTGCAGGGACTGTTTGGTAAAACTGGGATTGAACAGATTTACTGAGCTCAGGTAGAAGTTAATGTTTTTTTGGCTTTTAAAATCTGACATCTGGTCATAAGTCTGCTTCACTCTTGTTCCAGTGTTGGTCAACTGCCTTTTTCTCCTGCTAAAGTTTGAGTGGCTGTATTCATTTATTCATATGCTGTATTTTCAGAGACAAAATATATGCATATATTAAGAGCTTTGATGCATAAAGCACTGACTGACATCATTGCTTTTGTTTCTGTTGGTGTTTTTCTCTGGGTTTTCCACAGTGCTTGATAAAAATAAACCCTGAGTTTCCACCGGGAGCCAAAGCACTCTTATTTTCCATGTCACCGGTCTCTAACACAGCATCTCGGCTGAATGACACAGGAATATTGTTATGGCAACAGTTGAATCCCTCCAGGTAACTGAGCTAAACTAGGTAAAGAAGCAGGTCAAGGCACAATTAAAGTCCCAGCAGTGATGTCAGACATCTGTTCTCTTAACACTGTATGTCTGAAAAGTGTTTGTTTTTTTTCCCTTTGACTCCATGGGCCCAAGAGAGTCGGTTCTGGTTGCATTCTGACTCACATGATGCCTTTACTTCTCTGGGGTGTGGTAGACTGAGGAAACTGTGACATGGGAGGGTTTGTATACAGATGGGAATTGTGGAGGAAGAGAGCACAAAACAAATACCATACCGCTGTACCGTATAAAAAAGGAAGAATGAAAAGTTGGTGTCAACTTTTGAATGTGCAGTGCAGTCAGTTAAAGGACATTTGAGACCAGCGTTTTTCAAATAACTGCCACTGGGGCAAAAAGAGCAAGTCTGTTGCAACGTTGCAAGTTTCACAAGAAATGAAGGGAAGTCATAATTAGCTCAAAAAATATATACAGAGTTGGTAACTTTGCAGATTATGAATGCTTGCATGCTCATTTTGAATTTCATGTAAATAAAACAGACTAAGACGATATGAAATGTGTTGCATTCAAAAGAATTTCCTGTTGAAAAAAGTTTTGGTGCATTTTTTTGAAAATCGGTAAATAAAATCAAACAAAACAACATTGTTTAGATTTTCTACTCACCAAGGTTGAGGTCTAAGGAGACTGGAGAGTGAAAGTCAGTCTTGGAGGAGCTATAGTGATGGGGAAACAGATGCAAAGGATGCTTTATACATCACCACACCCACTATCCCTCCCCCCATAATGCTCCTTTCATCTTCAACCACTCCCATGTTTTTCATTTCACAAGTTATTCTTTGAGAAACACTGGATTTAGGTGTTGTTGCTTAGAGGATTATCAACAAACAACTGATGATTACTCATAATGGTTGTCAGGGAGTCTGATATGAATTATTTTAAACTTCATGTCTGCAACATCTTGCATTCTGATAAGTGCAGTGCATGTATGGATTCAGGAAAGATTTTCAAAATGCTGAACAAATTATCCTAATTTATCACAGTAACTTTGTCAATGTTATGATCTCAAGATTGCATTTGAACCTGAAATAAGTGCTATCAGTATGAGACAGAGCATGAAAAATAGCAGTGTACTGTTTTATGTTTACAATTAGTATTATTTATACTTGTACACTGAGGACTCTTGTTTTGCAAGCTGATGAAAGGACAGTAAATTGTGAACTGAATCACTGTTTGTAATGATTTAGTCACATACAGCTACTCCTTTTAGAGGTCAGGACTCAAGACTTTAAATGGTGGGGTCAGGAGACAAATGCTGAAGCTGCATTTACAACAAAAGTAAAATTAAGGTTTAAAGTTTCCATCAAAGAGCTGCTAACTTTTATAATATCTATTTTTCCTCATATGTTTTGAATTATAATCTTGCTTGCACCTCTCTCTTTTACACCTCTCTGTGTAAAAGTTTGTCATGCACAGTATCTCTGTGCAACAAATCTCAAATCAATTTTGATCATTGTTTCAGATTTTTATAAAGATGAAGACCAATGGCTAGACGATTTCCATAGCAGTGCTCCTCCTGAAAAGTCCAAAGAAATGTTCTGAACAGTTCTTCATGTTTTAAGGTACATGTAGATTTTTTTGTCCTACCCGCTCATGTATGAGAGGACATTTAAATTGCATGGTGTACTAACTAATTTCTGGTGTTTTTGTGTGTATAATTGACTTTTTTTTTTCTATTTTAATTTAAATGTTTGAGATGCACATGATTCTAAAATGAGAACGTTAGGCATGGTGACTCAGTTAGCGTTGATTGTTATGGTCTTGAGTGGGTCCACTCTTCCTTGCAATTTTGTGGTGGAGGCTGTGACTCACAGTCATGCCCCTGTAGCTCATGAGTCATACTGCAGAGACCAGAAATCAGAGACCCAAAAAAAAAAAAAAAAAAAAAAAGAGAGAAGAAAAAAATCTTCACTGTGGCAACTCTGCTGTGTATGTTTGCTTGTATGTGTGTGTGTGTGGTCTGTTGTGTGACTGAGTTAGTTATCAAAAGTCTTTTCCTGTCTCTTTGGTCAGGGAACAATTAGTTTGGTCTCTAATTAACAACTTCAATCAAAGTCCAGTAAACTGCAGATCACAGATGAGAAGTTAAGTCACTCTCACCACCATGCACGACCTCTACAGATGAATTTATAATCTCTCACAATCTGAGATGTTTTTTTTTTTTTTTACATTGCACTGTACTTTTTCACTGTGCGGAAAACATTAGTCAGGCTTCTTTTTCCTGTCATCTTCCTTCCCCATCCTACTCTCTCAAATTAAGGAGGGAGTATCCATGGAAACGACATTCCAGTTGTGATTCATATGAAACTATTTGTGATGCAGCTGGAGTGGTTTTGCTAACTTATCAAAATATTCATGGACAACCTTATGATTACAACTGTACTCTTATGCCACCTAGTGGTAAAATAGAGGTACTCTGAAAAGAGCGTATTTTCCATGTGTGCTTTCCCAAAAAGAAATCTGTCAGACATTCTCACAGAAATCAAAAGGGAGGTTGCTAAATTAAAAAAAAAATAAAAATTGTGTGGGAATTTTGTGTCGCTAGAACCTTGTGACCTACCTTCAAACATGGGGCCAGTCCAGGATGGGATCCCTTGAAGAAAAGTATGGCACTTGGACGAGCATCCATTCTGACTTTGTTGGTTGTTTTACTGTTGCAAGGAAGGGTAAAAAAAAGCAAATTAAAAGCGTGGGCATATCTTTTCAACTGTGAAAATAACTAGCACCGTTGGCTCATGTCTAAGCAACAGCAGAAGGGAAACAAATAAACAAAGCTACATCATCAGCTATAACTAGATCACAATAGTTTGATGTAATTTCCCATGGCAACAGTTACAAACCCAGATGTTCAGGGTTGATATGTTCAGAGCTTCAGGTTAAACTATCCACTGAGAGGGGCTGTTCTGCTTGTATATGCCCAAGGTAGGTGTGGTGTGGTATACACTGGTGAATGTTTGCTTATCATTCAACTCAGACCATTACACGCCTCCACAAAGAATGACTGGAGAAATCATCACAAAGTGATTGTTCCACTTGACAAGCTTGTGACAAAAGTCATGATCTCAGTATCAGGTCTCCTCGCTAAGAGGAACAAGCTTTGACATGTTTGCTGGCATCACACAAACCTGGTCTCTTGCTTCATGCTTCGAGAAAATAGTTCACCTTCAGAGATAATGATTGCATTGTTTTAGACCGCATGATAAACATGCAGCATATATATACATTGTATAAGTGGACTTCATACACAAATGCATCAGCAACACAAAAGGGATATTGAGAAAACATTCAGCAAAGTAGGAATTCCCGACACTAAACTCAGCTGTGGGTCACATGGGCGTGGTGCTTGTGTAAACAGAGGGTTTAATACAAACTGTAGCTACCTACACACACACACACACACACACACACACACACACACACACACACACACACGCACTGTAACTTAGCAACTTGAGTGTTTGCCCTGTAACCATGAACATTGGTAAGCCACAAAATTAGCCACTGCCCAAGGAGGTGTGTGCAGTGCTCAAGAGACTTATGATGCTTTTCTGCCCTGAGTCCAGCCTTCTAGGCATGCCCTCCTCAGGCAGTAAAAGACCTGCCTACTTCACTGGGATTGGCTGACCATCACTGGCACCCAAAGCTAAACCCTAACCCACAGAATCCAATTCTTTCCATCTTTGACGGGAAACATTTGATTGGTGGTTGTCAGTGTCAGCACATCACCCGAGAAAAAGCACTGCCTGAGAGACTAAATTTGAGAGCATAAGTAGTCCCAGTAGTTTCTGTTTAGAGGTAGTCAGAAGGAGGGGGTTATCCTGTTCCATTTTCTGCTGTTATCCAACTTTCAGCAGACATGAAACACAATGAAAAGAATTTAGTGGAAAATCAGTGGTGTGCTGATGTGCTGTGCCCTGTGACTCTGGCCCTCCACATTTCCTCACACTGCCCAGGGCTGTGTTGCTTAATCAGACTGAACTGACTAGACTGCAGCAAACTATATTCAGTTAATAAGCACCCTGTCACCTAGTTTATCTGTTCACGGATGCACCATAATCAGCCTCATAGATAGGTGTGTTCATGACTAGAACATTCTGCAGATTCCTCAGAGCGGTGATAAGCAGGACTTTATCAAACAGAGAGGGAGAGGCTCGTCTGCCCTTTCACACTCAGAGGCATAAAATACAGGTGGGAATTGCATCATCACACATAGTGTTGCTGTTATAGTCATGAGGGTGAAATAACACAAAAATGCTGGAAACAGCTATGATATGAGCATTAAAAATGCCTATAGCATTGTATAGCATTAAAAATGCTTTGCTATACAAGTAAAGAAAATGTATGATTACTTGCAGACAAACACATGAGCCTAAATATGCAGTGACTTACACACACACACACAATACTCAATGGACACAAGAGGTTTGAAATTCTTCAGTAAATTTAATGGACAAAACTATCTTTACAAAAATTGAAATGCTTTTCGGTTTCTTCTCTTGTCTTCTGCTGTTGCCTTTTACTTCATTCCCGTCTTCTTCATGTGCATCTGATAGCACTGCTCACAGGCAATGGAAAGTCCAACAACCAGAGAAACAAACTCTTCGAAGTCCACCTGGCCGTCACCGTTGGTGTCCAGGTCCTTCATGATCTTGTCTACAGCAGCAGGGTCCTTCTGAGACTGCAAGGGGGGAGGGCATCAACAAGAAAACCTTGGGTTATACTGTACGTGATAAGCAATAAAATAATGAATAGCCATGTTAAAATCTAGTAACGTCATCACGTACTTCACGTGTTGACCTCTCCTTACCTTAAGGAAGTTTGACAGCTCATTCTCCATCAACTCTCTGAGCTCTCGCCGGTTGAGTGTGCCAGTCTTGCCCTCTTTAGAGGCGTAGCGGTGGAACACCTTGATGAGTGACTCCATGGCAGTTTCCAGTTCTGAAGGCATGATTGCTGAAGTGTGGTTAGCCTGAAAAACAAAGTTTAGCTTCAATGCCCAATTTTAAAACCTCAGAGAACCTCTGAGTGAAAGAGTCATAAAGTCTGGGATCTTTAATGTTAAACTTCTCAGATGACTCTCACAGAGGAACGTGTCCTCCTGATGACCTTATCTAGGCCTGGGGGAGTTCAAAAGACAAGAAGCTGATCCTCCCAGAGTAAATAGAGGGACTTGCTTATGTTAAATGTTAAATGTTAGACTGACATATCAACAATCTGTCCTCCAGTCAGCATTTGCTTGATTATTTGCCTATCTTTTGGAGAAAGAGAGGTAAATGTATAAGAGGTTTGTCCCACTGCTGAAGTAACCCAGTGAAGAGGAAGCAACACTTTGCTCCTTGCACCAGTGCCCTTCCCACCGATGAGTAATGCTCATAAGAAGCTGGAACAGCTACTGCACATACTGACATGATTTCAAAAAGAACCATAAAACTGAAACCATTTTCAACACACTGTACCCCGGTGCTGTAGAGTTAAAAAGGAGAAGTGGGAGGGAAATACAGAGGCTGTGTGTTATTCCTGAAAGACGGAATGGAAAACTCCAGATGAAAGAAGAAAAGAAAATTTGCCAAGATCCAAAATGGTGGATGCAGAAAGTATGAGACTGTAGCAGAAAAGCATATGTATGTACATGCCCGCAGCCCAACCACACCCTTTATCCATAGGGTGGATGAACCCCACTGTGTTAACAATATCACAAGGAGTTTACTCAAAAGTTAGTAAAGATGGAGAAAATAAAGTTTGTATTTGAGAGTGTTACTGCATTAGCCAACTGTAGGAATCTTACACAAATCTTAAAACAATTCTATTCTAATAATTCTAATCCTAAATAATATAAAAATGCGACAAAAAGACAAAACTTTAGGCAATGATATGAAACTTGCAGCGCATTAAAAAAATATCGGAATCATTAAAAGTAGTATTTAACAGCAGAGAAACTTTTAGAAAGTCTGTAAAGACTCCATTCAAAAACCGTTACCACAGATTGAAGTTAATAATTCCCTCCACGCCCAAGCGGCTGTACCTGCAGGCGATAGAGGGTTTCTGAAAGATCCTGCCAAAGCCAAAGCCAAAGCTACCAAGTGGGAAAGAGCAGTACCGTTAGTTCTTACCGTGCAGGGCTGGGACGTGGTCGGCAGAAGAGAGGTGGGAATGTTCAGAAGTTGAGAATAAGTGCAGCAAAGGTTTTATAGTCAGGCGACGCCCCGGCTGCTGTGCAATGTGAGTCAGGCTATGATATGGACGGTGGACCCTGTCCACTGTAACTGCAACTAGACACAGCGATGGGCGGTAGCACAACGTAAAACTTGTACTAACTTCATTTTCATCTTCAGTAATAAGATTACAGTGGAGATGTTGAATAAGTAACAAATAGATAAATGTCACCATATATACCTTTACTGCTACAATCACAATATGTTAATGTATATTAAGTTCTTGGAGGATCCAACATACTTGATACTATACTACTAACAGCTGCCAAATTCATAACAAATTTGCGATTTATCACATTATAGGGTCAAATGATTTGGACTATACATGAGCTTTTGAGGGCTTGGTGAAGCCTGTGGCTCG
Source organism: Lates calcarifer (assembly GCF_001640805.2). Lineage (NCBI taxonomy): Eukaryota > Metazoa > Chordata > Actinopteri > Centropomidae > Lates > Lates calcarifer. The sequence goes on along the minus strand of NC_066835.1, from coordinate 14,753,847 downwards.
CTTTGCCTCATTGGCGACGATCCAGTCATAAAAAAAGTTAATGAACAACCCAACAAAAGAATTTAACCCACGTAAAAAGAGAACCTGGTAGACTACTGACAACAAAAGATGATACAGTTAATGAGCGGCAGCCAATATAACCAGATGGAAAACCATTCAGCAGCATTTGAACACACATTACAAGATGACCTCAGATCTATTGTCCCACAGTGACTCGGTGATTAACAACACGTGCAATTAATTATAGGTGACTGAATTTACTCCAAACCGAAACAAATCAGTGCTTTTTCAGTGTTCCTATGAAAAATCTAGTATTGTGTAACAATCAATACTTAATTTACAGTGTTACTTTCCATAGTGTTACTATATGAGGGCTGCTTTAGTACGTTATATCGCGTAAAATGTGCAGATACTGACCATTATAATACAGCTTAAATATATTACATTCCAGCACATTCTCCTCCATTTTGAAAACATTTATATTGGGATAATATTAGTAATGTTGATTTGGTAATTTTTTGTTTCTCCAGGTTTCTAGTTATTGCACACTCCTCTTAATTCATCCTACAAAGTTCTGTAGTGAAGTGTGCTATAATAAATGAATTGTGGGCCATCTCGTGGTGAAAATGTGGTATTACAAACTGATTGTGTGTCGACTAGGTGACCTAACAGATGTGTTGAATAAGAAAGCATCTTGTGTTATTCTTCAAAAAGATCTGTTTTTACTTTACAGCGTCAATAGCATATCTAGTTGTGACTGGACAGTTCTCTACTTGTCCCTATCTCGAGTAAACTCAGGTGCGTTTCTGCTTCTGTTGAGGTGAATTTGTCGTTATGCATTCTGTGTGTGTGTGTGTGTGTTGCGGTTTGATGGAGACAGTTAATGCTTTGCACATTTTACTTTTATATAAAAAAACATGATCAGTTCATATAATATGATGCATTTTTAAAGATTAGACGACCCAACAGTATATACAGCTATCAGCATTAGCCCAACCACAACCTGCTGCAACATTAAAATTATATATGTAAATGAATCAATAATTACTATCCAGGGATCTGATTTAAATTCTGATATTCTTAAAGGGATTGTTTTGCATGCTGAGTAATTTTACTTTAAGCACATTTTGCTGATAATACTTCTGTACCACTAAGACTGCTGTCAAGAGTCATGCAATTCTTCTCACAAGTATATTTACTGACAACCCAGAACTTGTTTCGTGCCATACCAACTGTCTTTTCATTCTGTGCACCACACCCAAAAAACACATGATGAAGCATGTATAGCTTTAGAATAACAACCTTTGCATTGTGCTTCTGGGTTGCATTAGGTTAAGAAAGATCCACTCTGTCTGTCATGGCCAAATATATCCAACCTAACAGCAAAGCAGCAGCTTAACTGGACCAGCAAACTAGTACAAATATTATTGGTATTGGTATTACAATTGTTACTATTATTATTAGTATATGTTTTGATTATCTAAACTCTGAAAATGGGCACCCCATCTGTTCTGGAAACAGCTATGGCTTGTTTGTTTCAAGTCTTCCTTACGTAAGTGGAAGTGCACAGGAAAAACGCATGGTATACAGTGAAACATGGTTGCAATATGTCTTCACAGGAGTTAGAAATGTTAACAAATCCTGTTCATTAATAAGCACTTAAAATGTCCTTTTAGCTGCATACAAACCATTTATTATATGTTTGTACACCTCTTACAGTAAATACCAAATAAGGGGACTTAAAGTGTTACCACTTAAAATGACAATCACATGCAACTATGTTTGTATTCCATCCATGCGGGATGAAGGTAAAGTATTCGAAGGCGTTGACTTGAATAATGATGGGTTTTGTTATTTCTGAGCACAACCTTCTTTTCTGGATGAAGATGGTATCTGACTTGGGAACTCACAATGACTGAGAATAGAAATTCACCACGCACCACACCTAAAATTGCTTGCATTTTCAAATACTAAAGGGTTTCTCTGTAACAACCAACTCCTTAATACTGCAGACAGTGGGAAGGATTAGGAGGAAACATGAGCACCGAAAAAGGCACCTTTCTTTTCTCCGTGAGGGGAGATCCAGGCACCTCTCATCCCTCCCACTCCCACCATGCCAGAATTACAGGGACATAATTGAGCAAAAACACAGCAGTGGAAAGTACCTGCTGTAAGTGCTCCTCAAGGACAGTATTAAAGTACTTGTACTTCAAAAATACAAGTACAAGACAGTTTTAAAGTACCTGTACTTCAAAACTGAAGGAATGGTTGTATTTTTTACTGCACTACATTCATTTGACAGCTATAGTTACTTTGCAAATTAAGATTTCATAAAGAAATGATGTGATCATCCTTCAGGATGTGATGCACTGTTATAGGTTAGACTACACAATGCAACATATAATCTATCACTTTGAGTAGAACCACTCTGTATAATGAGTGCTCTCACTTTTAATATATGAAGTACAGTAAATAAGTAAATACTTTTACTCGTGTAAAGGAAATATACTTCCACGGTTTGCTATCCCAGTGGCATTCTGGGCATACAGTCCACCAGATAACGACCAAAACGGAAATGCGTATTCTTTCAGTCACCTGGAACATGTAACGACTATTAGGTGTCGAGGGATTTTCTGAGGATTCTGAAAGCCTTTACTGTTCCCATGTTCTATATTACTGTAAACAGCTGATGATTGTTGGCCTGCATTCTTCGAAGAGGCATTACAGCTTGAATAAAGATTTACGTGTGTTCTCTGACAGAGGATTCAGATCAGCCTTTCCCTTCCAATGACATGGTGCTTTCACCCTGCTGTGTGCCACATCATTTGAAGGCATCCGGTGCGGGATGGCAAGGGTGGGGGGCGGGATGTCTGGACGAGGAATATAGCTACAGGCATCCGTTAGTATTCAGCGTGGATGTTCACTGGCATTAACGTCAATTTTAGGAATCGTTTCTTCTTCTTCTTCTTCTTTTTATCCAGAAGCTGGTGTTTATTTGTTTGTTTGTTTTAGTGCGTAAAAAATGTCCAGATCGACTGTCTTTTGAAAATTCACAAAAACGGAGAATTTGCCGGTAAACCGACAAAATTATACTACCCAGAGGGTCAAAGTTGCACATTTTTGAGTTGTTAGAATGTACCACATGGCCTATGGCCTAGATACATCGCGATTTATCTCCAGATGATGAAAACAGGGGGTAGCTATTTTCTTAAAATGGCAGAGATGGATTTAAAAACAGCCACATCAACGATGGAAGCTTTGGTTCGTATCAGTGTGAGTATGTGTCTGTTTCTGTGTTATCCCTGCTTGTAATCTACGTTAAAATTAAGGTATTTAAAAAAAAAAATCTTGATAAAGGATGCGACCTGTATTTTTAGACGGAGAACCAGATTAACGGTGTGAATAGCACGTCTCCGTGCTTCACCTCCCGGACCGTATGTGGAAAACGGGCCTTTCCGTGTATTTTTTTGCAACTAAAATAAAGGCGTTTGATTTAAAATGACATCTAATGCAGCTGATAAATAATACCGGCTATCCCTAATTCTTGGTGTAAAAAATCAGTGGTGTGTGTGTGTGTGTGGAGTGCTGTTGCCCACAGTAATGGAGGTCCTTAAATGCATCGATCGGTTCACCAGACTCGAGCTAAATCCTTCTCCGGAACTGGCAGAAAAGGTGCTCTGCTTTTTTTGATCAGATACGAGGGTGTTTCGAAAATTAACAAATGACAAAACAGTGTGGGTGCAGACTGAAATGACATGTTTCTTTTTTGGGGGCTCAGTGGATGGTCGTTACCATGGAGACGAGATGCAGGACCTTTCGGCTGCTGCTGCTGCTGCTGAGGCAAGGGGAGAAAACGTGTGTGTGGATGCTGCTCGGAGCATCGGCCGTTATAGGGTTAACAGATATGAATAATTTGCAGAGAAGGTTACAGTGGACTGTGGTGGACTGGCTAGGGGGTAGTGGTGGTGGTGGGGGTTGGAGGTTCTCCGCTCGTGCACAACAGTCCCTGGAAATAACGTGCTGTGGATCGGTCATACATTTTTCTTACCGGCTCGGAGGGAGGGGGCTCGTTGCTCACGATGTAAATGCCACAAACCCCTCCCCTCTTTTCAAGAGACAGCGCTCTCTTGATGCTGGGAATATACACGTAGTCTGCTGCCATGGCGCCTAGATTCCAGGTGAAGGTAAGAATGCGCAACGCCTGTTTTACGCCTTCACCACGCCGGGCTCAGCATCAGCAGTGCGCACTATCCATTTTCAGATGGATTCGGCGGGGCCCACATTTTTGTCGTGGTGTAGATTGGTCTGCTGGAACTGCAATAGCCTGAAATTGCGACAGGCTACATAGAAAGAGGAGCAGAAATAGACAGGCCGGAGTTGACATTGGAGAATGACACAGAGACTGAGGTGGATTGAGGGAGAAAGTAGGTTGTTTTAAATCATCCAGTTAATCCAGTATAAAGATGGAATATGGGTCTCGTGGTTTGTTATGCAGCAGCCTAATTTCTGTCTCAACTGGGAAACATGCCTGCAGCTGTATTATTTGATATAACTGGGAAGACATAGCCTTCATCAGTTAGATTGTGTGTGTTAGTGTTATCATCCAGCTGCATACTATTGTGTGACTTCCTGGACCCTCTTAAAACCAAGTGGCCATGTAGAAATTTACTATTTATGATCCCCTGTATCATCCCAACTGATTCTGCATCCCTTTGCAGAATCAGTGGTGTTGACAGTGGTTCATGGTGTGCTGATGCTGCATCACTTCACATCACGGTGACAAAATCTCCACCCTCCACCCCCCCCGCGCAGCACATTCAGCCAGTTTGACTTGTCCTGATTTCTGAAGTTAACTCGTAATGTCAGTGATGTAGATGTAATGTACTCTGCAACAGTTTTGGTTGTAGTTTGAGGTTGTGTGTCAAGGACATCCATGTAGCAAAATAAAGCAGGCCATCCTAACTGGCAAAATGAGTGGAAATTCAACACACTCCTCCCGTGCTGCACGGACAAATATTGACTAATATTAACTAAACACAAAATCTGAGTAGTTTTTCCACATACTGAGATATTAAAAAGGACAAAAGAGCTGGTTAGGATCTTTCACCAGATCCCCTTTACTTGCTCTTTCCTCTGTGAAGCCTTGTTAGAGTGACTATGAAGTCACAGGCTTTTTGAAACAGTCCGTGTGTCCTTTTCTGTCAAGTCCATGTCCTTGAGCTGGGCAGTGACACACTCACTGCTCCAAAGGTGCAGCCTTTCACCACTAAAGCTCTGACCACTGTTAGTTACATAGACTGAAGGTGCTGATTCAGCAGTGAGGTATACAATGAAATAAACCCAACTGCCTTTGCTCTGCATATTATGTCCCATTGCTATTTGTGGCATGTGACAATATGCACCACCATAGAGGCCAGGAGCTATGAGAAAGCTGTGGCCTGAGCCAGTGGTCATTTTTAGCTTGTGTAATACACATTCACATCCTCACAAAAAAATCTAATGAATACAGGAAAGTACAGGAGCACCTTGTAGTATCATAAACACATACAATATGTGGTTACTGGCCAAGGAGCTCATGTTCATATCCAGGGCTGAGAATGCAGGGATGCACTCGGTGCAGTGGTTGAATAATTAATGCCTGGTCTTTATCCATATTTAAGAAGAATGATGCCCTGGACCACCTGTCTGGGACAGCATTTCCCATTGCCCTGTCTCACCTCAGTTCTTCCCTGCTTCCTATGATACTGTACCTCCTTAGTGGTACGCCTTCAAGTAGGGCTGGGTGTGACTGAAATATGTCTGTAGTACTAAGACTGTCAAGTAACAAAACTTACTTTGAGTGCCTCATAGATTCATAATCTTGACTACTTATTCTTTAATTAGATGATTTCTAATTTAAATCAACATATTGCAAGTTTTAGGGTATTAAGTACTTACATGGCTGCTGGTTTTGAGACATTTGAGAGTCCTGCCTGCAAGGTTGACCTGCAAACACAGGCTGATTGTGCACGTTCTTACACATTGTCCTCAACTTTTTATTTTGGTATAGGAGGTGAAATCTTGTTTGACTAACCTCTAACCTCTTTTGCCTCTGACAGTCTAACATGAAGAGCCTGGAGCATGAGCTGCATTGTCCTGTGTGTAAGGACATAGTCAAACAGCCTGTGGTCCTGCCATGCCAACACAGCATCTGTCTCATGTGTGCCTCCGAGGTCTTAGTGGCAAATGGTTACCCGCCTCCAGAGCTTCCCCCAGAGCCCAACTCCCCAGCCTCCACACCCAACACCCGCTCGCCACGTCAGGCACGCAGGCCTGTGCCTAAAGCTGAGCAGCGGCCCATCGACCGTGTCCTGCGATCAGGTGTGGCATAACTCTTCATTTGCTGTATTTACTCAAGGGTGGAGGGAAGAGAAATATCTTTACCTTCTGTCAATAAAACAATTGTTGTTAAAGATCATACAAAGCCTTTTTGACGTGGGGACTTTGATTTGTATTCAGTGAAAAACAAACCATGTGATTACATGTTAGTTTAACCCTTCCCTTAATTTTACTGTCAAACCATGATTAATATGTAATATCTGTGCTGGGAAAAGAGAGCACTGCCTGTCATTTTCTGTCTGCCTCTGCTCATAACTGGCTTTCTTTGTCGGTTTGAGGTCCCCACCCGCCTTCACCATCCATGCCTCGGTCTCCGGGATATGGGACGTATCCAGGGCGACGCCGTAAGGAGGGCCCACCCCTGGTGATGATGTTCCCTTGTGTCCCCTGTGGCCGAGACGTGGAGCTGGGGGAGAAGGGTCTTACTGACTGTCTGCGCAACTTAACTTTGGAGCGTATAGTGGAGAGGTAGGTATCAAACACACACTGTTCAACCAAAACAGTGCAAAGATGTGCACAAAAAACTTTGTACTGTGATAAGTTTGGGGCTAATTGTAAATGAATAGGTGACTTGGGCCTGAGAAGCAAAGGGTGTTGGAAAATATTCAGCTCGGATTGTAGTTATTCAGCAGCTAAGGTGTTAAAGAATCCTGCAGAGCATGCACTGCAACATACTTTTGCTACTCTGGCTGACTCTGTGTTTCCACAGTCTTGTAGCTTTTTCACCCATTCAGTACTGTTTGTTTCTCTTACACTGGGCATTTGGCCCAGTTTTCACACCCTTAAGATTTGGTTTCGTTTAGATTTGTTAAGATGATTTTTTCTCATGCACCCACCTGTTTTATGCTTTTGACTTTGACACTTTCCCTCCTTAAAAGTTAACTAAAAGCTAAAAGAACATTTTTGTTATTCCTACCCTTCCCTGCTGCCTTCTGTCCACACCACCACCAGGTACAGACACACAGTGAGTCTGGGCAGTGTGGCAGTGATGTGCCAGTTCTGTAAGCCTCCTCAAGCTCTGGAGGCCACCAAGGGCTGCGCTGACTGCAGGGCCAATTTCTGTAACGAGTGTTTCAAGCTGTATCACCCGTGGGGGACGCCACGTGCACAACATGAACATATTCAACCAACACTCAACTTCAGACCAAAGGTAAGACATTGAGACAGAAGGTAAATTACACAGGATTTTTAAGCAAAACAATAAATTGGATCATACAAAAGTAATCCCTCTCAATCAAGACCCACTAGACGTGTGAGGCGGTGTATTTATCTGCACCCTGCACTAATTTTGGTTGCCAGGTTAAGAAAAATGAAGGGTATTTACAGTAAACACCAAATTTGCAGTTTAAAATGTTATATAAATAAATAAATTGTAACCAAAAGGTCCTCATAACTCACTCAGCATTACTATTTACCACTATTACATTACTACTACTGATATTAATAAATAAATTAGTTATATGTAATTTTAAAAAACACCTTTACATTTGCTTTACTTCTGTGTTTTCCTTCCTTTACCAAACAGAGAAGGTAAATACAAACACATCCTCATAATTCTCTGCTACATCGCTCTGGTCTTTCTCTTCTCAGGTAAACTGTGTCTCAAATAAATGGAATTTGACCCTCCTCCACAGGTTCTGACTTGTCCAGAGCATGACCATGAGAAGCTACAGTTCTACTGTAGGTCCTGTCAGCGGCTGCTCTGCCCGCTCTGCAAACTGCGCCGCATCCACACTGGCCACAAAATCCTCCCAGTGGCTCAGGCATACCAAGCTCTGAAGGTAAGACTCTGAATCTGACATGATCTGAACTAGTTTTCTGAAGTTAGTGTTCATATGAATAGTGTGAAGAGTTAATGTAAGACTGTTTGTAACAATTAAGCTGTCTGGTGTGTATTTGTTGTTTATTTGACAGGAGAAGATTACAAAGGAGATGAACTACATTCTGTCCAACCAGGACACAGTTCTGGCTCAGATTACACAGCTGGAGAGTGCCATCACTCAGACTGAGGTGATTAATACTGGATGTGGATGTAACCCCAGTCAGCAGCTAAATTCCCCCCAACACTGCAGAGATTCCTGTCTGTTAATTTATGAAACGAGGCGAGGCGTTGGCTGCTCAAGTGTCGGAGACACGGGGGTTGATGGAATCATGCTGAAATTATGCACTTCTTACCTCTATGAAGAGCAGTGTGTTTTAAATAATTTACTAAATGTTTATATACTATAAACTATATCATACTACTTACAAATGCTAAACGCCTAATCAATCAACCAAACTTAAAGGCATTGCCAGGTAGCTGGCTGTTTGTTTTCAGATGTTTGAACTTGTCTGTCTGTGTTATTGAACACCAGGTAAATAGTGTGTCTGCCAGAGAACAGCTGGCTCAGAGCATCAGGGATCTGACGGCCGCTCTGGCAGAGCGCCACGCTTCTCTCACCCAGGCTCTGGAAACGGCACGGCAGAAACGAGGCGAGGCGTTGGCTGCTCAAGTGTCGGAGAGACGGGGGTTGATGGAACATGCTGGACTCATGGCGTTTACCCAGGAACTGCTGAAAGAAACGGACCAGCCGTGCTTTGTGCAGGCTGCTCGCCAGACTCATAACAGGTTTTCCATTTGTTTATCTTTGGCATTGCTCTCTGTCTTGATTGAACAGATCTTAGATTAGTTCTGTCTTTCTTTGTTAGTTTGTTTTCATTTCTTTTCCTTTATTAAAACAGTCCTTAGTTAACTACTTTTCTATCTGCATTCCCCTCTGTATTGTTTGTTTGAGCTTATAGTAATAACCACTATATACAACATAGTATTTTACAAGTGTTTAATTACTCTTGGTAAGTGGATCTGTGTGAAAGAGGACATGCTATTTGCTATATTTTTTCTTGTAACTCCATTGTCTTCACCTGAAGCCCTTCAAAATGACCATCATATTTTATATTTCTCTTAACTTAAACAACCCCAGGAAAAGATTAAAACCAAAACTGAATTGATCTTCAGTATTCCCTGTGTATCCAAACCTCATACAGGTTATTTGTCTGTGACATAGACCACCACTTAAAAACTATTAAAAACATGAGGCCCACAGTACACTGGGTGACATGTTCGTTCATTACGATGAACATGGGCAATGTAGGTTGTTTAGAGTCAATCCCACATACATTACTCTGCTCTGCTTAAACACATAATACACAAATGTGTGTTAATCTGCGGCTGAAAATAGTCCCCAACAAATGCAGTTTACTTCTGTTTAAGTAACATATGTTAAATACTACAGTTCCCAGCTTTTTACACATAAAACTATATTTTTGTAACCGGTCTTTAGGAGAATTAAAGGGGCTTCTGGTGTGGTGACACAAAAGTAGTGAAAGTATTGAGAGACAGACTAACGCAGTGTTTGTGCACATCATGGGATTTGTTGACACTCAGAAAGACATAGAATGTGCCAGCCTTATCCTTTAAAAATGATCACACACCACTCCCTGTTCATTAGTCTGTCTTGTCCTCCCATGAAGCTCAACAGAAGCATCATGTAAACACGCATCCTCCTTAATTCTTTTAACTCTGCTTTCCCTGTTTTTCATGGCACCAGGCTGAGTAAAGCAATTGAGAATCTCCAGCATTTCACCCTGGCTGCTGATCCATCCTTCAGACACTTCCAGCTGGATGTCGCCAAAGAACTTAAACTCCTGACAGAGTTGAACTTCATCCAGGGTGAGAAAGGGAGTGGTGAGAGGGAGGGAGAGGAAGGGATGGAGATAAGGGAAATAAAAGATTAGGAGGGAATGGAGTGAAGAGGTAGGCAAGGAGAGAGACAGTGGCTTTTTGATGACTAATAAAGCTGAGATGCCAGTGAATGTGAGTGAGTGAAGGAAGTGGAGATGTTAGTACAACTATGACATGGTAAACCTCTAAAATTCCAGCATTTAACTTACTTTTACTCCATATTCAAACATTTTATCACAGCCCCTTTGGCTCCAGTGATTGACACCCAGCGTACCCTGGCCTATGATCAGCTCTTTCTCTGCTGGCGACTGCCACAAGAGTCTGCGCCTGCCTGGCATTTTTCCGTCGAGTACCGCCGTCGAGGTGTGGTACCGGGAGGGGCGTCCCGAGGTGGCTTCAGGGGAGGACTGGCTGCCGCCCGCTGGGGCTGGCAGCGGTTGGACGAAGTGAGCGGGACCAGCGCGGTGATCGACAGGTTGGAGATGGACAGCGTGTACGTGCTGCGGGTGAGAGGCTGCAACAAGGCAGGCTACGGGGAGTACAGCGAGGAGGTGTACCTGCACACCCCGCCTGCACCAGGTGAGAGTACATGCTGGATTTTTGGTGACTTTGCCACAAGGAAACCCCACCCAAATGACAGAGGTGTAAGGTCAAACTCTGCCCTAGTTTGGTAGTAATCCAGGTAACAAGTTTCAAAAATCAGCAGTCAAAAGGTAGTCGAGAAGGTGCAGTACAACTGGATATCTGAGGCCTACAATATAGCCAAATGCAATGAATTTGTGATGCGGCATGAACAACATGCAGAACCTCTGGCAAACAAAGAAAGATAAGACAAAGCGTGTTTATTTGTATGTCATCTTTCAACGACAAGGCAAGAGACATAAGACAAAAAAGGTACTAAGTCAACTAAGGAACATCTAACTAACTCAGGTGATAGTCTTGGTTGGCCATTAGTTGTAGGAATTGTGCTTTGATCCCCAGCTCCTCCTGTCCACCTGTCCATAAGTGTCCTTGAACAAGACACTAAATCCTGCTCGCCAAATGAATGTGAGTATAAATATAATAGGTGATTGCATCGTGGTTTACAATGTAGCAACATTTAGGTGTTGCTTCTGTTGAACCTCAGTTGAATCCTTGGTTATTATAAGTTCAGTCTGTTGCTAATTTGAACTGTTCTGTAAAAAAACAAGCATATAAAAGTACTATTTATGAAGGGGCCAATCTGCATCACAGTCATCGCATTATGTGTGTTTCAGTGGCTTTCAATGTCTTTGAGTAAGCCGTTACCCAGGAAGTAACAAGGTCAGTCACCACTGTGAGACGCTCTAATGCAAAAAGCCACTGATTCAATCACTGATTATTCACTCTCTCTATTCCAGATTCTGAGGATTCTGTGCTGAACATTTCTTTACATATTGAAAATCTCTAGTAGAGCAAACCATATATGCAAGATAATGCTCCCTGCCATCCAGTGGAGGCAGAGTGGTTGGAGGAATTTTGAGGTTATTTTATTTTTTTTTTTCATAGTTTCAGCCATCACCTCTAGCAGTTATAATGACTCTGTACTCATCAAAATAATGGTTGAGATCTGGGAACACAGTGACGTCGCTTCAATAAAGTCTGATGGGGCAAGAAACACAAGCAAAACACTCCTTAAACAGGTTGAGCTAGATCGTCTCATTCTGGAGCTGCAATGATAAGTATTAATGGATTAGTTATTTGAAATAAAATTACGCAACTATTTTGAAAACTACTAAATTAATCGTTCTGTGTTCTCAAGTGTGAGAATTCAACTCTTTTCTTTATCTTATATTATTGTAAACTTTTTTTTTTCTGAGCTATTAACTAATTAACAAACTTGTATGATTGTCTGATCACGCCTGTTTCTTACTTCAGTGAACCTCTTTAACTATGCTGGTTGTATTCTCAGCTCTTGTCAATTAATTTCCTAATGACACTCCTATTTTTGTATTGGGAAAGATGGCCAAAACTATGAATCTAAACCTAAAACATCACAATAAACTGGGATTATCCCTTTACTCGTTAGTGCTAAAAAAAAGAGAAGATGTCATTTTTAAACATTTACCAATAATGCAAGAGCCTACTATTTTTGATTAATGACTTATAGCCACATAAATCAGTAACAAGTGCATGACAGCTACAAAAAAACTCATTATATCCACACAGCAAGCTGTAGTTGCTGTCACCCAGGAGCCATTCATCTCTTCACACCTATTATTTATCAGTCACAATAAAAGCATTAGGATGGTTACCATGGTGAAACACTTAATAATTCATTCTCTTTCTTTTCTACCCATTCCCATCTTCTTTTACCAATTTTTGTCCCACCTGTCTCCACTTTCAACACATCCTCACTTTCTTACTCTTTGTTTCCTCATCTTTCTCTCATGTATTATTTCCATTTCACAGTTTTGTACTTGTCATCCACTTCTGCTCTACTTCCACGCTGCCAACCTACATGCCTCCTACGGAACGTAAGAAGTGCATTCATACCTCCTGACCACCCCTCTGCACCCCATGCGGCATAATTATCTCCTCTCCTTCTTTCTCTCTTTGTGGTCATCCCATGCATCCACTGTTCTTCCACCTCCTCCCATCTAGACACCCGCTCACCCCCTCCGTCTCCCACTACCTCCCATAACGGGATCTGTCCGAGCGCTGATGATGAGGTTTGCGGTTTGTTAAGACCTGAGGCTTAACAACATGGATCAGATTCAGATCCAGGGCTTTTTAATGGTGGAGTTGAGTGAATTCCTTGTGTCCCTGTACTGAAGGCTGTTTTTCCTTCCTGCTGTTGCGTATGTTCCCTCTGTAAATTTGTACTTCCTCTTGAAAAATCTGCACTCCCCACAGCCAGAGCTTCTTTGCGATACCTTTTGTATTTTACTCCCTGAGTCATCGATGTATAGATCAGTGTCCGTTTTTCTTCCAGTGCTGGTGGGAGGAGGTGCATGCCTGCTCTCTGTTCTCCTCCCCTTAGTCTCTCCTCTCAACTGTTTATGATTCTCCTCATTTCTCTCCTCCTTGCTGCTTTCTGACTGTAAATCTGTATCACTTTCCCTCTGTTGCCTCCCAAACCTCTCCTGATGCTTCTCAAACCCCTATATGTAATTACTGAATGCACCTGTCTGTTTGTCCTCTCTTTACCCTCATGTTTTCTTCCCTCCCTTCACTCTCTCTGTTTTCTGTCCCTACCCTTTTCTCTGCCGTGTCCTCCCTACCAGTGCTCAATTTCTACCTGGACTCCCGCTGGGGTCTCCATGCCGACCGGCTGGTGGTCAGCAAAGAGCAGCGCTGCGCTCGTAGCGTCCCTGGTCTCTCTCTGCTGCAGGCTGCCGACCACGCCCTCACTTCCTGTCACCTGACTTCAGACCTCCTGGTCGGAGATGTAGCCATTACGCAGGGACGTCACTACTGGGCATGCTCAGTGGAGCCTGGCTCTTACTTAGTGAAGGCAAGTTAATTCCAGTAGTACATTTTACATATTTTAAGTACTGTGTATGTACTTCCTGTAAGTGCTACAAGACAAATGTTTACTTAATTACAAATTCATTGTTTTTTCTCTTTCAAACAGGTGGGAGTTGGTCTAGAATCCAAACTACAGGAGTGGTTTCACCTTCCACAAGACATGGCCAGTCCACGGTGAGTAGCAGTCATATGAAATGGAAGTTAATTAACACAAATAAAAGAAATGGTGTGTAATAGTACAGTCATTCTTTGTCAAGTGTGGTCACTACTTCTGTGGTACGTGGGAAGATTGTGGAGTAGCTTGGCTAATTTGAGAAAACTGAAACTTTAATTTGGTATGAAATAAACATATTTGTGTTTAAGTGGAAAATAAAGACACAAATGGTAAATGGACTGTACTTATACAGTGCTTTTCTAGTCATATTGACCACTCAAAGCACTTTACACTACTGGTCATGTTCACCCATTCACACACACATTCATACAGCGCTTGTTTTTACATACACAGTGCTCTAACTCACACACACACACACACTGATGTGCCTGAGGACTGGAGGAGCTAGGGATCAAACCAGTGTCCTTCCAATTAGTGAGTGACCCGCTCTACCTCCTGAGCCACAGCTGCCCCAAAAATAGGATTATGAATTTGTTTGAAACTGATTTTTTTGTATATTTACTGTCACAAATGCCAATAAACTACCAGGTATGACAGGCATAGAACAGGACTCCCACCAACCTGAACCATTTGTAACACACATGCTGTGATAGAGAGTGCATGAAAACCAGTTTAAAAAGGAGGAAAAGAAGTCAAAATAGAGAGCTAAAAGGACTGAATTCATGTCAACTCCAAGTGGTACAATAGTCATGTAAATGCAAACCTGACTGAACCTACTGAATAAAGGAGACCAAGCTGCAGCCAGTATTACAACAATATCCAAACTGTGCTTTCTCTCCAGCTACGACCCAGACAGTGGTCATGACAGTGGAGCAGAGGATGCCTTAGACTCTGCTCCGCCCTTCTGCTTCCTCACTATGGGGATGGGTAAAATCTACCTGCCCCAGCACAGCTACCACCACCACAGCAGCCATGGGAACGGAAACCGCGACCCCATCACCAACGGCAACAGCCCCTCCTCGCCCACAGGCCTCACCTACCCGCTGCCGCCCCGGCTCGGTGTGTGCCTCGACTTTGAGAAGGGTCGTGTCACCTTCTATGACGCCCACTCTCTGCGACCTCTGTGGGAGGGTCATGTAGATTGCTCCGGCCCCGTGTGTCCGGCTTTCTGTTTCATTGGCGGAGGAGCGCTGCAGCTCCAGGAGCTGGTGGCCAATCGCAACGCAGATCAGACCCCAGTCAGAAGGGTGACCATCCAACCCCGTGTCTCTAACTTAAATAACAACTGATGCCTGACCTGTGGAGATATGGTAATTTGGAATGTAATTGGTAATTGTATTTACTCAGCTAGAGCGAAAAGTTAGACATCTCAGCGATTTTGTTTTGTATTTAATTTTCTTTGTATGAGAAAATGTTTCTATAGCAACAAATATGCAATGTAATTAAGTTTCTTACATTTTTGTTATATGCAGTTTTGCAAAAATTATTGCTTACACAGTGTCTGGTACATCCAGCACTTAATATGTAATTATATCTTTGATGCTTGCACTTGTAGCCAGGCTATATTACATACATTTATAAAGCTAATGTAGATACAGCACCACACAATGTTTCCTGTAGAGGCTTTTACTCTGTCATTTCATGTCTTTAATGCTTAAATCTTAACATATCTTTTGATTTAGAAATATGATTATGATGTGAGTTTTTTTTAAAAAAAAAAAAAGGCCTCAAACATTTTACTGCAGCTGTAACTTAACTTGTGTTTAACCACACAGCTGAGGACGCTTCTTGGCTGTTGGGGAAAACTTTCCAGTCGTTCACCCATTATGATCCCAACCAAAGTTATTGTTTTTCTGGGATGTAAATGTGGTAAATTAGAGGTAGAGAGGAACAATGAGGCAATACTGTAATTAGAAGCTCCAATTATACCTCTGCTGCACAGTTAATCACTAGTTTCCACAGTTCTGTTTGTGCATTGCTATTTTGTATTTCAAATACATGAGTCTGATGTCTGTGTGTGTTTGCTTGTGTGTGTTTACTTCCCTTTGTGCATGAGTGCGTGTGTGGTTTGACTGATAACAGCATTGATTCATTGGCAGACGGTAAAAAGTTGTTTTCTCGCAAACAGTACTTTTGATTTTTTTTTTTAACCTTGCTTGATTGTAAGTTAATGAGCAGCGCTTCTTATGAAACGATTAGCAGATTAAATTCATGTAAACTTCACCTGCTGGCAGAATGTTTGCAAAAGAAAAATAGATTAACTAAATAAACACTGAATAAATACAAATTGTTTAAACTACGAAACCACCTTCTGTTTCATTTTGTTGTCGTTTCTATTTAGTCAGAATTCAATCTGCTTCGCCCAGTATTTCACTGTGAGGATGAGTCATCACTGTTGTTTCACCACTAGGGTGCAGCAAGACACAGCAAACATTAGAGGTATCTCCATCCTCATCTTAACACACTGCAGCTATTGTAATGATCAGAATATCTTTTACTTGGAAGGATGAACTATGCACCCATTTTCCATAAGAAATGGTAGTTTCTTGGAGGAAATTGACAAACAGACTTTGCGATGTGCTCTTAAAAATTGGAAGCTGGAAAAAATGACATCCTTTCCCAAATTTCTCCTTAAAACTTACAGATTTCCTTTATGGGTCTCTTGCTTTTATGGATTTTTCATGCAATGTATAATCACCTAACCTTTTTGTTACTGCATTCCCAATTAACAGTTTTTGACTTTGTTTAAAATTTACTCTTGAAAAGTTCTGTGTATGATACAGAGGTGCCATACAATAATCATTTTAGGAAGAAGAGGGAGAATTGCAACTTCAGTCATCAACAAAATCATTTTTTAAATCTATAACCATGTTTCGCTCTGATAGGCCACCGACAGTCATGACAATAAATCTCTGTTTAACAGCACATAAACCTTTATGTGCATTGGCTGAGGTGGACAACCCTGATAAAATGCAACAAGACAATTTAAGCCAAGTTTTTGAACTCTACAGAACAGTATTCACTGCCAAATGGTCTCATATACAGTATATGTACATATATATAGTATATGGACTTGTGTGTGAGGGGCTGGGTAGAAATTACCAGTAAATCAAACTTTATTGTTTACATGCATGCAATAAAACATTCATATAATAACAGACATAAAATACTTGTCCTTCAGTCTTACATAGCCTCTGATATACTGACTATAATATGGGTTTATGTAAAGTGCCAAGGATGCCACCTATTGGCCAGTGGCAATTTAAAATACAATACAGACACAGCAGACGCTTCAAATACCTCAAAATGTCAAAATTTCTGTATAATTTCTGTAATAATACCCTTGGGGAATATTACACATATCAAAAATCATACCTGGCTATGATATTTTGGCTCAATAAAACACCCTGGGTGAGAGTAATGGATAGTGATCGCCATCTGCTTTTGATAGAGATATTAACGCCTCACATGTGTGTGTACTTAGCATTCCTTATGTAAATGCAATGTAAATCGCCAGAGTTTACCTTTTATGAGCTTCAATATGAAAATCCACATATGTGTTTAATTGGACCCACATTCAAGGGGAAACTGTAGGGGGATTTGGGTTTGCCTCGACCACAGAGGGAAAATAAAAATGTAGAAAAAAAAAGGAGAATCAAGAAAAAAGAAAATAAAGCGCACAGCCTTGACACAAGCCAAGGTTCTTTTTTTAACATTCTAATACACATAGATAAAAATACTGCCTCCAAAGGGAGGTTTAGCTCTGATCCCCCATGATATAGAAGATGTGGAATGTACTGTAAAGCATGAATACAGCACTGTACAGCCCTCCACCCACCCCCTTGTGCTTGCTGCACCTCTCTTCTTTAGTCCAAATCTGTAACAGATTGGGTTTAGTCTGACTGGAGGTATGCAGCCACAACACCACATGTAGGGGTCTGCATAATCCCACCACTGAGTATTAAGCACACAGCATGGGCATTCTTTTAAAGACCTGGCAGGAATTACCAATACATAATCTCCATGATCATCATTTAGTATAGTTCAGAGGGAGAGGATTTGGGGGGGGGGGGATTCATCCGAACTTATGAAGGATCTCAGAGCTCTATACAATCTGTGAGAGGCAGTGTGGCGGTGCCATCTGGAGAACACATAGGCCAGAGTCTGTTGGAATACGCTACCCCAACTGTCTTAAACAACATGAAACCACATGTTCAAAGGACTGATTTGTTTGTTAAACGTGGCTTCTACAGCCTGAAGTGGAGTACATGCTTTATGGGAAACCTGCTTAATACTATTTTGCTGAGTCAAAACCACTGGATCATGGATCTCTGTGACAGAAGCCTGCAGGAAGAATTTAGTAGGCAGGAGGTGAAATAAAAAAAGAAAAGACATAAGAATAATGTGTTTGTGCTGTAAGCTCAGTGTCTGACAGCTACCTCATAGCTGTGGATGTTTTTATTTGATTTAGGGAGTAGATTAATTATTAATCTTCATAAGCACAAACCTCTAGATTACAGTCACAAGAGGTGACAAGTCTAATTTCACTGATAACCCACTCCTTTTCCATATGTAACAGGTTATTTGCTGAGGGGATTGAATCACGTTCACATCGTTCATTTCTTTTACTCGGTTTCCTCTGCTTTTAAATTCAATAATGTCATCTTGATATTATTCTTCCGGATGTGGCCACTGCTGAAACATTTATGTTTCTCTTTCTCCATCCATCCATCTACCCATGAGACTGATAGCATTAATAATATACAACTTCCTGCTTTTATCACATTGATAATCTGAATCGAGGTAGAAGGAAAGAAAATCAATCAGCTAAATGTTGGCTAAGAGGATTTGAGGGGGCATAGCGAGGCCATCTTCCCTCACTAGAATAAATGAGGGGTGACAGTAATGCTAGACAGAGCCCATATGGCCACATACTGTAACCTACTGCACTGCACTTGTGAGCGGAGACACCGGGCTAATTCAGTTTAACATTTACACTGCAGTGGCATATCCTACTCCACTGGATTTATGCACTGCACATTGTTTTCTCCCTTTAATGATGCAATGAGTATTATACAATGATTGTGTATTTTTATTGCATAAATCAAACTGCATAACTAGGCATTTGAGTGTCCTGTGACATGGAACACTACATTATAGGACCAGCTCTACATTTAGGAAAATACACTTATTTGCTTTTTGCCCACAGTTAAATGAGAAGATTGACACCACTCTCATGTCTGTCTGTTGAATATATCACTACAGCCTGTTGCTAGGTAGCTTAGCTTACCATAAAGGCTTGAAAAAGGGGGAAACAGCTAGCCTACCAGCACGTCTAACTTCTCTTATCAGCATGTTATATCTCATTTGTCTAATCTGTACAAAAACCAACATGTAAAAACTACAAGTTGCTGTTTTTTGGAGGTTGTGTGCTGGATTGTTTCCCACTTTGCAGTTTTAATGTTAAACTAGCTGGCTGATGGCTGTGCTCTCATATTTCCTGAGCAGCACGAGGAGTGGTATCAGTTTTTTAAACTTCTGACAAGAAAGCAAATATTTACCAAAATGTTAAACTACTGCTTGAAAGCAGCCAGAATTAATATTTTTTTGAATAACAATGTATCAAATGGCAATCTAAACAATTAAGTATTATCATTATTAATTATCTCTTGACTCTACAGCTGCCCTCCGCTTTCATTTATAGTGAGTTTCAGGTCATTGTTTATATGTCCGACCCACAACTTTACTCTTTTGGTTCATTCTTCCTGCTCTCATTTTTGGCAGCTGTTGTCAGTGTAAAAGCTCTAAAAGTCCAATGTATACAACCTGCTGAACACTTAATGGCAGGCAGAGGAGGTTAGTGACCAGCTGGTGAACATAGTGGAGCAGTGAGCAGCCTGATATTTCTTTCAGTAGTTGGTAGAGAATTAAAACAGAGCTAAAAGAGAGACTAAAGAGAGGGAGAGACTATTAGACTTAAATTTGCCTGGTAGCAAAATCACAACTCTAAATGACTGATGATGTTGCTTCAGGATGTGTAAATAAGCAACTATTTGCAAACAAGTTCACTATATCAGCTTAAAAAGGTGATGATTTGCAAATGTTGAGTTCAAAACTTGTTTCTGCTGTGCCCAAGGGGCCAACAAATTAGTTATTGCAGGTTTAACTACAGACTGGAGCAAAAGAATGTGGATATCCCATCCTTCAGAAAAGCTTTCATTCTGAACCCAAAGGAAAGGTTCACCTGGTTTTAAACCATTAAAATCCTGTCTTTTGGATCAAGTGTGTGAAGTGGACCTAACTATATTACATAGCTTTTGGCCCTAAGGTGTAACTTTAAGGCTGGCTTAACTTCAGAAATACTGTTTTTACACTCTGCCTGCAACTTAACAGCTAGGATATTATTGTTTCCATAAAACCAGAGGTGTGGAATAGCATTTCAGCGAAACTAATGACAGAAAATTCTTCGTAAGAAATGGTGTGAGCAGGTGTGGGACTGCTGCACGTGTGGTTAGAAATCATGATTTTTGATTGAGTTTTATGCACTATGTGACATATCCATTCAGTAAGTCAGGATGCGGCGTATTTAGAGTGGTTTTCCACCGTGGTCAAACACGCTGAGTCGAACCTCAATAACCCCCACACAGTTAAAATTCCAGGTCTCTGAAAAGCGAAAGGCAAGTCAAATCAGAATGTCAACAGGGGATCTGTAAACCACACGTTGCCTGGACGGCTCTGTCAAGACCAGCTGTGCATACATCACAGTCGATGTGATGTGTGTACAGTTACAAAGAAAGAAATAAAAGACAGAAAGAGAGAAGGACAAATAAAGAGAGAAAAGGGCAGAAAACGGAACAGACATGTAACAACAGATATCAACAGATGCACATGGAAGATGAAGTGGGGGGGGAGTTGGTATTTGATATGTGACAAGAGAAAAACAGTCTGAGCATCCCTCTGAAGTCTGACAGCTCCGTGGTCCTATCTGTTACCGTGTCAATACTTCCCAACGGCCCACCCTGGCCTCCTCGTCTGTCCCTCCTCACCTTCCAGATGCTCGCCTAGTGAAGGGGTGAAAGGTTGGCAGGTGCCTGGGGGAGCAGCGAGGAGTGTCGGGGTCAGATTTCTGAGAGGTCAAGCAGTCGCAGTCGTAGGGTGGAACGAGTGAGGAGGGGGCACAATATGGCTAGTGTCCAGGGCGGGCGGATAGATGGGACCACAGAGCAGCGGTCTCACCTAATCAACTTCATTTACTGGCAATGACAGACAGCCGTGCCTGTCTGAGGCGGCCACAATCAGCTTTCAGGGTATTACCAACTGCCCACCACAAATCCATAATCCTTGAATCCTTGACCTTTCGCATTTTCAACATAAAGTCAATGACAGTCACATTAGCATCAACAAATCTACAGTGCATTTGTGTGTGATTTCAATCAACTAATCTGTAATGGCGAAATAAATAAGTAGCTCCACGTTTCAAGCAGCAGTTATTGATTATATGTGACATACTGCACAATTACTCAACTCTGTAGCTTGTTTAAATGCAAACTGGAATATAATTAGTTTGTAGAATCAATTGATGTGTGCCCAGACGACTAAATCCACATGGTTTCTCTGATCAAAGCAAAAAGCAAAGCAACATGACTTCAGCCCTGAACGCCAGACCCAATCTTCTGGAACAAGACACGACATTGCCTATATAATGAGAGACCAAAGGCAATATCTTGTATGCAGTCAATGATGCTTGCATCCAT
Organism: Lates calcarifer; assembly: GCF_001640805.2. NCBI lineage: Eukaryota > Metazoa > Chordata > Actinopteri > Centropomidae > Lates > Lates calcarifer. The sequence continues at coordinate 14,732,390 of NC_066835.1, read as the reverse complement.
CGGTTGGACTTAATGAGTTTTTGTATGTAACTTCATGTTCAGTTTGGCATGTTTGGCTATCTAATGCATGTCCCAGTTTCTCCACGGCCCCCTCATTATATTGGTGGAATGAGTCGATAGAGTTTGCATTGTCGATGGTGTAATCAATGTGGTATTGGCAAGAGATACATCGTCCTCCTGGTGGTTTACAGCTGTACAGCTGATTTATTTTGCCTATACAGTAGCTACTTCTCCCAAAGACCTGTGTGCAGCAGACCTACCAAAGAAAAACAACGTAGGGAGCAGATAAGACTACTAGACAGAATTCCCCTGTTCCCCCCGCCATTATCATCCATTATGTACACACAAGATGAGGTCAGTTTATTCCAGTCTAGACATGTAGCCCTACATCATCCACCCCTCGCTGGGTACGCTGCACTGACCCACATTAATACATTTATAATCAATACCTCCTCAGGTCCCGTGCATGGACTCGCCTATCAGACGGTGAAGGAAATTGTGCAGTCCAATTTAAAATGGCCTGGGGGAAACTTTCATAACCATGTGCCAATTAGTTCCACTGTCAATAACGGTAATGCTAAAGGACATTGTGTTCCAGGGTGGGAAGAGGGGAAAGATAGATGGAGGAGCGAGACATCATCAAGCTTATGCCCCGTTGTTCATTGTTAATGGCGGTTACACTGACACGAAGCATTTGATCAGAGGCACACACATATTTGGGGCCGTGGATGTGGCCGAGGGAGGGTTGCATTATGGGGCAGAATTACACAACCCATGAAGATAATAAGTAATGACGTCTTATAAAGGTCAACAAACAAAGCACTAGTGGGACAAATACAGGCCGTGTGATGAGATTCATTAGGACAGCATTGAGAGCGTGGAGAGAGAGAGAGAGGGAAGGGGGGCGGGCACATTCCTCTGCTGTTTCACTGCAGGCCGTCACAGCAGCAGCTGAAACAGGTGTGTGTCTTTACTCAGGGCACCGGGGGCAAGACAAGTGCTATTCTCACATGGTTCAGACTGGTCACACTTGACCACACTCTGACCTTACACCCACTTGAGCAGCCCAAGACTTCATTAAGTAGGGCCCTAAGTAGTGCAGGGGTCCCACAACTATTATCTCTGCAATTTAATACCGACTCTCGCTGTCCCTGAATGATCTTGACTCAAGGATATTTATGAGCAGCGTGCTCATCAACGTCAAAACTTTCAGGAGCCCTGCTTTGAATTTGGGACCCCTGATGAGAAGCATCACTGGGCTCTCCAACCCTGATGCATCTACTTTGATATGCAGTCACCTCCCCTGTCTGAGGAACCTCTACTTAAACTTGCAAAGTCATGCTGCAAACTCAAGCACAGCTTCACTCAGTTTGTTCTGAAAAGCATTTGCGAGAGGCAGGTGCCATTTAAAGCTGGAAGCACAACTGATTATTGAAAAGTGGTCTCAGAAACACTGACACATACGATTGACAGGGACAAAATTCTTTATATTTATTGGCCATTTCATTGTGTAGTGGAATAATATTTAATCCTTGCCAGGTATAATCACTTTATATTTATCATTTACTGTATGCCTTGGTGTCCACCCTGAGAGAATGAAACTTTTCTTATTTCTCAACTCTCAAGAGTGGCTGGGGAAATTTCTTAAACTTGAGACCTGTTTAACAAAAGATGAGATTTGACATAGACTTGATTAGAGATTTCAATCTGACTTGCCCCAAAAGACTTTAAAACAGCTAGCCGACTGGTCATTTCTAAAGATTTTCAGAAAATCTTTAGAATTTCCCGAGGCTACGTTTGAAAATTTCTCCTGAACTATTCACCGAACTAAACCGTTTCTGAATAAATCTGAGGTGAGCTTCATCCTTCATCAACAAAGCCTTGTTTAAAGTCAAGCTGACAAGATCTAGGAGTTTTGAGAGGTCGCCTCACATTAACCACTCGTCAAAGTTTGCCGATTGGTCTGGCATTTAACTTCCAGGCTCAGTCCATTTAAAGCCAAAAAAAGGAAAAGAAAAGTAAAAAAAATAATTGCAAAAACTGGCTATTAAAAGCTTTTGGCTCACATCTCCCAGACAAGTATCAGTTCTCACTCTTCTACCGGCAATATCCCTGGAAGTTGGATGTGGTGACGCACTTTTAGTCACTCTTTCCTTTTCCCAAACACATCTACACACACATCTAATGACAACAGAACATACAGCTATGGTCTCCAGCTCAGGAAACAGAGGGTTCCTGTTTTTGAGTCCAAGCTCTATTGTTATCTTAAGCAGCATTTTGACAGTACATGTTCTCTCTCTCTCTTTCTCTCTCTCCATCTCTTCTGTCTAGTTTTCTCTGCCTCTCCAGCTCTTGCGCCACACTCCTGAGATATTACACAATAATTATCTAGCCAAATCTTGAGCCCTATATAGCTCTTTAGCCGCACACATTCTTATCGGGACCTTTCACTCTCCTAATATTGACAAAGCCAGAGAGATAGAGTCAACACAACTCTCCATTACCACTTTTCCTGTTTTATCTATGCCTCTTATCTTTGCTCTCTGGATGGAGTCACAGAGTCATTCCTATTTCTGCACTTGGAGGGAGAAGTATCACCTCTGCCATCGCTCTGCCTCTGCCAATCCCTCTCACACACTGTTTTCGTGCCTTTTTCCTCATTCCCTCTGCCCGCACTGCTGCACTCACTCCCTGCGGTGGGAACCGAGGTGCTGCATGCAGTCTATTGCACAGTTGAAGGTGTTAGGGGGATTGAAGAAAAGTCTGGATAAGCAACAGCTGGATTTAATGCACCATTAAGGTCATTGGTTGTTCAAGCTGCACCTGCAAATCCCCTGATTTCACCCCCCCCCCCCCAGTCTGAACCTCTCCCCGCTGTCTGCTCCCTCCCCTCCCGCCTCTCCTCTTTTCTCTGTTGCCCTCTCCTCTTTCGTCCACATTTCGTTGACCCCTTCTTTACATTCCTAGTCTTCTCAGCTTTCTCCCTGTTGATGAAACTGCCCCCCCCCTCCCTCTTTTCTGGTTCTTTATCAAAAATAACTGCTGCCACTGCTTCACCCCCTCTCACTCTGGTTCCCTACATCCCTGTCTCCTATCTTGCCTCACTCCGCATGTCCCTCTCCCTTTCTCTCTCTTTCTCTTTTTCCCCTTCTCTGTCTCAATGTCTCTCACTCATTCTCTCTGTTTCAGTGCCCCTCCCGCTCACAGGCTGTTGTGTTGTGTCTGCCAGGCCTTCTCGGCTGGAGCACAGGTTTCCTGAGTACTGGAACGGAACAGGAGCTGGCAGGGAGATACACTGAGAAAAGCCAGCACGACTGTTCCCACTGAGTGTCACACACGCTCACACTGCTGCTCATACCGATACAACACAGGCAGGACGCAGCACACGCTATGATGTATGTAATGATGCAGCATGGCGTGGGTAATCCCACCTGGGTTCAGTTTATTCATTCGTCACAATGGAGAAACCTGACCTTGACGGTCTGATATTTACCATATCACATCTTACTGAGCATAACAAGCAGGTCCAGGCTATTTTAAGTTGCATTAAAACTAATTTAAAAATGGTATCATGATTTGACCTGATTATTTTTTAATTTAGTAGAATCCCTATCTTTAAGTTTGCCACTATATTCCTTCCTGTACAGACACATTGTCATATGGATATTAGGTTATTATCGGATGAACAGAAAATTAACTGAGCACAGTTTTGATCATTAATTAATATATATCAGGCAAAATTTGCCAAACGTTAACTGGTTTCAACTACTCAAATGCTAGGATCTGTCATTGTAAATTGAATATCTTTGGATTTTTGTGAATATGAAGATACTACATTGGGCTGAGGAACATGAGCGTGTTCATTATTCTGAGATGTTATGGATTAAATTATAGAACTATTAAAAGCTTAATGAAACACAGTGCACCTAATTAATGAATAATGGAAATAATAATTAGTTGCAACTCCCTGTGCTGCAGGTTCTTGTTTAGAAAATCAAATTCACTGGGCCATGGCATGCATATTTATCGTGGCAGTTTTACAAAACCATTCACAAGATTCAAACTACACTGCAAACATGGAAAGACAGATGCTGATTTCACAATTTAATGATTTACATTTTCAGCAGACATAAACCCTTACTATTTTCCAGCCTGCATAAACAGAAGGAACAGGCTTTACCCCTCTCGCAGGCACGCAGATCGTCACTTACACTATTAACACTGGTGCAGACAAACATAAACACCACCGTCCTAAGAATAACTCTCCATTTTCCCCAAAGAATAATGTTTATTTCTCAGTGGCTCTTTAATGTGTCCCCCTCCCCAGCTCAGTGAATGATGTTTACATCTCCCACTCCTCCTGATTTCACCCTGGAGAGGTCTGTGCCCTCTGCACCTGGACAGTTCACTGCCCTGAATGCACACACTTGCACCAAAGCACCTAAACAGACATGGAGATCCAACAACTGTGAGCTCCCGGTGGCCACCTAATGAAATTGTTGTTAGATTCCTCGCTTTGGAATAACATTTGTATTTATAGATAGCTTTCAGCTAGTGCTAATGGTAATCTAATTTTCAAAATGGCTTTTCTAAATTAAGAGGACGACACAGAGAAACAGTTAGAGGTCTAATGTGTGTTAAAAGTCTGACTGGAGGCCCCATTAAAGACTAAGTTGAAATAAATTGCTTTCTCTCTCTCAGCTGACAGGGTATTGGTGTTGTTAATACATCAGACACAGCCTAGTGCAGGGTTTTAATGAAAAACACAGACAGCGACAATATTGAGATTTACTGAGAAGTATTAGAAACCAGAGGAGTCGCAGTAATTCATTTTTCTGACCACTGTCCTCCCACTCTTCCCTTACTTACTTCTCTAATGGCTGCTAACTACAACTGGTTACATCAAGGATGCTTTTGATAACAAAATTTAATTTATCAAAAATAATATAAATACATATAAATTAATTAAGACATGGATAAAGGATAGTGAAGGGTTTGTATATTTAAATAATTACCAAAAACGTGAAAAAAGAAGTTTTGGTTTTAACAGGTCTCAGGTTTGAAATTTTAGGTTTAATAAGAATAAATCCTAAAGAGTCTTGTGCTTGTGAAAAAAGTATTTCGCGAACTGTACGAAATGTACAGAAATTATCAAGAAATGTTAGAGTCTGCATGATTACAGTAACTACATTTCCCATAAGGCGTCGCGGTTTCTTACGTCATTAACGTGCGCAGAGCTGAGGTGGCGTTGAGGAGGTAAACACATCGGATTATTGCTTCTATAGCTGATCACTGAATGAAATGTTCTATAAACGATCGATTCATTTCTTTTAATCCATTACTCTGTGGTGTTTTAGCGCCTACTCGCTGTTTGTCGTCCTCTCGTGCTGTAGCATCTTAGCTAACGCGGAGCTACTTCGCTGTGCTAAAGCTAAGCTAATGGAATGAATTGCTTCTTAACCGTTCGCCTCTCTTGTCAGGGTTGTTTTCTGGCTGCTTACCTGAAATCTCCGCGTCAGGTGTCATCATGACTAAACTTCTGGAGTGGCTGTTCGGCGTGTCGCTGGTGGGCGCACTCTGGGCTCTGGTCACTTTCGACCTGTTGGACCTGAGCCTGCCGCAGACCTACAGAGAAGTCGCCTGGCCGATGCCGCTGTACCTGCTGGTGTCATTTGGCTGCTACTCCCTAGCCACGGTGGGGTACCGGGTGGCCACCTTCAATGACTGCGAGGAGGCGGCGATAGAGCTTCAGGAACAGATAAAAGAAGCCAAAGAGGACTTGAGGAAAAAGGGCTTAAAGATGTAAAACTCGAGAAAGACTATATAGAAACCACGAACTACGTGAATCCACGGACCACTGTCACACACACACAACCCAGCGTCTGCACGTGTGATAATGACGTCACTCAGAACACCTGTGTGAAATGTGTTTGATGAGACTGAACTCTGAACTGACACCCTCGTTACTGATCCCAACAGACTCGATCTGAACATCAGTCTTAATATCCCATCATGCAGCAGTGTTTGTCATTACACCATCTTTTTCACTGGCATGTCGTTCAGATTAGATATTGATCAGATGTGCTTCAGGAAATGAGAAATTAATGAACCTATGGATGATTTTCTGGGTCACTCAAATGACAAGAAATAAGATTGATCTTTATTAAAACTGTCTATCATTCATTTAAAGTCCTCAACATGAATGAATTATATTCACCAACATCAGATTCTGTGTGTAGTAGCTGGTTGTACTGATTAGCACATTAAAAGAAGCTAAACAGTGAGCACACACGCATGCTGTCTTAGTTGGCGACTACACAGTTGAATACCACTGAGTTCATATCCCTGGTATGCTGAATTATCATCTGTAACCAGTTGTGCATCACTGAACAAATGAAAACCTAAAGGTCACATTGGAACAATCTGACTTAAGAGTTTTTCTTCTGGGAATTGTCAGATGCTTTCAATCTGCGTCAGCTCCGAAACAGTACCGCACAGTGTGGAGCTTGTTGTGTGTGTCTGGAGATTGTTGCCTGTCAGTATAGATGGACTAGATTTTATCTGTAAAGCAGTGTACATTCCGTTGTCCAATTCCAGACTGTGTGCCCTGAGGCTATTGCTGGGAGTTAATTAAAATCGAGTCTATTTTCTTCAGTTTTTCTGTCTACAAATGTGTGTGTGTTTTGTGGGTTGGGTTTGGGGGGTGGTGTGGACAGGGGGTGATTCAGATTGGGCCAGAAGGTATGCGAGTATGTGCGCGAGTGCTTGCATATATGATGCATTCCTTCTCCAAGCATAACCCACATGGCCTGAAGGCTTTATATTAACTGCTCAATGCCTCCCTCTGTGCAAGAGACAGATCTCTTTTGTCCCATTTTGTTGTTAACGACATGAAATATACATTATACAGCATTTCCTTTGTTCCAATCAGAAAATGTAAGCTAAATATGTGGCTCTGAAGTAATCTGATGTTGGCAATTGCAGGTCTTTTGTGTGAGCCTTAAAAGGCTGCCTATGCTCATTTTCAGTGAGTCCCTGCTGTGCATAAACAAAGCATAGCCTGGCTAAAGGCATCATTATAGGGTTTCAAAAGCTCCCCATAACTTCAGAACAAATGCAAAAGAGTTGGCAGTTCTCTGTGCGAGCTCTGCCTGTTGTGCCGTTTGGCTGCAGCCCCACCGTGCCTTGCAACGTCACCCCCCATGAATGTCTGCAAGCTGTTGCTAGAGCAGACTGGATGAAAGGCAACCTGTTATTTACCAGAAAGTCTTCTACTTTGGCAATTACACCAAAGGCTTCCCTCTGTAGGCAGTTATGTTCCTACTCGTAGCCACATGTGAAATAGTTGATCGCTTTTCTTTGTCATCATTCTCCTCGAATCTTAACTTTGAAGACATCCATCTGTTCGTTCTTTCTCTGCAGCTTATCAGACAAAAGTATACATCGGATTAGGCCGAACATTTTACATGTCAAATACAGTACATGTGCATGTGAACACTGCCTTTTTGTTTTAATCCCTTATTTCAAACATACAGTACATAAGCTTCATCCCAGACATAGCCCTCAGCATTTACATAATAGCAAGTGTAAGTGAGTGTAATCTGATGCACAGACAGAGATTTGTATGAAAGCTGTCCCACCACAAATGACATAAAATACTCATGCTTTTTAAAAAATCTCCATCCGTTTCATTCACAGCATGTGAGACAACTAATATCACCACTGCTGTTGTTTGCTGGGTGAGTGGCAGTATCCATAAGAGAGGATGCACCTGATTGAGTGCACTAACTTGCAACACTGAGCAAGATCCATATTAATGACTGAACAGTAATTTTATATCTCCGCCTGCATACTCTTATGGCTCTGAGGTGAGAGGTTTGTTCCTCTGGTGAGAGAGCTTGCAGAAAGCTGGCTTTGCATTTCAATGGACTTCTTAAAGATTCAGTGTTGTCAACTTTTAGAGCTGTTATTAGGGGGCATCGCTTTAGCGGTGGCGGCGGTAACGGGCCCTGGAATTGTTACTTGAGCATTTCAGCTTCCAGATGACGGCAAGGAATAAAGCTAAATCGAGAGCTGATTATCCTTTGTTGTTGGTTTGAAGTTATGTGACTTCAGCAGTCCCAGCCCCTTTGCTGTTCTTCTTCTTGGAAAATGATTCAGCAAAAAAAGTTGAAGGCAGTCGGATGCTTCCTTTTTTTAAAGAATCAACTTAAAAGTGTGTTTTATTGCTAAATGATTTGACTGTGCTGCAGGTGTACTGGATTTTTTAAGACAAAACTGTGAGACACTAAAGCACTCACTTGGTCAAAATCCAGCAGGAATTCACACTTGCATGTGTGTCGGCCAACTCAGCATTTGCCAGATGAAGTCATGTTACATTGCGGCAAAAGTTGAGCCTGAGTCAACTTTTTAGCTGAACGACCTGCCTTTTTTTTTTTTTTGTTCTTGCACTGGCACCATCGCTGCACTGTCAGACTGAGTAAATGAGGGCGCTGCGTTATTTCATGCAGCCTAAATACAGTCTTTCTAAGTCAAGATTTTGGCTTACCTTAAGTATTTTTTTTTCCCTCATGCCTAACTGCTAATGTCCCAACGATAATGAGCTTTCATATATAGCTTTGTTATTTAATTTACTGTAAAAGGTCACTGCGCTAAAAGCTGACCTAGACTTTATCTGAAAAAATCCAAAACCACAGTTGACATCTAGTTGTTTTTCACGTTAAGCTATAAAGCTGTTTTGTTATGAATCATCTAAATGATTTACTCATTCTTGTATCACAAAGTGGTAAGTTCTGTACAGTTGTTCATGTGTCAGGATAATTTAAAATCTTTCAGTGATGTAACATGTCTGAGCAGTAACTTCAAAATGCTCTTGCTTAATTTTTGTGCATGTATTCTTTTTTTTTTTTTTTTTTTTAGAGTTTTTTGGGGGATGAGAGCCATTTCCCAGCATTTCAAAATTGCCCTGCCTGTCTTGAGCAAGAGGTTTTTGACAGCGAGGGAGCATGCACAGAATGTTTTTCACTTTCTGCTCCAAAGCAGTAAGGTGAGAGGCGTCGGCTAAATTGGGAGAGGAGACGAAAAACAGGAGGAAACCTAGTGGGGATTGAAACAGTGAGAGGGACAGGCCACGGGGTTGTGCCCGCAGCGTGGCCCCACTGAGACCTTGAGACGCTATAAAAAAAACATTTCTAGAGACACTCTGTGACACTGCTGGGAGCAAATCCATCTCGACAGGCTGAGAACCAAGACTGAAAAATGATAGGTTATCATTTTCTGCACAGAAAAGACTTTTTTTCCCTCTCTCCCCACCCACACATTTCACAGCAAAACCTCAAACCCATCTAGAGATGGATAGAAAGAGAGATGGAGTTAGTAATGGAGGCCCAGAGCTGAGAGAGATGGAGATTTGATGCATTTGATACAGAAAGAGTAAACATCAATGACAGGTTGAGAGAGTGACATGAACACCAGTCAAAATAGGAGATAGAGGCAGAGAGAGTGAATGAGTTAAGCAGGCAGAATGAAAGAAGGGTGGGAAGTCAGAATGAACAGAAAAGCTCAAGTGGCTAAGTGACATAGACAGGAAACCAAAGCATGAGCTGGAACAAGACGGATGACCCTGGTAGTGGCGACGGCCAAGAGTGTGTGACAAGACTTTTTTCAGGAAGAGAAGACCGCACCCCGACCACTGGGGCGATGGTAGGGGACCAAAATGTGCTCTGATTGGCCCAGAGGCTCCAACTTATCCTGTACAGCCTAAGGTGTTTCCTTCCCATCAGCCCCATCTGACCCCACTGTCATTTAAAGCTTTTTACAGGCACTAAGGCAGCAATGGGAATAAAGGCTCTTCAAAACGTGCCGCTACATCAAAATGACATATAATCCCAACATGCAGTGTATCAAAACGATGCAAACGAGGCTAAAAAGTCACTCTTGGGTCAGCCTATTGTTCTTTCGCTACTCATGAACAGCTGCTTTGATACTTACAGGACACTGGGTTCCCATTCTAGGGCAGCGTGGAAGCTTATAAATGCCACAAATAGCTACAATAACATTAGGTAACCTCCCAGAGGCCCCTGTAAGGCAGATACTCCTGGCTCTTCTGAGTAGTAACATAAGCTAGCAGGCAGACGGGGACTGGCCGTCATGTGTCCTGCTGATAGTGATGCCTGACTCAGTCCAGAGATGCAGAGATAGACCAGCTGCCCGTGCCAAAACCTACTCAGAGTCGTGGGTCTGTCTCGCTGTGCCTCATGGCCTCCTCCCAGTTTTTAGTGTCACACACCATTGGCTCAGCTCTCGCTCTGCTGAACACTGACGACAGATAAATTGATAAATGCCCTGTTCTTCTGCTTGTTGGGAAATGTTGGATTTAATACAACCCCAGTTTGTGCCTCTTATGTATTGACATTACCTTTGAATCTCACGGGTAAGCATTTCAGTTAAATATGGTTGGTGATCTTTGAGAAACCTAGAGGGCACTTTCACAACACTTACTGCTATTCTGATGGTATTTCCAGAATCCTCAAAGACTCTTCTGAACATCTGGATGACACAATATTTCATCTGCGCAAGTTGTATAATGTAAAAAGTTTGATTTTCATTGCACTGTACTTTTAAAAAAATACAAAATAACAATTTTTTTTTTATTGTACAAAAGAAATAAAAAGATATGTAAGTTCCAGCTACTTGGATAGAAAATCCAGTTTCCCAAACTTGGGAAATGGTTAAAATCCTTTTTTAACCATGCTGCAGATGAAATATGTTTTTCCAGATGGCTAGATGCTGGACTGTGTCGAAGAAACAGTGGGTAATCAATCCTCTGTGTTTTTCAAAGATCGCATACTGTGACTCAAAGGTGATAGTTCTACATGAGAGGCTCAAACTGAGGCTAAATCTAGCACACACTGTTGTGTTTGCTGTGCCCAAAGCACTGTCCATCTTCAACAGTCATCTCAACACGCAGAGATTTTGATTCATGCTCTTTTTAAACCTGTAAAAACTGCTTTAAAATCTTATGCAAACATTTTATGTCTTTTTTTTTCTTCTCCTAAGCTAAGATTTTGTTCTCTGGATGTTCTTGATTTCTGTGCTCCATGTTTGCTCCATTTATCCCCTGACTCCCCTTAACATTTACTATGGCATTGAAGGTTTCACACTCGCTGCTCACATTTACTCAAGCTGGTACGCTGAACGAGCAAGTAAATAAAAAGAATTGTCTCCTCTTGACGAGCTACTACTCAGCAGAGCCTCTTCTTAGGGTCGGGCGGTTAAGGGGCCTGTCCACCAGCCCTAATTTATGGCCATCCCTTTGAAAACACTGGGGAGTTGTGAGACTGTGGCACCAGTTTTTTTTTTAGTGCTACAGCTGTTTTTACTGTCACGGCCGTAAAGCTCCCCTGGGAAGGGAGAGACAAGAGAAGGAGAGATGAGAACAATGGCTTGTCATGCAGCTTGCAGATGAGCAGTATCATAGTTGGAGGAAAGAGGAGGTGTGTTTGTGAGTGTCGGGAGGGGGTAGTGGAGGTCAGGGTGGAAGCTTGCCAGAGGGGTGAGATAAAGACAGCAGAGGCATCACACCTGTGTATTTAGTCCTCATGCCAAAAGGCAACCCTAATGGTAATAATAAACATTGCCCTCTCCTTGTTTTCCCTTTATCTCTGCATTGTAGCCTTTTCCCGTCTCTGGTCACATTGGCCTTGATTTGGTTCAACTCCTGTCACATTATCTGTGTTACTTGCTCCTTTGAAGAGATCCTCCCGTTGTAAACAAAAGGAGACATGGGTTGGGTTTCTTGAAAGCTTTTTAGCACCAAATTCACCTTAATTCCAAGGTAAAAAAAAAAAAAAAAAAAAAAGATCTTTGATTCAGGAGGATGATGAGAAACAGGATTATTGGTTTGTTTTTAAGGTAGATTATTAAACATTTATACAAAAACACATTATCAAGACTAAGACTAATCTACAGTATTGTTATATGAGAGAGAGAGAGGTTGGAGCTGAGGCAGAAATTTTATGCCAATGCAGACTGTATGTCAGTCTGGTGGCAATGACTCTAGTAGCCAGAGAAAACTTCTTGGACGGGAAACTTTCTTTTTTAAATTGAGATCATTAAAAACTTATGGGATTATTGTAGTTACACATACCAGATCAATAGGCATACAGGCAAATTTCTTCAGGACAGTGTACAAAATAATACCTAAGCTTGGTGCCTGCTAGCGACATTGCCACCATGCTAACCATACAATGCTAGCATGGCTACAAGTAACCATGAGAAAACTGTTCTGGTTTTCCAAAAATATCATTTTTTATTTCACATGAAATGTTCACATTTAGCATATTTATCAAACAGGTCTTTTATATAATCTTCTATATATATATGTACATATCATACACTTCTCTTACTTACACATGTACAAAATCAGGTAACAAGAGTTCAGATAAAAAAAAGACTGACTTCAATGGTAGTCATACACTGTTGTGCTTTGTTGATCGAACCAGCCTGTCAGGTGAAGATGTGCTTGGCGACTCGCACTGATGCTGTGTCTTGTCTGTTGTGAACTGGTGACTATAACATTGTCAAATTATCCAAAACTGTGATCATTCATCTAAATAGGTGATTACTTCACTTTTTGTTAAGAAGTATTTGCTTGTTTTCTGCCTGGGACTTGAAACATGGAAAGAAAAGCACCATGATACAAAAGGGTGGATTGTGCAGTTTGTTTGTTTTTTGTTTTTTGTTTTTTTTAAAGAAATGATACCAGTTCTTCTTGTCAGACAGATTAACCAATACAGGGGCAAGATTCAACAAACAGAGAAGTCCAGCCTCCCTGCAATACACACAACAACTCAGTGTTTGCTTTTGGCAGAATAACAGTTTGTGTAATCACGCGTTCGATCAATCACTCCCTAACTCGCGTGCATTCTCTTACTCTCACTTCAATACACACATTTTTCCTTTCACACAAGTACTAACTCTACCAGGAGAGAGAGAGAAAGCCCCCCCCCCATCACCAACAGTCAACATTTCCTTTCATAAGCACATGGTATATACAGTAAAACTTCTCAGCTGCAAATGTCATAAATTATCTTCACAGAATGTACAAGTAACACAGTTCAATGTAGTGTGTGTTTTCATGTGTTACAGAGCATCTGATGTCAGTGTGTGTGTTTGTGTGCAACACTGATGTGGACTGTATGTGTGTGTGTGTGTGTGTGTGTGTGTGTGTGTCTGTACTGTGCAGTATTAGTGCTACAGTATATAAGCACATGGTCGAGTTTGCGAAGGAATGGTAGTGATGAGAACAGGCCCCGTGTTTGTCAATGCTACATTTAGAGAAAGTAATCACTTGGGACGTCAATGCCACTCAATACCATTACGATAACAATACAACAAATAGTACACAATAATCAAGGGTGGAATAGTGTACAAGTTGGAGAGATGACTGATCTTTGGCTCAAAAGGTAAGAGATGACTTTTTCCGTTAAATGCGGATTTACTCCATGTAAATTTATATCAATTTAATTCAAAACAGAGTTGGTGTCTTTGTTCTTGATTGTTCTTCAGCCACTTTAGGTTTCTCTTCCACTTCTTCATATTTTCTTCTAGGGCTATCATCCAAGGAGGTCCATGTATTCTGGAGAGAAAACCCCCAAAAATACAAATCAAGGAGAGCTTGGTCTATCCAAGAAAAACAAACAAAAAAAAAAAAAAATACTGTCACCTTTTCAAAAATAAGACGAAGCACATGTATTTCGTCTCAAATGCTCAGAGTTACTCAGCACATGTTGTGCAAGTCCATCCGTTCTTTGCAAGCTTAAAAAAAAAAAAAAAAAAAAAAAAAAATCTCTCCCTGTGGCCAGCACTGGGCATGAAAAACTGTCTTTTTGAGTCAGTGGTTTCATCCCCACGGACTGTCTTCATTGTAGTCCCTGAAAAAAAAAACTGTCTGCCAACAGCAGTCCTTTCATGTACTCTCAGTGTAACAATAGCAGTAATGAAAATGGGACCAGCAATGAGAGGATTGAGAGGGATGTAGCTGCCACTGCAGAGTTTGTCCGTACACTCTTCTGGACCTCTGGCAGGACTACCACTGGGTCATCTGCTTGAAGATGGGAGATAAAGAAGACACATTACTACCACATATTTACACCCCAGAGTAATTCTGAATGTGCCTGAATTGTTTTAGGGTCAGGGATAATTAGAGAGGACACAGGGCTGGTCAACATACCTGCAGGCAGTCTGTTGGACGGGTTGTGAGCTCCACCCCCAGCTCCGACTCCAGCCCCACCTGTGCCTCCTTTAGCCACTCTGGCCTCTTGAGAGCCTGAAAGAAAAGGAAAATGCCATCAATTACTCTGCCTGGGTGTTGCAGTAGCCTAACACGACTATTAGAGGTGACTATGCTGCTCTCCTTACAGCCAGGAGGGTGGTTGAACTCACCATCAGCAGCTACGACGTCCACCCTGAGCCTGAGGCACTCTTGTCCATGGTGGTGCAAAGGTTTGGCTGCAAGGAAGAGGAAACAAACAACACAGGCGTTAACATCCTAACTAATGCACTTATCCTCCTCTGGCCCCTTAATCCACCTTCATGCATGCGCGCATAAACACACACACACACACACATACACACAAACACTTGGCAACAGACAGAGGCAGGGACAAAGCTTTAGGAAGCCATCTGTGACCAGGCGAAGTGTGTCTTGTCCTGCCGTTTAGCTAATTACAGCCATGGTCAGGGTGACAACATTGCTTGCTCTTTGTGGTCACAGTCTAGCAGGGTAAGTATTGCATAAACTTGGCAAACTGAGCCGACACCCCGGTTTATGTTCACGGAAAGCTTCAAAGAGCCGGCCACCGAACTCCAGCATATCATGGTTATTACACAAACCACAGAACTTTGCCCAAGTCGGACCTACAGATTTTCAGCCACGCTAGCAGCATGGCTCTAAGAATGGCAATGACGACAGGTCGGTCAGTCTAACGGACTGTAACAACTCAACAATTATCGAATGGAACTCGATAAAATTTATGTTTCCCAGATTATGAATTGTTATGACTTTGGTGATCACCTGATTTTGCCCTAGTGCCACCATGAGGTTGACATTTGTGGTTTTGAGTGAAATGTCTTTATTACTTAACATCTGTCTTTAATCTTTATTTGTTAAACACTGATTCATGACCAACCTGCAAAACTAATGATATTGCCATTAGCCTCAGCTCTACTTTGAGTGTAGTGCTCATTAGAAAATGTTAGCATGCCAGCTAAATATTGAATAACAAGACCAAATGGCAAAAATTTGAGGGAAAGCTCAGCTACTCAGACACTTACAGATATAATAGTAGCTTTCTCCTTGGCGGAACTCCTTTCCCAGTGTAAACGGAGTAAAACGCTGGAACTTTTCGGAGAACTTCTCAGGGGCGTGAGGGGCAAATGGATGTCCACACTCCCAACGCATCTGGTCGTATGACTGGGGCTTGCAGGATTCGTAGTCCTCACGCTCCACCATGTAGAGCACGTATCGCTCGGCGTCCAGCAGTGGCACCTCGCCCTCGGGGTAATGGGGGCAGACGATGTCTAGGTAGTCATTGAGCTTCACCTCCACAGCGTAGTTGTTCCATAGAAACCTGCAGGAAGGAGGCAGAGGAAAACAGTTACGCAAGTGGCAGGAGACTGATAACCATGGTTATAGCATCGGAGCGGTAATAAATATAAGCCTCAAAACCTGTGATTATATATTGATCGGCTACACGCCAGTGTACAACAGGGAAATCAGAGGAAAGACTTAGAGGTCTGGGGATGAGAGATAGAGAGCAGGAAAGAGAGAGAGAGAGTGTGTTTGTGTGTGAAGATATATGTGTGTGTTGGAGTGGAATGGAGAGGGAAAACGCAATAAGGGGGAAGAGTGATCTGCAGCGAACATGCGCATAAATATGGATGAGTGTGCGGCCAATGTAGCTGCTGCTGCTTGCTGCTGTGTTGAGAGTTAGCATTGAGTGCACATTGATCCCATTTCCCACAGGAGTTGAATGATGTTTGCAGAGAAACATTAGCAGTCAGTTAGCCCGTCAAGACAGGAGATGAGTATCGACATCTGTTGGGCTACACACACACACAGACAGAGTGACAGAATGCATAACGATAAATTCACCTCAACAGAAGCAGAAATGCACCTGAGTTTACTCGAGATAGGGACAAGGTTAAAAATAAAGGTTACATATGTTTTAACCCATTCATTAGGGTCAGGGAGACAGGCAGACGAATACGACATGAGTCTGGTGACGGCCTGTAACTGTCTCCCACCACACTCCCTCTCATTACAAATACAGAGAGAGACAGTCAGACTGTCTGCCTCCCCTCCATTCCTCCCTGCATCCCTCCCTTCACTCCTCCACCCTCTTTACGATGGTCTTTAAGTAAACCAAACGTTCCTCCCTCTCCTCTTAGACCCGGGTCAAAGAGCACTCACAGAAAACATTTTGGCCTGTGTCAAATGTCCACACATAAACATCTCAGAGACAAAGTTTAAACTATTTAAATAACAATTTAGCAAACCCTGAGGCTATTGACCTCGCGGTTTGCTAAAATTGGCCTTATCCCAACTGTCCATAATTCTTTCCCCCTTCCGGATTTTCTTTCAGGGATATTATGAGTTTATCTCCAGGGAATCGTCACTAAAGGTATTTCGGCTTTGTCCCCTTCCCCCTGACTGAGTGACTGCTCCAGGGGCGGCTCACAGCTAATGCTCTCTTCTCAGCTAAAGCCATCTATCACTGGCCTGAAGCGGTAGCTGGCCACAAGCAACACACACAAACTCACACACACTTCCCAGTAATTCCCATCTATCAACAACCTAAAGCAGTAGCTACCTACTATTTGCACCCACCGAACCCACACACAGTCTCTCTCTCTCTCTCTCTCTCTCTCTTACACACACACACGCCTCCTCCCCTGGTACTGAGTTCCCAAGCGATGCCTATCAGTTTACCGTCTCCTACTGTTCTGGATCACCAGGGGTTCCCTGAGAATAAATGAAATTTGACAGACTTAAATATTTTCACAACACACAAGGAGAATGTGTGTCTAATGTAGGGGTTTGTTGCTTTTGCAATGAATACATGCATGGTTCGGCAAGCTTTCAGCACCTCAAAAAAGAGGCATCCAGCCAGAGTGAGTTAAGTTACAGATGGCTATTTAATCAGATCCACAGATCTCAAGGAGTTATTAGTCCAGAAAAATCAAGCCTACTGTGTGCTAAACTGGCACCTTTAGTGAGAAAAAACCTCACAGCTGAAGGTACTTCTTTCCTCAAGTAGATCTGTCTTTGAGAACACTGGTGTTTTCTCATAAACCCCCCTAAATGCAACAAGCAGCGTTTGGGGAGTTTGAGTTTGTGTGACAAGGTCCATATGTGTGACTAACGATCAAAGTGCACAGACACAGGCTCCCGTCGCTCGTTAGCTGGTGATGTTGTTTGTTGCCAGGGGTCTCCCTGGTACCCCCTGGTAAAAGGACAGACGCCGTGGCTCCAAACCCCAGGCCCTGACTCTTGCCCCCCCTCTGGCTCCCCCAACCCACCCCCCAATCCCTTTGCCCCTCTCCGCCTGACTGCATTCCCTCAATACTGATGACCAGATTAGCAGGCAACACCATTACAACAGCAACACGGGGCCCCGTTTGGAAAACAAGCACCTTTTTAGTATACTGATGAAACTTCCATCTAACTGTGCTGATAATAGTGTGCTCCAGCCAACTTTTGGGGGGTAGAGAGCAATAATTATCATTTTGCCATGGTCCAGACAGCTTAGTGCTTATCTGCAGTTTGCCTGCCACGCTCTGTTTACCAGATTGGCGCTAAAGTGTTTTTTCCCCCTGCCACTTTCAATTCCAGTCGAATCGATAACACTATTGAACAAACACTGTTGTCTGCCTCTGCCTGACAGAGTTATCATCCCCCCTGCAAACACTGGAAACACACACAAACAAAGTCCCTTCACCCGATCCCTCCCCTCCCCGAGCCCTGATTACAAACTGGCTGTGGTATGGTCCCAATGTGTTCATCAAAAGGGGGTCGAAGGGGGGTACAATTAAAACACAAAAAAGGGTATTAAAGTTGTCCAGGAGGGGGGTAATTATGCCCTCCTGCTCCCCACTTCCCAGCCCCTTTAGGCTGACAGTTTAGGGGTGGGGGTGGGTGGGGCAGAGGGCATGAATAGGCGTAGGGAGTGGGGGGGGTCAAAGGGCTTGAGTTGGGAATGGCTTTTGAAGTTTCTCTCAGTGAGTGTTTCTGTGCGAGTGCTACAGTTGCTTTTTCAATGCCACTGTTTCATACAGTGTCTCTATTCACAATGTGCCCATGCTGATGGAATACCTCACTTAGCAGAGAGGACAGCGGCTGAATACGCACCCAGGGAGGCTGGCTAGCGCCTTTTATTAACAGCAAATAGTTTTAATTATCCCGCTGCCTTTTGTTCCCCTCTAACGCCTCAGCATTGAAACGTTCCACATCATCAGCTTAATTAACTGATTGGGGTAACACACTTCAAAGAGAGCTCCGGCCTTTGTGTGAAAAGGTTTAGCTAACAAAGTCAAATCATGCCACCTTCACTTAAGCAGACAAAATCCTATTTCTCTCTGTCTCCCCCCAGTATGTGTCCCTTGTTATTTCCCTCTCGCAGCCTGTTTCCCTCTCTGTGTCAATAGGCTGTCTTCATTTATTCCCATTGTTTATCCCAGGATGCTCTCTTTTAATGACAGTGACGCTTTAGAAACTCAGCAGAAGCAACAGCATGGAGGAGTTGTTGTATTCTCTAGTTAAGGATGATTTGTGGAGCTATGGCAGATATGCAGCGAGGACTGTGTGCATGTGTGTGTCTGTCTCAGCCCGAGATATTCAAATTGTGCGATTGTTTGAGTGTGTTTTGAGCATGTGTGTGTGTTGTGTCTGTAGAGCTCTGAGGAATCTGGGAGTGTGTTTCGGTTGTGATAAGGTAGATAATGAATGCCAATAATGAACGACGATGATAGCTGTGAGGGAATGTCAAGCAGTCAGATGTGCGTGTGTGTTTGAGCACACAATCTGGTGAAAAATAGACTACAGGCTGTTCCCGGCCTCTCTTCCTCCTCTCCTAAGAAGGAATTCCTGATTTATTGGAGCCTCTTCAGGAGCAAGAGTCTAATCTCTCTTCTTTAATCTCTCTGGCCAGCGTTTTGCTTTCTTCTCCACCTCTACCCCCTCCTTTCATCCATCCATCACCCTCTTCATCTCTGCACTCTATTGCCCTGTGGAATGCCGGTCCTAAGAGGCGAAGAGGCCGCAGCGTGGATCAAAGGTCGGACAATCGCCAAGTCAGCACCGGAGAGTTTTATACACCGACAGTCAGCAAGAAGCGGCCTTGTGCATTTTAAATTCTACAGAGGGATGCTATGACAGGAATCGCTCTCTAAAATCGATTTGAATCTATTTTTATAGGCCATACAGGCCACTGCGGGACAAACTTGCACACATCTGACCAATGCATTTAAAACAGGAGCTCTAGACCACTTAACCTGTGCCGCCTCACAGACACAGAAACACATTCACCCTATGCTCATAAACATGATTATTTCCCCCCACGTTTTACACACACTATGAATGTGACCCAGAAGGTGACTGGCCTACGTCGCAGATGAGTGAACTGGAATGTGGGGACCACCTAATCGGCTAGTCCAAGCCTGGATTACTGGGCTGATCAGAGGCTCAGCTCGGGTCCATTCATCAGCACCAGACCCTGCTTAATACAGGGGGCTTAGAGTGGACAGCGAGGCCCAGAGCAGGGGCCGAGGCCCTGGGCACAGAGTAAAGGGGTGAGACAGGCAGGGTGGGGCTTTTTTTCTCTCTCTATTGTTCTCACATAGAGAGGGGGTATTACTCCTTTACACTGGAGTTTTGGAGTTGAAAAAGAGACACACAGACTACAAATGTGTGTGCGTAAGTGGTTGCAGAGGGGAAAGTGAGAGGTGTTAACAGAATAATGAAAGACACTGGACACAAGGGAGCTGTTTTCTTTTACAACATATATGTAGAAGCTACGTGACTCGATGAGGGAGGTGGCACATCAGAGGTCCATTGCGAGCTTAGTTAAGCTGGACTGTTTAACGTTATTGCTCAAACTCTTTTTTTGTTTCATCTGCCTATCTATTCATCCATCAACGTCAGCCGTCCCCTCCCACTCTCTGTCCGTCTTTCATCACTCAACAAGCAAACCAGATCCTCATGTCAACTCTACCCCCCAAACAAAAAGGCTTGCTGAACCAATCACAACCTGTCCCAGTGGCATTCCAAATATGCAACTTTCTGACCCACCGCACAATGCTGCATGGGTATGCCGTGGGGGGGTTGTCATAGAAACTAATATGGTCCAACTCTTTCAGCTCCACCCTTTTTACATAATATTCCAGCATTCATTCTTTGCACCGTGTGACTTTTTGTCATCCATCTCAATCAGCTTTCTCCCTGTCTGCCATTCAACCTTTGTCTGCGCGGATCGTTGGTCATTCTGCCAGCGTTCCTGGCTGAACTCGCCGAGCTGCTTTTGCCACCCAGCAAAATGACAAAGCTTTAAGTCCAGCAGCGAAATAATTGGCTGATTCCGCAGCACTAAGGAGGCTTAGATGAATACATATGCTCTTTCCAACTGTCTCACGCTTTCCCCTGAGCCATTTGTATCTTATAAGGGCCAGAGCAGAAAGGTCACCACTGACATCATATTTCTCAGGAGGCAAATATCTGTGTGAGAAAATCAATTTTCCTGGAATGATTTTCACAACGTAAAACTTTCATGTGCTGTGTTTTTCTTTTCTGCAAACACAGTCTAAGTTTATAACTTAATGAATCCCATGGAGAATTTTCTATATGTGAGTACAGGCCACAGTTATTAAATTGATTCCTAAATGTAGTAGGAGTAGTAGCAGCTTGCTCACATATATCTGGTAGTAAAAAAAAAGGCATTAATTCAACTGACCTCTAGGGGGTAGCAGTATTTGATGTGAGGAGATGTTTACACACTAAATCCAGACTCTCAACAAACAGGACAAAAAAAAAGGCAAGAGAAAGACAAAAGTTACACAATGACCCTTATTTAAACAACAAAACAAACACAATGGTTCATTTTCAGAGATAATATCTGACTCTTGCTGGCTAATTCATCCTCATCCAAACACTGCTGGTGGACTGAATGTCACCAAGACCTGACAAACAAGTCTAGAGGATACACACACTCACTCTGTATCTCTCCCTCACACAATATGAGAAAGAAAGCAAAGACTCCACTCATAATCGTGCCGTAATCATAAATCTGTGTACTAATGGTGCTTTTCTTCCTCTGTGATTTTTTGTGTTTGTGTGTGTGTGTGTGTGTGTGTGTGGGATTGATGCAGAGCAGAGAGGAGGAGCGGAGTGGGAAGGAGCAGGGGAAGTCTGCTACATAGATAAGGAAGAGGCACAAGGATGGGCAGGAGACAGAGAAACGCTGCCGGGGTTAACTGAGGTGACACTGATCAGAGGAGAATCCCAGATAGAGACGGGTAGAGATCTGACAATGCGGCAGGGCTGATCCAAAAATCATCCTCGGGGGGGCCTCGACAGCTGAGCCCATCCCCCGTAAAAAAAACATCTAATCACTATTAATCACTTCCAAACTGCTTATTTTCAGGGTTCAAACGTATTCATTTCTCAAACAAGCCTGGGAAATTCAATCAACCCCCGAGTCCAGACTTTTACGGTCTTGCGTGTGTTGGTGTGTGAGAACTGTATTGTTTATTGTGCAGACAGGATACGCAGTTTTCCCGGGAAAAGACGTGGCCAGGAAGTGCAGAACTTCACAGGGTAACACAGAGCAGACAGTGTGCAGACTTTGGTAACACCAACAGCACGCCTTCGGGAAGTTTAAACCTTTGGCCTGATTCACTATCTAGTGCAGTCAATAAAACAAACCCTCCTGTCTTTGACACTGCAGCAACAAGCAGGAATATCAAACACGGAATAAAGGAAAAAAACTCTTCTTAATATGGTCAGTAAAGTCTTCTTACAGACGTATGAAAGACGTCAACACACTTCAATGATCATTGAGCGTATAAGAGGCGATTACCATCCGTTTGACAATCTCTCAAAAGAGTATTTTCCCCAGATTGAATTCACCAGACAGATTACAAGACCAGATTAAGGGTGGTGGGAGGGGAGGGGGACAGATGATGTGAGAGAATGATGGAAATGGACTTGAATTTACTGAAGAGAACGTTGATCAGATGGGGGAGAGGACAGGAGCGAGGAGGGTTTATAGCGAAGACTGGATTAGGAAGTGAAGTGGGGAAACCTGGATGTTTTTCAAGGAAAGTGTGTTCGGTTCAGATTACTCGGAAATCACAGAAATCCCATATCTGTCGCACCTGCTGCTACAACTACACAATGTTATCTTTCATCTCTCGAACACGCACGCACATACAAGGAGGACAAGCAGACACTTTAACCTACTCCTACATGCATGCATTTGAGCTTTTCTTTAATTCATTTATTCAATTCCTCTCCTTTCATGGCCTGAGTTCTCAGACTGGCTCAACCATTTCCACTGCTCCAGCATGACACTCAAGAGGGGAGAAGCATACATGGACAGACAAGTGAAAAGACCAGGAAGACAGAGGAGAAAAAAGAAACAGGTTCACTGGGAAGACTAGAGTGGCTTTTCATGAGGAGTTAGAAGAAGGAAGCTTTAAGGGAAAAATCTGAAGGGGGGAGGAAAAAAAAGTGCGAAGGAAAGGGCAAAGTGCCTTGTGACGGATCGCCATGGGTGCCAAGAACGATAAAAAAATTCCACACCTCTTAGCATGCTTCCCTTCTTTCCCCCCTTTCTCTGAGAGCCAGAGTTGGAGGTGAGGAAATAATAGACTGAAAAGGGACAGCTTGTAAAGTTGAGATAAAAGCCGGTGAAGGAGCGAAGGGGACCGAAAAAGACGGGGGGAGAATGAGAGTTTCCCAGAGGCAGAGCCACGGATGTGTTGAAGAGGGGCCGGCCTGAGTGGCAGCCCGTATTCAGGGACCTCCGCTGTGACAGAATGACTGACAGATTGATAGAGGCCGTGCCACTTCATCACATAGCGAACTCTGACCCCCAATCAGTCACACCAGTTACTATTCTCTTTCTGTGGCTCGCCATGAAGACCCTTCCCCAATTTGTATGGGAAGCATGCCAAAAAAAACACCCATACTGACTGGATAAATACCAAGAAAATCCTTCATGTGGGTGAAACATACCTTAAATACCTCCCCCTGTTTGAGCCAACACAGCACAAAAAGCGTATTCAATTAAATGAAACCACTGAGCCAGCAAAGGTAAGCTAAAACAATCTGAAAGCGTATTCTGCAGATTTACCAAAAATCAAAGAGCTCATTAGAAAGGCAGAGCAAAACAAAGACTTCAGGTTTAGAGCAGATTAGCTCAAAAAACAGAGAAGGTGATGATGATGATGTTAAAATAAACTGTGGATCAAACAAATGTGTGTGAGAGCGAGCCATGAAACAGTTAACAGATTCACAGAACTGGAGACCACAGAACCAAGTTGAAAAAGGGAACCTGGCCAAGAAGAGGGGGAGGGAGGGAGGTGCTGGAGAGAGGGAGAGACAGGTACAAAGCAGAGGAGGAGTGGGAGGGGGCGGAGGGGGTGGTGGTGGTGGTCTACTCATGCTCTGTCAGCAGGGAAAAAAGGGGAAAGGGAGAGGGAAGCAGCGAAAGAGCAGATTATTGCCTCACACTGGAGTTGTAGAGTCCACGGGGCTCCAGGGACGATGTTAACATCAATCACAACTGTGTGGCACATGTGTGGTTGTGTGTGTGTGGATGACTGGGGTTAATGTGTATGAGAGCGCGTGAGTCACTCGAATCTGGCAATGCTGCAGATGTGAGTGAGCGCAAATCAGCGCAAGACACTCCCTTTGCGAAAAGACACGTACGCATGCTGGCATTTCCCTGGGACCCTGAGCTGACTGGGCACACTGGTGAATCTTCTTTTTCTGGGAATCAACCTGTGTGCTGGTGATTAAAGTGTCTGCTAGGCAAAAGGTTGCAAACACGCCAACAAGTAAAAAGGTCACAAAGTGCTGAGACACACACTGTCGGGAATAGATCTCACTTGTGCTGAAACAAAGCAGTCGTTAAAGTACAGGCAGATACGACCTTTGTGAGCCAGGCAGGCCCCAAGG
Source organism: Lates calcarifer (assembly GCF_001640805.2). Lineage (NCBI taxonomy): Eukaryota > Metazoa > Chordata > Actinopteri > Centropomidae > Lates > Lates calcarifer. The sequence goes on along the minus strand of NC_066835.1, from coordinate 14,708,152 downwards.
CGTGCTCACACACATGCTGAAATCAGTGGAGAGCAGGGCAACAGTGCATGTATATGTATGAGTGTGAGTGTGTGTGTGTGTGTTGCTAAATCCCTCAACATACACACTGAGGAAAAAAGGAAATGAACCCGCACCACATGGACCAGAGCGATCAATCTGAGATTGATTTGATTAACGACAGCCCTCTGACCAATGGGATGGAACGACAAAGTGAGGGCCCAAAAAAAGGGGGAGGGATCACGTCTCATGAGGTAAAAGATGGACATCAACACACTGTATCGAGTAACAGGTCAAAGGGGAGAGCAGATTGCTGGGAATGATGAAAAGCAGCGAATGAAAACATGTCAGAAACTCTCCTTGCTTTTTCTGCGAATACAGGATTAAGAGTAGCCAAAGGGAGAGATTTAGCACAGTCATCCGGAAAAAACAGCAAGTGCAAAAAGACGGATTACTAGTATATATACAGGAATGATTACTGTCGTTCCGCAGCAGGGACACAACAAAACGCCTTTCCATCTGGGACTTTGACTTCATTCTGATTTTCAGTGAAAGGCTCTGCCACTGTAATTACGGCCTTTCTGAGAACAGTAAATGCTGTAGTTTTTTTAACCACAGGGGAGATCAGGAGAGAAAACAGTGTTTTGGACGCGAGCTCGTGGGAGAATATTTGAATATCTAGGTGTTTTAAACCAAGACGAGACATGTGTTAACTCACACGAGAGAGAGTGTGAGCCCAACACTGATTGATTTAGATGGCGTCAGCTGGTGTGATTGAGCGCCCTGGTTTAGTGATTGAGTGATTGTCTGCCAGGGAGTCTCTGTTTGTGCTTGTCCCGTGTGAGTGTGTGTGTGTGTGTCAGCTGGTGTGTTTGTGTTTGAGTGCACGTAGAAGTTCATTTAGGGTGTGTAAACCTAGCCCCCACTTTTTCGCACCCGCAAGCCGTTTCACCCCACCACCACCCCAGCCATCATCAACTATAATTCTAATTGACCCCCACTTATGCTGAATGGCCCCTAACCCCAACAATTTCAGCTCCAATTTCTCCTCCCTGAGCAATCCATCTCTCTCTCCCACAGCGTGACCTACTGGGCAGGTCTCAAGTTACCTCCTCTGTCTCTGTCATACGCCATTATTGCTCGTCTTACCACCTGAAATATGAACACCCCTATGTCTCCCTGACAGCCACGTAAACCCCCTCCCATGTGATATCTCTTGATTTAGGAGACACTGGCGACCTCCCACTCCTCTCAGAGGTTAGGGCTCTCTGTCAGATAGGGGAGGATATTGCAATAGATATTTCAACACGCTGTGCTGTGATTCAAGCCTGTAAAGTCAACACAAAAAACATGTTCCTTGCCAAGAAAAATTTCAAGTCCTCCCCCTGTAGGATTCAACCTAATGAATGAAGACACAGCAGCACCACAATAAGAGAACACAAACTCAGTAAAAATAATATAAGGAAAACACATACTGTAGGAGCACATGAAGAGTCCAAAGAAGGAGATGCAGCACTATTCACAGACCATTCCCCCTCCAAATGAAAAACTGAGCTCCTTGCATTTCCTTTCCTTATAAAGAGGCTTTCCTCCCTCCAAAGAATGAGCTGGTAAACCAGCTCACTGTCAGTTCACAAAAGATAAATACATGACATAACCTGATGTAACTAATCCAGGCACACAGATTGCAAAACGGATTAAATCTGAACAGGTTAGACAAAAAGTATTACAGGTAAACAGTCATAATAACAGGTTCGAACCCTAGAAAGGGAGGGAGGGAAGGAGGGGGGTAGGGAGAGAGAGAGAGAGAGACTCCCAACTATCTTTGCATTATCATCACAACAGCAGCCAGTTGCTCCCATCACAAATTCATCACAACAAGCTCGTTGAATATGCATGACCGCTCCAATGCACCTGAATATGGATCATAATGATCTGATCTGCATATGTGAAGTAGGTGAAAAGTTCATTTATATTTTACAGGTCTAACAAACAATCTTGGTTTTTGCTTTGATAAATAAAGAAAGGAGCGCAAGGGTGGGTTCAGGACCGCTGAATTAAAATCGGAAAGGAAAAAAAACAAAAAACAGAAATTTACTTTGGGTTCGTGCTGTTCCAGTAGACGCTGTGCCGCTCCGCTGAGGCGAACCAGGCGCAGACGCTCACGACGAAGCCCACAATCCAAACCAAATCCATGGTGGAGAGGAGTGGAGGCGTGCAGGGAGGAAGACACAACTCAGGTAGGTTGTGCAAAAAAGGAAAAAAGAAAAAGAAAAAGTTTACCAAAAAGAAATCGTCCGCGCACCTGGAGACTGTACGCTCAAACAAACACTTTACGCATGCGGTGGTTTTAAAGAGAAAAAAACAGGAGCGAGTAGATGATTCGTAGAGGAATGAAAACAGCAGAGAAGTCAGGTTAACTCGACAAATCCGTAGTGAATGAAAGCTTGTGCGGCGTGGAGGCTGGTTTTGTGAAACGCCCACAGCCGCGAGCCCCGCCCCTGTGCCGCGGCTGACCAATCAGAGACCTGTCCGAGAGACGCGAGCTCCGTGGGCTCATCCCGTATGCACCGTACTGTATGTTTATGTGTTGTACACATTATTACATCTCCAGCATGTGTCTAGATGAGCCAACAACGCATCTTTAAATATATTTACTGTGATCTCTAGTTCAGCGCTTTGAAATATCACATCCACTGACACTTGTTGAATATGCTTGTTTACAGTGACCACATCACGCTGCATGATATTTTTCCTTGACGCAGTAAAAATATCACATCTTGCAGATTCTATAGTACACTTGCTATCCTGCTACTAGATTAATAATTCTAGACAGGAAGGCAGGTCATAATTTGAGAACAGCAGCAGCCACAAACATGTCATTGCCTTTGTTATTTTGCAGGTAGGCTGTAAACAAGTGCTGTAAAACAGGAAGTCACTCATCAGTTACTCATGTAATCAGCCTTTATATGCTTGCATGTAAACAAAACATTGGCACAACATCTGAATTAATTATATACTGCAATCCCATTAAAAACATGACAAAATATAATTTAAAAAATATGCATAGTCAATTAAATAGCTCAGTGATACACTGTAAATGAGACCTGAACATCTCAAGCCGCAAAACATTATGTTAGTGTATTTGTTGCAAGCCTATGCTGCACAGTCTTTCTAGGGTTTTTGTCCACGTTTGAGTGTGTTCAAGCAGTAAAGTTTTTCTCCACTGTCCTTATCTATCATTTGAGTGCACCACCCTTTGCTTGAATACTGGTTGGGCAACATCTGGTGTGTTTGCACAGTGATTTCTAGCACTGAAGTAGGTATTTTTATCTTCCAGGTTTTTCTATGACTCTTTTGTGTGAAGCACAGACATTAGTGGCCACTATCACAGTATCTTAAATGTATTCTGAGGGTATTCATTGGTGATATTAACATGGACATTTTCAGTTAACGTTGAGTCTTTTAAATCATATATGAAATGTAAATAAAAGACAAAGATTGTACCTTCAGCTGGAGGCATAGAACCTCTCTGTGCTGTCAGAAGAATTGCAAATCCTGATTTTCATTTTCTGTTCCATTGACATGGATAATCTGGACTGCGAGCTGCTTGTTCAGCCTAGTGAGCCATATTGCCAGAGGGGGTTTTTCAAGCCTGCTTCTGCTTGACATGGCACTTTATTTGCTGTGCATGCTTAGCAGCATAAGAGTGTTCAAGGGTATCACAGCAAACAACAAAAAACCCACAGAAAAGTAAGTAAAAAGAAGGTAGGGTGGGATCCGGATAGTGGACTCAAACAGCTAATTTGCACAGAGTTTTTGGAAGGTTGACTCCATTTCAGGACGTGGGGTAGGATTCAGGGATTTGATCTGATAAACTCTGCAGGGATTTGGTCCATATTTAAGAAAGCGGTAAAGGAATGCAGAGAGTGCAGGATACACTCCTGATGTAACCACAATGTAACACTTAAATCTGAAAGGTATCCTATTCCACGGTAAAAGACTGAAATAAATCGAGCATTCTTACAGTATATGTGGCTCTGATGTGAACTTTTCTGAGATTTACGCTTAAACCTGACCTCATCTAGATTGGATTAACCATGAGAAAATGCGTGAAATTTTAGAAGGTTAAAGCTTCCACAGCAGGCCTGATATAGTTTCACAAGATAATTAAACTGTCAGGTAGACTGTTGATTGCACATCAACAGTTTATCTGACAGTTTAATTGTCACAGTGCTGTTACTCCCACTCATCTGGTGCTCCAAGCAGATTAAAGCAGCTTCTAATATCTATTTGCATCTTCTGTTAACCCAGGTCTGACTCTATGCTCTCTTGTCCTTATCTTTGAATAATCACCTCTATGAGACACCCACACCGCCATTCCATCGAGCACTTTATATAAACTCTTTATTTTTTGTTATTTTCTTCCTGCAACAAAAGATCCAGACTCAAGAGGAGGCTTCTATATATTACAGACAATGCATTCTGTATTCAGTGGTCCTGAGTATTCACAGTTTATGCAATCTGCATTAAAAATTCTGTCTAAACTGACAAACCATTTCAGATCTAACAGTGCAAATACAGAAAGGCACATATACATAGTAATTGTGTGCTATTCAGTGTCAAGCAGGTCACCCAAAATAATGTGCTTTGTATTCATGAAGAGCGCTCATCCCGGTGGATCAATTTTTTAGAGTCCAATTGTTTTTCCTGGCTCCGTGGGAAGATAAGAGGGTGAGAGGGACTGCCAACATAATTGTCATTTGCATTGCAGTCGAAAATTGTTGTGGAAAAGCTTTCACCACGCCGCAGACATTTATGTCAAAACTCTATCAGGAGCCAAATGAGTAGACCTTTAATTTCATACCAACCTGAAATACTGAATGAGTAAATAGAAAGATGAAGTGGAACAAAACTGAAGCTCAGCCCTGATATATGTGTTTTGTTTTGTTTAGTTTTAGGTTGTTTTTTTTTTTTTTACAGCAGACAGACAGACAGGACGCACAAACACACACACGCATGGTCCTCTGCTCGCTTTGCATGTCTGCATAGACACAAAAGCAGGCGCACACACACACATAAACACAACCCTATTCACCTCAAATCCTGACGGAATTTGCACTGAGCCTGTTCTGCGGCATGAAAATAAGATATAGGAAAATGATAGGGAAAACCTGTTTCATGTAGGCATGGGAACTTGACTGTCCATAATTTGTTTTTTTCAACCATTTCAACCAGAGTAATTAGATGATGTCATCCAGTTGCACTTTCCGTGATCCTGAAAAGAGAAATCAAAACACTGGATTTTTTCCCCTCCTCACTAAAATCTATGAAAACTATAAAAATATCTACCTCTGCTCAGGAACAAACCTACTCTTTATGTCTGGTGGATGTTCTTATGATGTTAACTTTGTCTAACGTGTTCTCAGACCACATCTAATCTGCTCTTTCGGTTCACCTCAACCCGAGCAGGTTGTTACAGATGTGGCAGTGAGTTGCCTTCTCGTCTTCGGCCGAGGCTCGTTGCCACTTTCTTCCCTCTTGCTCTCCAACATGGCCATTAAAGGAGAAGTGTTTGGGCCCTTGGCCGTGAATACAAATGAGAGATTTAATGACAGACTGTCATCATGTTCCCATCCTCAAACAACATCCCACAGCCCAGTGGTGCTCAGTCCAGTATGTGTGTGTGTGTGTGTGTGTGTGTGTGTGTGTGTCTCTCACTACATTGGCCTCCTCAGTTTGTGCCCTCCATTGTCAGTCAATGCAGCTCCTCTGCAGGAGTTGTTCCTGAACCTATGAGGTCTTTCTTTACACACAATGGAGGTGAAGTGTTTCCTGTAATTAGCATTGCGCAGGTTTACCTCCTCTTATGAAACAGAGACTGTAAAGACAGCACAACCATCCTTCCCTCAATAGTTCGTTTGTGAGGAACAAGTTTGTTCATGGTCTTGTTTTGGCCTGCACTGGTACAGATGTTGATTTTTCTTAGTCCTTCCTGAGGCAATAGAAGGCACTGTTAATGATTAGGTGGAGCAATTTTAAAGCAAAACAAAGGTGATCAGTGAGTCACCTCAGCATTGCAGCAAAGAGATGAAGTGGTAAGTGCCGGTTCTTAATCAGCTGTAGTTAATTATCAGAGGTAAACAAAGAGGTGCTTAATTGTGCGAAGCCGTATCCAATGATCAGTGTCATCTGAGAGATTGGAGTTCAGGTAAGACTACACAGACGACATCTCAGTGAGCGGCCTCGCCGATAACCAGGCAGCCGCTGCGCTTAGACATTCAGGAAGGCACACTGCACACACACACACACTCAGACGCACCCACACACACAGACACACAAATATGTACGCCTGCATACCCAACCATACAAGCCAAACTGAGAGACAAAGAGCAGCTGAGAAGGAGGCGGATGAGGAGGAGGAGGATTGAGGAGAAATGCAAACACAATGTTAGATAACGAGAGTGTAAGACCAAGAATGAAAGCTAAAGTGAGGAGGCGTGCGAGATGAGAGTGAAGAGCTTAAAAAAGATGTACTTAAGAGGGACAATATGCAAAGTAAAAAGATGCAGGAGAAATGGAGCAAAGGGGGGATAAAGCATAAGCAACAATAAACCTGTTTTCACAGATATAAGATGTGTGGAAACCTTTGGGCCAGTAATTAGCAAACATGGTACCTCCACTGACCTGTAATTATGGCTCCCTCCCTTGGGCAAATTGAAATTTTAGAGGTGCGATGCATCATTTCCCTTACACTGTCAAGATCTAGTAAATGGTGTCTGAGATATTGCAGGTGACTCACAGACAAACAAATGAACAATGTGGTGCCCTCTCCGGGGAAATGCAGAGTCATTTTGAAAAGGCCAGAGAGCAGCAACGAATGGAGGGAGCCCACCTCATCCATCTCTCTCGGTCTGAGGCAGTGCAAAATCTACATGTGAGACAGAAAAACCTACAGGAAGTTTAATAACGAGGAGGAGATATGAAGGAGGGAGGTTTAAAATAAAGGTGAAAAGAGACTTAGTGTGTAAACATAAATATATTTGAGGCGAAAGTAAGTGCAGAGGAGAAGCGGAAGGAGGGATGGATGCCAAATGAATAAGAGGGGGCCGGCAAGAGAGTGAGAAAGATAGAAATAGACAGGAAACAAACAAGAAGGACAGAGTGAGAGTGGAGAGGCACAAGATGTAATAAGATGTTCAGATGAGGCGTAACATGCAGACACAAAGATGGGGGGGAAGCAGGCAGGGGAGCAAGGCTGGAAAGATGGAGCAAAATAATAAAGAGGAAGTGAGGAGAATAGTGATTAGAAAAGCAGAAATAGAGACAGTCGAAGAAAAATAGCTGAGAGATCAGAAAGAAAAGGGTTTGAAAGATGCATAAAAGGTATAATTTCTCGAGCAAGGAGACAGTGAGAAAGACAGGAATACACTAAAATAAACATTTGGGGTGGGGAGAAAGACTGAGAGGGAAAAAGGGTGGGAGAGGAGTTTGAGTTAAGGTAGGGAGGCTTCAAGAGAAACCACACAAGTTTTTTTTATTTACTTTTTTATTTATTTACAAAACAAAAGCCAAAAAATGTATGCAGAGAAAAATTTGGAGCTAAGTGGTGTGAGAAAGGGAGGAGGGGGATGGGGGTGGGGAGCTGTACCAAAGTGGGCAGGTGAAGGAGAGTGAGAAAAACTGAAATTGAATAGTGGAATGCAAAAGTACTTTTTAGAGAGATACAGATAGGCTGCACAGAGAATGAGAGGGAGAGACTGACACTCAAATGTAAATTGGGGGGAGGAGGATGAAAAAGCTGCACACTGGTGGATTCCTCAAAAGCCCCTTCAATATGCATGAGGGCAGTTTCCATAGACTCCAAGGCAGCCACAAACAAGCGACAGAACAGAGAGGAGAGGAGAGCAGCGACGCAGGTTGTGTTGAAAAGAAAGAGCTCCTCTCCTGTCAGCAGACTTTACAGTGTGTCCGGAGGAGTCCAGAAGAGAAAAAAAAGGTTGGTGGGGTGGGGTGGGGGACCACCCAGAGCCACTGTTTACAATCCCCTGCTTTTCTGTGACACAACAACACACAACAGCCTGGGAGAGTGTAGTGGAGGAGGTGCTCAGCGTGAATAACCTGCCCGCTAAATTACAACAGTATACCGAAGCACAATTACATCATTACAACACAAGACAGAGAGTGAAAGGGAAACCAAAATCATATCGCTTGGTAAACAACCCAGCTCCACAATGGGATTTTAAACAGAGAGCTCTGACAATCTCGCAGGGGCCAGCTGAGCACCTTTCTCCAGAGGAAATCGGTAGAATGGCGAGCTGAATAGTAATGCCAGTGGGTTTTTTTTTGGAAGGAGCTGTAGGCTAGATGCACCTGATCCCAGAGAATAGTCAACATAACCAGATTTGAGAGGGAACAGCATGTACTCACGCTGTCAATCCCAAGGATGCTGAAGTGGTCTACGTTTGCTCATTACCCCCCTGAAATACGCTGAAATGAAAGTGACATGCCCCCCCCCAGAAGAGCAGCGATCTGTCCAAAGCGCCCAGGCACTGATAGGCCCCGGGGAGCCTCTAGGGGAAAGAAGAGGCATCTGCAGTTGCCATGCCCGGAATAGTGCCATCCTGACTGTCAACTGCTGACAGCAACAGCAAGTGACACCATTGCTAACAAGAGGTTATACTTTACATGCACGTACGCTCGATGGATACAGTGCCATCGCTGCTGACTCTACTGCTGACAGATGGGGGAAGTAGTATTGATGCAACTTTCCAACTCTGAAGTTGCTCTCTGCAACTTGTTTTACTGATAGTGTGAAAGTGAAAAAACAGGCATTGATAGAGTGTTATATAATTGAAGATGGTTTAGGGCTTTACAGCTGAATCATTGCAATAGATGGTGTGAAAAATATGCAGTGCAGAGGTCTGGATGTATACACACACAGAGACAGTGTGGTAAATAGATGGCTCGGGGCTTTTCGGCTGAAACAAGATAGTGTAGGAAAAAAAAGAAAAAGCTGCCGCTCCAGAAGTCTGGAGGAGCACAGAGATAGTGGTAAATCCAGCTGACACGAATGGTGCGCCTGTGTGCATGCTGAAGATGTGTTTACATAAGTCTGTTTATGAATGAGCAAAAGGGAGTGCATGTGTGGTCTAGGGCTGCAAAAGGAAGAGTTGTGTCTTTTCTCTGTGCAAGTGTGCCATGCTAAAAATCTGCTTAATAGCAATTACCCCACCCTCCATTCAAACAGGCACATGCTACCACTCTGCCTTATTACTCCAGGCAATGAGAGAAAGACTTTTACAGCCTCTGACCTCGCTTCCTTTTTTCCATATGAACAGGCGTCCCTCTGCCACGGCACACTCCGCTAGTCAAACCTTCCTTTCTTAAGGAAATACGGAATAAGGACTGAGGAAATGAATTTTATTGCCCCATTTTCACTCCCTCTGCCTATTGACAAAGGCAGCACTGCTCACCCTCTGCGACTTCTGCTCTCCCATTACTTAAAGAGAGGAAGGGAAAATGAATTTTACAGCATTTGGTCCTATCTGTCTCCTCAAACAGCCCCCCCCATCTGAAGTGGCACACTCTGCCACTATCCCTCTTTCTCATTACTTAACACAAAGATTGGAAATGAATTTTACCGCCCATGCCCTTTCTTCTCCCCACAGCACCATCCTACAGTTACTCATCCACTCTACTCTTATTGTCTCTCTCCCGCTCTCCTTTGCAGCCTTAAAGAAGGAGAAAATCAATTTTACAGCACCCTCTCCCCCGTAAAGTGGCACACTTCAGATTTTTCTTGTGTCTTCCCTTTCTACTTGCTCAAAAAAAGAAGGGGGCTAAAATCAATTTTTGGCCTCAGCTTCCATTTTACAGCCCCGGGCCTTCTCCAAAAGAAGCGGCACACTTCATCCTTCTGCTTCTGCAGCGCTGCCCTCTCTGAAAGCCTCACAATGTATTAGCATACAGGTGGTGTCTTTTGTCTCCTTCTGAGGCACACTTCCTGCTCTGTATATTGCCCATGTGTCCACTTTGAACGGCCCGCCAGTGGAGGTATTGTGAAAAGGGCCAAGGGTATTAAAAGGTCACTTAAGATAACTGGCCCTTCTGTTGCCACACCTCCTTCGACACCTCCCATAGATAAGGTGAAGTCATTAGTCTGGGGTTGAGCTGCCCTTCCCCTGCAGCCCCAGTGTCTGCGTGAGCCCATTCAGTAGCACAGGGAGCATGTAGGGGTAACTGAGGCTATCTGGCTTTTTGATCTTGCTAAAACAATGTTAAATGGTTGAGCTTAAAATGTGAGCACTCACGTTCCACCTACCACAGATTTTTTTTCCTTCTTACAAAGAAATATTATTATGATTATGGGTATTATTTTTCATTTGAAACACTCACACAGTGCATTTTCTACCAGGCAGGTCACAGAAAGCACTGGCTTCAAAACAGATCTTTTGATTCCTCTCCTCCCCCAAGACGTGCACTGTTACCGCAACCTCTTTTACATGACTACACACATATCTGCTGCCCAGATGCTAACCCCCCCCCCCACCGTTCCTCCCTGCCTCCACCACTCCTCCACTCCTCTTTGCTCCACTTGTGGCTGCTGCTCCAGCACCCTATTCATTAACAGCTTCTTAATGCTCCCAGATGGGGTGACTGTAATTTATGGTGGCCTCAGTGTGTTTAGGTTTGTGTGTGTATGTGCGCGTGTGCACGAGTAGGTGTGTTTATCCATAAAATCTATGCATAGCAAGCAGATTTGTTTATGTGTGTAACTGATTAGAACCTATCAAAAAAAGCATTATCTTAATTAGACTGCACCTATGATTATTTGGATCCATTTTCCACACAACATTTGCACTCGCTCAAGAGTAAACTGTGAGCATATGCAAATATGTTTGTGCTGATTTGCCTCTCCGTCCTTTGTTTGACTCGGACAGGAGCACGTATCGCTGGAGGGCAGAGTGAGGACAGCGATTAAGGCACATATTTCAGGTTTTCACTTCGCTCACTCAACAAGGGTTTTGTCTCCAAAACTGACCTCAGCTGGAGCGGTGCACTTTTTCCATTCCGTTTTTCCCTCCACCGTGTACCACTTTGCACTTGGTGCTGCTGAGTTAAGATGTCATGGGCTCGTGTGGGAAGTCCCCGCATCCACGCAAACATTAACATGTGTGAGCAGCATGTGCGTGTGCACGTGCGTGCTTATGTGTAATTGTTTGTATGCTCACGTGCATGCGTATCTGACTGATGTTCCATGCCCCAAACCTCAGCTTACGGATGCTGGCATGCTCACTCCCTCAGATTGCGGAGTATCGATTCCTAGCTTCTCCCCTGGAGGCTGAGGAAGGGTGGAGGTGGTGGTGGTGGTGGGTGGGGGTTACAGAGGTTATAGCAGATTTGCTGGCTGTATGCTTTGCCAAGGAAAGTCTGTTTCCTAGAAATGGGGAGACAAACACACACAACACTCGTGCAAACAAACACACGGACAGTTCACTTGGCCTAAACACAGCACACACATACTGCAAAAGCCCACCCGCGTTTGGTTACAGTATAACATACACATACACACCCACAGATACACATAAACATAAGCCTGTGCACTACACACGCTCAGACTGGTACACAGACATGACAAACTGCTGCGTTAAGAGGGAACTTTCCCCTCCTTGACTCTTTGACCATGTTGCATTTCCTGCACCTCTCTCCCCTGCCAGTCGGACGGAACTGCACACACACACACTCTCAGTAAAAATAATCCCTCCAAGGGCCAGTCAGCACTCGCCGGGCCCTGCTCTGAAAACACAGGGTGCCCACATCGCCTGTTAGCAGCACCATTTCTATTTGCGGAGACGTGCACGTTGGGCAACAGTCAGGCTCCAGTGGTGGGAACGGGTGGCCTCACAGCGTGGCAAAGGATTGTGGGAAGGGATCGTTTGGGAGAGAGCGGGGGTTTTCGGGGTCCAACTGTTGCACCTTTGAGCACTTATTCCTAATTACTCCGTTTGTGTTCGACGTCGCTAATGGTTCGCAGACGTGACACACATGTGGAGACAGAGGAGGAGAGGGCTGAGATGATGGAGTGCTACATGGGGACACACTATGCACCAATATCCTGCCCCACTCGAGCCACTGAGCAAGAAAAACAGATGGAAATGAGCACCAGCGTGCTCTCCAGCAGACGTGTAAATATACGTATACACACACAGATGTGCATACAGGTTCAGGGACGTGAGCACAAAGGCACAAAGGCTGGAAGGAAAACAAACACAGACGGTAGAATTTTTGGTAGCGTTCGCACTCTCTTTAGCACGCATGGATAGGCTGTCACATCCAAACACACACTCAAACACACACACGCACACACACGTGCATGCAGGCCAAGTATGTCCTCATCGCCAGCATGCGTAGATAAGTATATGTGTGTGCGAGTGTGTCCTCTCCGAGTCAACCACAATGCACAGCTGGCGAGGAGAGAGAGACCCGAGTGTGTCAGTGTGGTCAGGTCAGGGGCCCCGTCTCTCTCCACTTTCTCCACCGTCCAACTTCTCTTCTTCCTCTCGTCCTCCCTTGTTTTTAATGTTGCCTTCCTCTCTCTCGGTCACATTTTGGCATGTTCATCCGTCTGTCAGCCTGGGTTGTCCAGACGCTGGCCCTTCCCAGGTTTCTCCCAATGCAAATATACAAGCATGCAGATGGAAATTTAGGCGGAACAAAAAAAAGAAAAAAAGAGGGAGACAGAGAGTAAGACAAGACTTCCTAGAACTGCAGAGACACATGCATTTAGAAAGGGACACATATGTTTTTTGGACAAAGCTAAACACAAAAATGCAGATATTTTAATTCAGTATTTGCAAATTGCACAGCAGTAGCTGGCTTGGTTCACACGCTCACACACGTCGCTCTGTCCACCCTCTGCTGGACATGTCTCGTGTAAGCGCTGACCACATTAAAAATACTCAAACAAAACATTCACTGTGTAATACCAAACACAAAGGACCACAAAAGACAGAAAACCGACTTATCTAAATACAGTCATGGGTCAGGGACAAATGGCTCAGTTTATCTTCAGTAACAAAGACCCGGGGGTGTCACGAGGAGACAAAACACAAACTCCTGAAACATCAGAGGAGAGTCCATGTTCGGCCTTGTTGGAAAACACATCAGTGTGTTTTACATGGAGAATAACCCTGAGAAAATCCTGGATGTATTTTTTTTATGGATGAGGCATCAATTAAAAGCTTTTTTGTTTCTCCCCTCTAGAATCCCCCTTTCCCTCAAGGCATGCTGGGATGCGATTTATGCTATAAAACCTTTAAAACACTATTAACATGACAGAGAATATACTAATCAGATTAAGAGTTCTCAGCAGTGCCAGCGGCAGCGAGTCAGCCAAAGTAAAATCAATGGGAATGAGTGTTTCCAAAAAACTGGTTCAATTCACCTGTCAATTTGTCAATTTTGATTTGATGTTGAGTGTTGGGAGGTGACTGTTGCCAACAAGCACTTGAAGCAGGGTTAGGCTCGATGAGGACATGATGACTGACATGACCTTTAAGCACAATTTGGAAGAATTGCACTGATATCTGTTTTGTAGGAAAATGAGGGCGGTTTTTGCTCTTTTGCCAAGAACAATCTCTTTTTTCACGATGGTTTAGAATTTCAGCCAGCTAAGCAGTTTGCACCAAGAGTGATATTTGAAACTGAAAAGTATATTTATTGATGTATGAGTGTTTTTTTTTTTTTTTTTTTTAAAAGAGGGTTGGTAATAAATCATGTGTATGAACATGTGTGTACATTGCGTGTGATTAAATGTTACTTTGCCTGCATGCAAGCAGGTCTGATGGGTGTGCTAATGGCCTGCAGCACCTTTGCAGGCAGAACAAACACACCTGAGCACATCCAGCTGGGTGATAACAATCTTTCATCAGGCCCTATTCACTGTTTGTTAAAAGCGCAGAGGAACGTGTGATGAAGAGATCCTTGGATCAAATATAATTAGCCTGGACATTTGGCTCAAAGCTGCATGAAAGCCACTAAAAGATCCTGACTGTCAGTGTGCACTATTAGAATGATTTATTCACATCCAAGCGTGGTTCAGGGCTAGCCAAAAATGTCTGTATTTCTGGATTGAAGAGCGAAATGACCTTGGGAACTAAAATAATTGGTTGTGTATGGGGGGGGACTTGTATTAGCTGAAGTAGAAAATGTCACTGCATTCACAGACAGAAAAACGATGTGGTCAAATCTACACGAAGAGAATAATGTCCCGCATGGAAACAAAGTGTCCTCAGTAACAATGTGGGTAGATGTCACCCCTATTAAATGTACAATATTGCCTAAATGACTAACAGAAAGCCAACACATGATCTAGCTTACCCACTGCACTGCATCCCCTTGCCGACTTTGGCATCACGGCAAAAGAGCAGTCATCTTAAAAATTCTGAACCAAACGGAAGAAAGAAAAAAACCCACATATTGTTTTTTCTTGCCAACATTTTGGCTGATGATGCCCCACGCATTGTGCAAAACAATGCCATCAAACCCATCTCCATGACTTGTCATGACAACCAAGGTTTTCCCCCCCAGATGTCAAGTGTGCCCTCCAGCTTGTTTACTGCTGGTAAGAAATTCAGTCTCAAATCAAATCAAACCAAACAAGCGAACCCATATCTGGCTCATCTTTGTGGTTTAGCCCTGGAGCTCTACCTTTGGTTTATTTGCTTTACCTAATGAAGGATGAAAATCACAGATGTGTTGAATGTCTTTCAAAATGTGGAAACACCATGAAGGACAGCCGCAGAGCTATGACAGGGAAGTTCAGGGAATACATAATGACACATGGCTGGTGGTGATACTGGTTTTCTCTGAGTCACTGACTCATCTCGGCAGTGACTAGCTCCCCGAGCTGCTTTTAGAGGAACCATAGAGAAGAAGAACATTGTGGTAATAACACACACTCTGAGCCAATAAAATCACAAATGTGTTTAAGCAAGTGAATACTATCCCACAGGAAGGAAGGTTTTCCTCAGTGGTTGGATTAATTAAGTAGGACATCTAAACAACAACCTGCCTGGCAGAGAAAATATTGAACTGTTAGCAGTGGACACTGTCCAGACAGTCTTTTCAGTAATTCACTTAGCATTTGTCTGAAAATAGTTTAGCATTTTATGAAATATGTTTATTCACTTTCTTAGTGAGAGTTAGATGAGAACACTGACACCACTCTCATGTCTGCAGAGTAAAATATGAAGCTACTGTCAGCAGCTAATTAGCCAAATCAAGCTAATTAGCCGCTAAGGACATTAGCGTTAGCTAATGAGATTGAAAAACAGGGACATATAGTGAGCTTGGCTTTGTCCAAATGTAACAAAATCCACCTACTAACTCCTCTAAAGTTCATTTACATGTTTTATGTCATTTGTTTAATTTGTACAAAAATAGGTTGTTAATTTGGGCAGGGCAGATTAGCCGCTTCCCCGTATTTCCAGTCTATACGCTAAATTAAACATGCTGTTGGCTGTAGTGTCTAATTCTACAAATATAACAGTGGCATCAATCTTCTCATCCAACTCTCAGCCAAAGAGGGAATACAAGTGTCTTCCAAAATTTCTACTTTTATAAGCTATTTTCAGTACCAGATAAAAGATATTAAGTATTTCAGGATGACCCAGATAGTGTCAGACGATATAATTTCACTGAGTTTCAGTGAGCCTTCTTACAGTGATGTAAATTTAAATCAAAATCCACATA
This sequence comes from Lates calcarifer, assembly GCF_001640805.2. NCBI lineage: Eukaryota > Metazoa > Chordata > Actinopteri > Centropomidae > Lates > Lates calcarifer. Next base: position 14,692,399 of record NC_066835.1, on the reverse strand, counting down.
TTGGGATACATTTAAGTGTTTTTTTCAGACATGACTCATAAGATCCATGCTAAAAAATACATCAGGCCCAGCCAGCCATACAAAGAACATTGTGAGGAAATACTACTGACAGTCTGTGCTGTCTTTGTTGATCTAGGAACTGAGGCTTATTCTAGTGATACACTGTAGAGCTTCTGCCGAATGCCTAAAATCTAAAAATGTAAATGAGCCCTAATCTCTTTCCATCCTTGAGCGAGTCTTCAGTTTTAACAGTAAAAATGACACTTAGGTTAAGTCATCAAGCAGGATCAGAGGGTGATAATCCTGGAGTGAAAATTATTGTTTGTTAATGAGGGCAGTGTACACTTAATACCCACACTGGCTGGCCCAGAGGGCCGTCAGCAATAGGCCAATGTGACCCAGTTTAAATCAACAACTGACCTACTTCTTCTGCTTGACCTGCTGAAGCAGAACGTTGTGCACAGTGGGCTAACGGCATCGCCGCAGTCACCATGAGCTCTCCTCATTGTTTTCATTCTCTGTCCAAGCTAGTGATTAGATGTTAATGCACAATAAGTCAGACAAGGTGAAAGTAAATAAAAGGTTGTTCTCCAGTAAGAGTACAGCAGTGACTGTGTAAATATTTAGGCAGGCATGTCAAGCCAACACATACAGTGAATATAGATAAGCAAGACTCGTCATCCCAGTCATCTGAATAAATGTGGGATGTAATTATATTTATGGTACGAATGTTGAAATAGCAATTGAGAATACATTACATTTCAGGTTAACCTCATACTGAAGGAACTAGATCTTCAAGATTTGATTTTGTTTTTGAGAAATATCTCTTTTTGCTTATTCCTGTGCAGAGAACTTGGTAATCATAATCTCATTTTAAAAAAACATAGATTTATGTTTGACAGGAAGTCAAGGTTAAAGAATATCATTTTTTATTCGTTTTTCCTGGTTCTGAAGATGGAGGCTCTTTTTAAACAATACTGTTAAATTTGATAAATTATTCTTAAGTAAATATATCAGAAAGTGGTCTTGTAAGTGCGTTAATAAAAATAACACAGCCTATTTTTAAGATACTGAACATCAGAGTGTGTTTTTTTCCACATTCTATATTTGCTTGCTTATTTATTTACCTTTCATTTTCTTCCTTTATTGTATTTGTCCGTTACTGGGCTAACAAGAGTTGCTTTCCACATAGTTCTTACTACAGTATGTCCACATATCTCCTCGAGGGGTCATTGTTAAATAAAGAAAAGTCTAAAACTGTCACAGTATTCACTCTGCAGACTCAAACACCAAAGCAGTCATGAAAAAGTAATACTTTTGTTTTACTCCTTTATCAGTATGAGCAGGGCTTGCCACTGTTTTTCTGCCTTGCTCCAGCTGCCTCATTCGCCCACAACACGCCCCTGTTAAGAAATAATATCTTGCTCAAGGGCACTTTAGCAGCAGCTGCTAAAATTAACATGAGCAGTTTTTTTGGTTTCTATTCCTCCCCATTAAGATCTTTTCCTGAGCAGGGCCAGAATTGGAACCAGCTATCTTCCAGTCAGAATCATGCTATCCATACCCTCCTACTCCCTACATGATAATGAAGTAAAGCTGCATGTAAAACAGATATGGAAAGGCTTGACATATTAAAGCTGATTTTTCAGCTTTTTTCAGTGCACTGTGATGAATGACACTTTGTTTATACTTCTCTGCAATCCATGCTGTTAGTGCTTTTAGACAGCATGTCAGATCCTGCAGAGTTTCTCACAACATCTGCGTCCAGTTACGCTGAATGCATGTATATTTAAAACTATCTGCAAGCTTGATAGACAGCTGCTGGAAGCCACGCATGTCTGTGCATTGTCCACACAACTGACGTGCTGCTCAAAGTGTCTTGACGAGGACACAACCTCCACAGAGATCTAGGGCTCACTGTGTGTGGTGCTCTGCAGGCACGTATAGAAGTGTTAAACGCAAAGTCGTAAATCAGCAGTGACACTACTGCTGCTGAGTAGATTATTGATTTCAGATGTTTTAAGATGTAGGGGAAGAATTAGTTTCTTGTAGAAATGAGCTGTTACAGAGACAGAGTGGTGTCACAAAAGAGGAAAAAAACAGAAAATAAAAGAGAAGTGAAGAATTGAAGAGAGCATCAAGTGTGGTGTTAAAACAACAGCCAGTGGAAAGTCTAAGGCTAGAATTATGGTTCTCTGAAGAACACATGATTTATTATCAATGGTCCTACGCAGAGTGATAACAGAAACAGAAAGAAGAAAACACTTAAATGTTGGAGGAATTGTTTGACATTTTATGAAGTAAATTCATTTGTTTTTATGACAGGAAAGGAATTATATCTCTTTAATGTCTGTTCACTAAATATGAAGCTAAAGCTGTTCCAGGGGACTGTTTTGGGGGCTGAGTGTGAGGCAATTTTGTGGAGTGGAGGGCTAATATAATGGTACATATATGCTCAAAATCCAGTCCAAAGTTATGTTGGAGACACACAGAAAATTAAGGGAATAGCTCAACATCTATTTAGTTCACACATATCATAGTTTAGTTTAGCATAAAGACTAAAAAAAGACAATCTGCCAGCCTAGCTCGGTCAAAAGGTGACAACAGTCTCTATGCTAAGCCAAACTAACGCCTGCTGGCTGTAGCTTCGTATTTACTGCACACACATGACAGTGGTAGAGTTTTACTGTCTACACATACACTGTTTTGTTTCAGCACATGTACATGTAACTTTGTAAACCTCATCCATGTGGGTGTACGTATGTATATATAAGTATAGTGGTGTATGCACTGCCTGTATATGTGCCTCTATATTACATGCATATGTGTGTGAGATATGATGACTGTCCTGGGGAGTGTGTTGTTGTTGTGCGTGTTGCGTGCTGCTAAAGAGTTTATGTTATCCCGTCCCTCCTCTCTCCCTCGTTTACTGGCTATTCTGGGAAAATCCAAATTACAGTCTTTCAGCGTGTGGTTGGCTTGTGTGGTTCCAAATTTGTACTTAACCTACCCCTCCTACTCCGTCCCTCCGCCTTCCTTAACTTCCCCCATCTCCCTATACCTCCCTTACTCCAATGACACTAATCTTTCTGTCTCTCTGCTTTGCATTCTTGAATTTGCTGTTGTTAACATAATTTTAATATAGTTTGAATTTGCCTTATTTGCTGAATGTAATTAAATTTAAATCCAAGTACCACATAGTACCATAGCTGTCGCGATTGTATATTGAAGCCATAAGACACATAAATTCTTCCATGCTCTTCTCTAACTTTTCTCTTTCCACACTCTATCTGCTCATTTTTTTCCCTCCACAGTTCTTGTTTTCTCTTCTTGTTGTTTTGTCTCGGTGCCTGTTGCTGTGCGGATAGAAGTCCTGAACACATCCATGTCTACTCTAAAAACATATCCTCCCTGCGGCTTTGCTCGCCGCCTCAGTTTCAGCGCTTCCTGTCTCCCCCTCTCGCCCGCCTGTAATTACCATCGTAACCTATGGATCTGCAACCCCCCTCTCCATTCACAAAATGGGTATTTTTATCTCAGTGTGAGTGACAGAGATTTTTCTTTTTTTCTCCCTCAGATGATGTCTATTTGTGTAAGGATTTATGCAAATGCTAATTTAGCGGGTCTCTTTGCTTACATAATTGCTCTGCTCTGCTCCTGATACCTGTTAAATCTATTCTAGCCCTCTGGGTGACCCTGGACACACTCATGAGTCTGTGAGATATCAGACATGTAATGGGTACGGTCACTGGATTAAAATGACAGAATGAAAACTCAAACTCCGTGGACGCTGCACCTCTGAAAATGGCTCATTGCTTTGGCTTACTAATGCGCCCTCAGAGGTTTTTTGACAGTGCTTTGTAATCATCACTGAATATTTTTAACCTTTCAAAAAGTTCACTTTTTATTTTGACCTTAAATGCCATGACGTACCAGGCTGCTTTGAGCTCGCTCTGATGAGGATCTGCAAAGCAATTTGTTAGTTTTCTCTCACAGATGTGGTTAACATTTAAGCCTTAAAAAAGTCCAAATGAGAGTGTTTGAGTTGTCAAACTGAGTCACCACTGCTTTGATTTATTTTTCACAGTATCTACAAGGGCATCTTCATCTCACATGTCAACACAGATCCGCTCGCTCTCTGAAAACTCCTCCACTTTTCCTCTTTTATGCTTTACATAAAGGGCATGTTTACATGCCCAGACATATGCATTAATGCGTGGTGACCCAGCTCAAGCTGTTGCACTTTGACATGGAACATTCTACACGGGCTCAGTACCGATTATGTTATGATGACCACCTCCGCTGCAGTGCATCACGTCAAGAGGCTTTATCCAAAAATAGTACACAGAATCTGTTTGACACATCCTCGTCGTCAGGGCAGTTATTTTTAGATTATTACTTTTCAGGGCAGATTAAATGAACTTCTTGGTAGAAAGTTCTCGATGGGTGAAAGATCTCATTAAATCTTCCTGGCAAATCTGCTTTAATATCTCTCTCAGCTCAAGTCTGTTATTTTTGGTGACTTGCTTTTCAGTCAGAGTGGAAGGCAGCTGGATCATTAACCATCTGAAGTGACCAGCTGCCTCACTCTTTCCTTGTCCTCCCATGGCCTGTGGCCCCAATCCATGTCTTCCTGTGGTACTTGGCTACTGTTTACCACTTACGGCTGCTTTCGGCTTGTGCGTTTTGCCCCTCTGTGAGCGCTCGCATAGCTGGCTGGTGAAAAGTGCCATGACCATGATGAGTGCTCACTGCTCACCCCTCTAATCTCTGTGGAGGAGAGAGAAAGGGTGGGGTGGGGGTGGGGGGGGTAGAGGCTGCCTCAAGGCCAAGCCCTGCTGATATGACCGAACGCTGTGTGACATTCTCAGCAGCATCCCCTCCGGCTCTGCATGACAACGACAGCGGTCACTTCTTCTTCTTCTCTTTTTTTTCTTCCTCCTCTTTCCCTGCCTTTCTGGGCAGAAAAAGGGCATGTTTGGTTCAGTTGCATGGTTACGCACAATAAATAAATAAATCTGCATAATTACGTAAGCAGTGTTTTGCTGAACTCAAGCCAGGAGTATTGCGAGTCAAGTGCTGATGTTAGCTCTCATTAAAGGTGGCACAAAGTTCTCCTCAAAGTACAGAAAAAAAAAAAGACTCTTGCTCATCAAGTGCTATTTTTTTCATTTTTATGCAGGGATGGAAAACCATTCAGGGTCATGCAACACACACTGGATATGCACTGGTTTGGGCTGTATGGTGTATGATCTCGGAGGCTGGAAACCACTGGAGAGACAAGAGCTTCTGTTCGCCTGATGGCTAATCTCAGATTAGAAACCTCTCATTTCTTCATCCACCTTGAAATACTCAACTTCAATCCACTTATTCTTTTGTTCTTTTCTTTCTTAAACTGATGTTTTTTAGTGCAGCGTCTAAAATCTAACCCTTCCAGAGCTCTCTCTTCCATCCCAGGCCTTTCATTCCTACCTTTAACCCTCTCTTGCTTCTCCCTAGAATTTGTCCATCCCATCTCCTTTGCCTTTCCACACTTCCATCACTGCCTTTCTCCCTTTTTCCCTCCTTCTTCCCCTGCTTTGGTTTTGTGAAAAGGGGCTTTATCAGCAGGCCTGAATGGTGCAGGTCCACTGGAAGCACGGACAATGGGCCCATCATCAGAGGGAAGCAGAGCCCATGAAAGAGGAACAAAGACCCTCAGCCCAAGAGGGGCCCCACTCTGCACCTCACACCACCACAGCAACAGCCTCCACTGGCCCTGCATACTGTGTGTGTCTCAGTGTGTGTGCTTGGGAAAAAAACGTGTGTGTTCTTGCCTGTATAAGAAGGCAGGTGCTGCCCCTTGGGATTTCTGCATTATGGATCTCCCCCCCTAAAATGGCTTTGCTTTCAGCTATCATTCTTAAACAGGCTGCATTCTCCCGCTGGCACTATGCATCTATTATTGTCCAAATCTATCTTTCTGCGCTGCCTTCTGTGCATTCTCACCACTATGCATCATGCACTTGTGTTTGTTAGCATGTTAGCATCCTCAGTGATTCACCCGAGGAAGGGTTACCGAGTACATGCTTCCCTGTCTTTTTGTTGCAACATGACAATACATGCACGTCATGAATATGCATGCTCACTTACTGTCTCCTCGGGGGAATAGGAGACTCTTTTAAAAAGAAACATGTTTGTACAGGGAAAGCTGTTTGTGTGAGACAAGTCCTGTCTGTTGAGCAGGTTTTTCAGTGGAAAGTGACTGGACACGACGGAGTTGACAAAAGACTCATTTATTCCTCCATTTGTCATCGCCGTCTGAGAGGTGTAGTCCCACAAACCACAAACCTTTTGGAAACAAACATCTAAAAAAAACAAACAAAAAAAAAAGCTGAGGCTGATGGGAATCAAATTGGGGTCATAAACCAAACTATTAGTGCCATATCTTTCCAGAGCTTTCAACCATAGCACATAATCTGTTTTGTTAATGTTTCATCGAACTACTGATCCCAAGGTCTAAAATGATATTTGATGTTTAAGACAACATAGACAAAGAGCTGTTGCTGAAATCATAATAAATGCTTAGTTGCATGTCAACAAATCCATCACCATTACCACTGTGGAAACTCCAACCACTGAGGAAGAAGACAGAGCTAGAAAGTGGACCTTGAGCTGCAGTTCTTTAAGTCTAATGAATAGATAATTGACCCCTCTTAGCATTCTAGAGGTGTTCTGTAAACAAACAAATCACTGAATCCTCAAGCTGAACCAAGTGCACTGAATCACCACTGAATAAGTAGCTTTCTGCACTGAAGGACCTCACCACTGATGGAAATGACAAGATGACAGAAACAATAACAAAGCTGAGACAGGTCTTATGTGGGCTTTGTTTTGTAAATTTGAACCAGCAACACGGTTTCAACACAAGCTTGAAATGAACCAGCACTGTCAGTTTGTGGAATTATGAATAGTTACGTGATTGTTTACTGATGTGTCTGTATCACTCATGAGTGATACAGCAGTGCTCGTAAATTGTTTCCTTTGTACCTAAAAGAATATAAGTTTACCTGACACAATGGTTTGTTCCTGACAAGCAGATGGAAAAAGTTATCACCGTCAAGGAGGTTATGTTTTTTCACCCGTGTCTGTTTACTGGTTTGTTTGCTTGTTAGCAGGATTATTCAGCAAGTGCTGAGCCGATTTGGATCGAACTTGGTGGAGAGATGGAGCATGGGCCAGGGAGGAACCCATTAAATTTTGGTGCGGATCCATGGATTTTTAATCACTTTTCTTAATATTACAAAAAAGGACATTTTCCAGCATATTTGTCAGTTTCTTAGGAAATAATGTACATATTTTAATGTTTCCTAAGGGAGACAGACCTGTAGGATTGTTTGACCTTGGTGGAGGTATGCGCTCTACTCAATGTGACTGTAGCTTGAAATGAATTGCCACTGACTGCAGATACTGTCTATATATTATCAAGATGTGGGCAGTTAACTATGTTGTGATTTGGTGAATATAATCCTTTTAAACCTCAAGACATTACATTTTCTGCACAAATAATATGATGAAATGAGGTGTGGCGTTGAAGAAGGACATGTTTTTTTCTGGGACAAAATTCTGCTTTCAGCCATCAGTGATTGCTGTAGCCTTTCATGGCTTTGAACTCCAAGGGTACATTATAGCCTTGTATGGATTTCTCTGAGCTCGGGACCAGAGGAGTTTTACTATGAATATATCCAATAACTACAGCTCCTGCTGTTACTGTGGTGAGTGATTATTCTTTCCCGTCTGTTGATATTGTGCAATAGTATTTAATATTTGAGGGGAGTTAAGGTCATATTCATCAGTTGACCTTAATGGGATGAGCTGTACTCATACATTGGAGCACTCATTAATTTCAATTATGCCAGAAAAGACCTCTTATGACCTGAAGTGAATTATACACTTCATCCAGAGGTTTAGAGAGCACACAAGGTCACTCCAGGCCTCTCTCTCATCATAACAGGGTGAAAGGTGTGAATTATGTGCAGTTTATTGCTTATATATATGTGAGTTTGGTGTGTGTGTGTGCGCCTGCTTGCTTGAGCATGTGATCTGCACCATACATAACAGTTTGTCATTTCTCTGCTTCCAAAATGTCCATCTGAGCCTAGCAGTTGTGGTGTGACGGCGGATGCTCAGGCGCTGACCCGGACCAGAGGTCTTTCTATTTCTGAAAACAGACAGGATATGGGGAGCATATTATGCTGCCCACAGAACAGCACACTTGCAATCGACCTCTGACCCCGGGCCATTTCGAATCATTATCTCCTAGCTTAAGAGCAGGGGCTAATCCTTGCTGTGTTTACCACACAACTGGCACAACAGCTGGATGGTCTGTTTGCAGCCTCTCCTGGACCTCTTGGTGGGCTCATACATATGGATACTATCTGGGATGATGTGACCTCATTTGGCTTTCCACCAATGGGCTTCAAGGAGGCATTAGTGCACATACAGTAAGCTATGTTCATCTCAGGAGATATGAAGGGCTCATCCCAGTCTGCTGCTCTAAATCATCCCATTGCTATTGGCAAATTTCACTGTTCCAGTGAAAAATCGTATTAGTGAAGGATTAATCGGTGTCCATGTTGGCCAGTGGGGTAGTGGGTACCGCTGGTGCTGATGATCTGCTATTAATGGATTGGTGATCTCTGAGCAGCAGAGGCTGTTGTCTGGAGCAGCAGGTTAAAGGCGTGTGGAGAGCAGAGCCAGTGCCAAGTGACATTTGAAAGTGGCACAGTGAAATTAATTCGTAGGTGGGGCGGGAGGCTTGGTGATGTGGTGACTCCTTGCAGATAATGGGACACAGCTAATATGGCAGCTTCTCCGATTTTGGACTTTTCAATTCACTCTGTTCTCTAGGTGATGAGTAATAAGTGATATGTAGTTAGTCAAGTGGTACAAAAGTGGAGCACCAAACTTAAGACTTTGGGATTTGGGGGAAATATGCGTTTTTGCTTTCTTGATGAGAGTAAGCTTAGTTAGTTCCTGTTGAAGTGTCTCTTTTTGTGGTTAAACCTACAGTCTCTCAGCCTTCAGATTTATAGTGTGAGGTCATATTTTTAACATGGTAAGACAAGCTCATATTTTGCCTGGTATTCGTGTGGTTCAAGTCATGAGAAGACTGTAGCTGTAAATTGTAAATGATTTGGTGTTCTTTACTTTTTAACATCATATTTGGGAACAACAAACACGTAGATAACAACAAAAAAGACGATTGGAAAAAAAAACAAAAACAAAACAGCAACTTCCATGGCCTCTGACAGTTTGAAAAACACCTGTATGTCATGAACTTGAGGATACTGGAAAATTTTCAATTACGAAATTGTGAATGCCGCGACAGTGACTCGCTTACATGTGAGTGAGTCGACTCATAAACACAATAAACAAACTCAAAGCCATCATCTGCTCCCTTTGTGGACGAGGGCGAGAAGTATGACAAATTCACCTCAAAAAGACAAATAAACTATGACACAGCACGAGGCAAGGAGGGAAGTTTGTTATGTAAAACTGAAAGTTTTAGTTTACCACTGCTAATGCTACCTCTAATTAAGTGATAATGATATGAAAAGAACAGAGCTAATAACTTGAAGGGAATATCAGCTGAAAGTCAGAGTTATTTTTATTCTGTTTCACCAAGATGTGCCTTTAACTGAGCAGGGATTGTGTAACAGCTCTGCCACGACAGGTGAACCATGTAACCATGTTCTGACTTGTTTTCATTCTGTTGAGTAAGTACTGCCTTGAGCATGTATCCACATGCACACACAAATTTGCACTCAGCTCACTCAAACGAGCCCTCGCTGACACAGACACACCACGCACGTCACTCTTTTTTCACTCATCCTGCATCTACTTCATTTCCTCTTTCAATATCCATTTATAGATTTAAAGCATCACACAATGCTGCAGATGCTGTGGGTGTAAGTTTCACCTCCATTTGATACCACTCAGCGAAATCAACGCTATTTCATAACACATCATAATGGCCTAAGAGGGCTTAGCCCCGTGCTTGTCTGGCCAGAGGTCACAACTGCGGACTTCACTTATAAAGGCTTTGATTATGGATAAAAGGCCAGCTAAGGTCTTTTAATCACTCACTCTCTCTACATCTAGGTTTCCATTTAAAAAAACCACTGCTCTCAAACTCTTGTTAATAGGGTGTAGCTGGGGATAGCAGCATTAGTGGTGCAGGGATAAACTGATGCTGTTCCTGGAAGTCATCAATGTCTGTCAGGGCCGACTCTCGTGCCCATTATGGGACCTCGCTGCCACAGCGAGAGTGAGGTTTGTTCTGGGTCATTTAGGGGGAAATGAAGTAGGAAGCGCCAATGTTTCCTGTGAACAGTGTCTTTTATTTAAATTGCACAGAAATGTAATGGATGGGAAATGCTTGAAAATCATTATCATCCTTCACAAAAATGAAATAAGATATGTTAGGACTAAAAAAGTTGGATCCATTAGAGATTGCCAGCGCTTTAATTAAAAGTGCGAAGAGAGTATTTTAACATCAATTAATCTTTAAAATTACTTTTTGAGATAGCAGCTTTTCAGAATAAAAGTTGTTAATGCTTTAAGAGTTGGTGGTGGGGAAAAAAATCTAAATTGTCTTCAGTGACATGACAGGGATAGAAAACACATATGCACTAGTGACAGGAAAAAAAGGCATTTATGGGAAGTGTTAATTGTTCATTTTGACCACTTATGTAAGATACAGAATGGTGTCATCTCAACCATTACCTAATTTGTTTAATTATATGAAGGTGTCACAATTCATTTGACAGCTTTAACATGTTGATGCTACTGAATGTATTAATAGAAACCAATAAACAAAAGACTTTTTACACTAGAACAAATCAAGTTTTCCTTATGTCACATGAGACGTGACTTAATTTCTCTATTACTCAGTTTCTTTAATTTGCTGCTTTCACGTCAGCACAATACACATTCTGTCACAATGCAGCATTGCTAACAAGTGGTGAAATATACAAAAAAAAAAGGGGGGGGGGGGGACAGTAAAGGAGAATAAAACCTGAGAGCTGTATCAATGCTCCATGGAGGGGATTGAGATTACAAACCGTTTTAATGGCTGTTAATATGGATATAACACTAAAACATGCTGTGACCTCCGGCCAAGCAGAGAAACCAGGCCAGGAGAGCCACAGTCTGGTTTTACTCATCAGAGCCATTTGCACTGGTTTTACTGATAAGCTGTTTGATCAGTGTGCGGAGCGTTTAATGCACCAAATGATCACTCTCCAGTGAACAGTGTGGTTTGTTGATCATTTGTGCATTCGCTTTAAAGTGGAAATAATCAATATTTTGGCACCACTTGCATGTGAAAGGGGTTGCCTACAGTAATGAACCAACAGGGAATCATCACCCTCATCCCGCACTTCACTCTTTTGTTTCTCTTTTATCACTCTCAAAGTGTAGTTTTTGGCTGCAGCAGGCAGCTGTTTGAAGAAAAAAAAGCTCTGATAAACCCACTGTAATCTGTTACGTAAGACTACAGTTTGTGTGTTGTTTGTGACATTTATAACCTTCTCTTTATTTTCTATGCATCAATCAAACACTTTACAGTCACTCTGTTGACAGACTACACATGTAGAGTATACTGTGCATGACTGCAAAGGTCTTCAGGCGGGTCAGATTTTCCATCACTCACAGTGAAATAATGTTTAAAATGGACGTGCTGTGAGGGATTAGTAGCCTGCAGGATCCCATCCACCTAAACCCCAACTGTTGTGCCATTAATTGATGTGCCATTCAATACACCATGCCTTTCTGCTGTCTTTAATGTAACATGGCATGTTAAGATGTTGGAGTCAATCCATCTTCATTAAGTGTAAACCAGTGGGATATCAGTTAAAGAGTCAGTTCAAGAGCAGTGATTGGTAAATGTCTGTGTTGATTTTACTGGTTAATTTTCTTTTAATACGAGCCTCCTGGGTCACTGTGGCTGTGTTTGGATAGCCTCTACCGTATGAAACATACCACATGTGCCACAGGATTGCATGGGTACTCTGTGAAGTAAAAGTCGCTCTGTATTTGAGTCCCTGCCTTCCTGAATGTTTGCTGAAACTCCCAGATATAAAGGCAGGGGCTTGATTAGGCACAGGTGCAGCTTGTTAAAGACCGGACCTCTGCTGGCTTCCTACCAGCAGTCATGTGTTCATGTCATGTTGGGCTTTCCGTGAATACAAACTGCCAGCCAGGGGGGAAAAAAATTAAAGTAGGACATGCAACACTGCAAACTCTGCAAACACATAATCTACAGACGTTGACAGTCCAACTTTATAACTCTATCAACTCTTCTGATGAAAGGGCTATTAATATCACAGCTGATTAATAAATTCAATCTGAGCGTTTCCAACACGTACAAGTTCGTGCAACAAGATGTCACTCTGTTCTTTCACTTCATTTGAATGCTTCACCAGTCTGTGTTAACATCTCATCTATCATTGTGGCCATTAACACTTTGCAGGCTGCTGGTGTAATGTCGCACTCACATGGGTCTTATGTGCTGTGAATGGGTATTTGGCTTCAGCCTAGAAGATTGTTTATGCTCCAGAAGAAGAAATAACTCCTCTGTTGAATTCAATGCATAGCCGTCAATGAAACCCGATGACAACAATGACAACTTCTAAACACAGAAATCACGAATGTTCTCGTGAAGTCTGTTTCCATATTTCTGTGTTTCATTTTAAATGTATATTCTTATGTCACACAACATGTCCGTCTGACTTTGCATCAAAGGCTGTAAAAACTAGAGAAAAAAGAAACTGAAAGGCATTTGCAAAATTAGTTTGTCGATATGACATTTGGGATAACATTCCCTGAGGGAAGTGAGTCAAGGTACCTTGTGACATCTAAAGCACTCGGTGGAAGCAATTGGATTTGACATATGCTCACACAAGGTAAAAAATATAGTTATGAAGGGCAATGTGCTTTACCTTTTAATAAAATGCCCCTTCGTATCAGTGATGAGTCATCGGTCTGGAGAGTTTAGCACGTGAAATTGCATATGACAGAACCAATGTGTCACTCAGCCAAAAGTCTCCCATTAAATATTAATGCTACATGATCTTGTGCTGCTTAATTCATATTTAAGGACTTGGAAAATACCATACTTGTATTGGAGTGGTGTTTTTTTTAGTCACACTAGCAGCATGGTTCCAAGGATGATCCACCACTTTGGTCCATCTCGTCAACTATTGACTGGATGGCCATAAACTTTGGCACAGATATCCACGATGCCTACAGGATGAATTCTAATGACTTTGGTGAGCCCCTGACTTTCCCTTCCTTCCATCAAAATTTTTATTTGCCCAATACTTTGGTTAACTAAAGTTAACATGCTAACCCACTCATCGTGTTTGCGTTGAGTTCGAAGCACCGATGGGCCTAATTACAACCTCACATAGCTGCTAACATGGCTGTAGACTCGTAGTCTTGTTTCCCTTTCAATCCAAATGATTTGACTTAATACTAATGTGTGTGTATCAACATCAAACCCTTTGGCAACTTGTATTTAATCAAGTGGGTCTCTTGTTGTCTATGAGTGAAGAAGCTCCAGAATTTGTGAGTTATGAAACGATATCGTCTCTTCCGTTTTGAACTTTGAAAAGAGAGCAGTTTATAGTCACAGATCAAAAATGATAAATCCAAGTCTCTGGTAATAAAACATATTCTCTTTAGACCGGATTTCCTTTTTAAAAAAATTGTTTACAAACTCAATGAGATGCCCTCTCTTTGCATATTTCTTGCAAATTTTAAATCGTATTATGTATTTCCTTTGATACTTATGCGTGTCAGTCTGTAATATCCTCAATCATTCATCCTTCCATAAATACTCACAGTGTCTTTTTTGGAGACAAGCATTAGCTATTCCTGGGCTTAAGTTTTGACCAGATGCCCAAAGTGTGGGCACATGTACATATCTGCACACACACACACACACACACACACACACTGCATGAGGTCCATGCTTGTTTGTGTGAGTGGGTCCCCAGCTGTTGAGTGCTGTGCAGATGTAGCAACCAGAAATGAGGGATTACAGCTAAATCTGGAGGGAGAGAGGAGGAGGAGGAGGAGGAGGAGGAGGTTGGTGGTGGTGGTGGTGGAGTGATCAGGAAACAGCGTGGAGACTGGAGGGAAGGTATAACTGTCCACAATGAAGATGAGGGTTAAGAGGGGTTAGAGGAAATGCAACCTGATGATGGAGGGATTAGACACCAATGATGAGAGGCCACAGGCAAAATGCAGGGTGAGATGTTAGAGAAAATTAGAGAAAATGTGAGAAAGTTAAAGAACACAGGAAGGAAAGAGACTTGAGAGACAGATTTTTTTTTTTAAACAAGCTGAAGGCCTAAGGGACAAAGAAAGACTGCTGTTAAAAAGAAAAACTATGCCATGGTGGGAATTGGTGAGGCTGTTGCACAGTCCTTTTTTTCCTCATTTGATTACAAATTCACTGATTTCCTTTACTTCCTCCATATAGAATCTGCAGAGAAGGCTGTGCTAATGTAGGCAAGAACAAGCTGCAGTTAAAGCATCTTAAAACTTACATCCATTTATACACACATGGGAGAGGGCCAGGATGTTTTTGCTCACAGAGTTTCTGCATAGGAACAGCGCAGCTTTCAGCAGAGTTCAAACGTGTTTTCTATAATTCATAAGAAGCATTAGCCTCTTTTAATGGAAAAACAGAACATTTTACATTAAAAAACTGAAGGTTATCATGAGTGAATTCAGTGATATGTGTATAAGTAATACATATTGAAGACCTCAACTGGGGGAATAAAATCTTTGTCCTTTTGCACACACAGATCTACCTCCATTTCTCCTAGCCCAGGGTTACAGTCAAATCCTGCCCTCTTTAATATTCAAAACATTTTCACACACACGCTGTTGCTGCTAGTACTAGAGCCTGCTGCAGATGGCAAATGTGGTCTGTTTGATATTCCGCGATAACTTTCCTCCACTTGTCAACACATTAGTCAACTGATCTGGAGAGGATTGGCAAGAGCCCAAATTAATGTGCGCAAAAGAAAAGCCCTCTAGGAAGCTTAACTCTGTTCTAATTAAAATGCACATTCACATTTTCCTGCCTCTCTTAACAACATGTCCAAGAAAGTCTGTCTCATAAAACCTTAAATGAGTGGGTTGTCATCATAAAATCTGAAGTTTTCATTTAATTTAGGACCATTGTGACTATTCAATAAATGCAAGCTTCTGCCTATTTTAAAGAAGCTACATTGTTCTGCTTTCAGATTTCACATTTAGATTTTAAGAAAACTCTTGTTGCTCTGAGGGTCAATTTGCAATCTATTAATGAGATTGCACACCGACCCCACAGATCCCTCTCACCCTGAGGGCTGCACGGAACACATCAACAGCTGTGAAACCCAATAAAGTGAACCCTGACATATCGCACTTGTTACCTGCCTTGATGGCTTGCTTGCGTCACCGGTGGACTGTCACGTCACGTTCTCCTGCGCATGCCAGTGTCTTTGTTGCAGGAGACGGCATCACATTTCCCAGGGGATTTAATGATGTCATTCTGGATCCCAAAACGTCTCCTCACCTCATCTCAACGCAAATCACCACCTGGGTCGGTTTGCCTCTGCAAAGGAAGAGAGCTGACTCACTGTGATCTGAGGCTGGAGGAGTGTCAAGTCAAAACCAGGATCTGAGAAGGACTTGAAGGGTTCCCATTAGGATTCTTTTAGACCAGGAGACGTGCATCTGAGACACCACCTGCGACCAGGTGAATCATTAGGGTTCACTCACTGCTATTAGAGTCAGTTTGACTGTTGCTGATTTGAATCTTCACCTGTTTGTGAAAATTAGATTAAGGGAATAAGTACAGTGGCAAACCTTAAAGATAACTAAGCACATATTTACTCAAGTGCTGTTCTTAAAAGAGCTATTTGTAAGTTTTCCACTGAATGTGGTTTCTTGCTGGGAGGGGGAGGTGGTGATGGTCACCTGCCAAGAGCCTCAGCCATCATTGAGTTTATTAAGGAATGATGTTTGATGCTGAACATGCAACGTTTCTTCAGGACTGATAAGTAAACAGCTGTTAATGCTAATGTTAGCTATGTAGTGATAGCAAAACTTACAAATAGCTACAAAGATGGATACAAATTTCAACTCCATCTGATCAATATGAAACTACTGTAGCCAGTTAGCTTAGCTTCACACATGTAGAATGTAAACTAAAATCACAAATTCTCAGTCACTGATGACAATAGTACGTAATAGTAAAGCCCTGAATAATCGATCAGAACAGAATTACATATGTACTGCAAAAAAAGAACATTTTGTCTAGTGCTCAATATTAAAACAGCAAAAAAAAAATGTCAATAAAGCTGTTCCTGGTATTCACAGATTAAGATTAAAACAAGAATACATGTTTAGATTTCCATGTGAAACAGAAATAGTTGACATCATAATACAGTCATTACCCCTGAACTGACATAATCCTGAAGAGTTGAGAAAAATTGCCAGTACAGTAGGTCAGCTCATCTGTTCAACTGTTACATAAGACACGGTATTCTGTTGCGCTATTTTTATGTTTGCTCTATGTGACCTTATGACCTTATTGAAACCTGATTTATTTTTCGTACCTTTCTTCACGGATTCATCATGTTGTTGTAAATAGTTTATGTCCCTGTGCAGCCTCGCTGGCACCAGTTAAACATGAATCAAACAAGGGTTACAATGATGTTACACTAAACTCCCTGAATGAGTTTGGGAATATTAAATGTTAGGTCCTCTGAACTTCAGCAGCTTAACCCATAACTCAGATCTGCTTAGAAGAACAAAGATAGCTAAATCTATCCACAGCTGCACAGACCATGTAATACATAAATCATTTCAGTGTTGTCATTATTTTTTTCTGAATTCAATCTTATAGGCAGGCATATTTAGTAAATCTGTTACATAATGTTTATCAGATGCCCTGTATGCATGTTACTGTCTGTTTCACCAGCAGAATCCCAGAGTGAAAGAAAGCTTTGGCGACACCTATGGGTGGAGAGTAGACCTGATTTGGTTACATACTGATTTGAGTGAAATCTCATACACCATATTACCTGGTGGAGATGTTTCCTGTGCCGCCTTATTTTTTTGTCTCGACAATGATCCTTGAAAACCTGTAAGTACATCTGACACAAGAGAGCACATGAAACTGAAACCATACTTGCATACAAACATACAACATATGTTAACATACAATACAATAAATGCATGGTTGCACATACAATTCAGGCATGCCACCTTTAAGTGCTGTCAAAAATTGTCCATTAAAAAGTGTGGAAAACAAGCTTCCCAAACAGGTCAGTGATGATATAGAGAAAACCGGAGGGGAGCTGTTGAATGCAGAGAAGTGAGGGAGTATAATATACTTAGAATGAGCGCAAATACAGGCAGAAAAACGCTTGGCTCTGCAGGCTTCTCTGGACTGCAAGCTTTTCAAGAAAAATAAATATCACAAATACAAGCTGAGCACCAGTGAAAATGGGCTGTGAAGTGAGTAGCATTTTGTGTAAGTAGCTGAGCTTGATATATGTTTTCATCTTGACTCTGTTTAATATGTAGCTGTCATTCATGTACAGGTTGCTCTGGTTAATCACAGGCTTGGTGGTTCAATTCCTGCCTCCTCCTTCTCACAGTTGAGCAACCCCTGATGTGTGTGTATATGGTGGAGAATGGTAAGTTGCTTTGGACGAAAAAAAAAAAAAACATCTGCCAAATTCTTTTCTTAGTAAAGTAAAATAACAAAGAAAAATGAATAAATAGATTTTGACTGATAATTTTCTGGCCTGAGGAATTTGAATGAGCCACAACTCATCTTTATGACTCCTAACCTTGAAATAGGAGTTTCCAAGGAACACTCGAAGGCGACACTAGTCTCTATGATTGTCTCATTGATGTCCTGTGCTATAACAAGTTCTCTGAGGAGGAGGCATCTGTTTCATTGTTTTGGGCCAGACGGTGCAGCTTGTCAGGGGAATTCTTCTTGACGGCACAGGCCTGCCCATGCTACAGATGGCTTATCTCACAGTAAATGATTCAGAAAACGATAATACGCCTCCAAACGGAGAGGAGGTCATCTCCTTTTGCTAATGGAATGTCTTCCTTAGTTAGAGCCTGGACAGAGCGTTTGTTAAGTATCTATTTCACAGTAGAAACGTAAAGCTCTGTGTCAGCTGCTCGAGGAAAGGTAAGCAGTTCTAATCCACTGGCAACACTCTTGATCCTCTCATTTGGAGAGTAAGCAGATCAATTAATGTTTCATTTAGGCACAAGCAAAACATAAGCTTTTCCAGACAGGAATTTAAGGTGTAAAGATGACAGTGTTAATTCCCCTTACATAACTAACCAGAGACACCCTCGCTGCCGAAAACGAAGCGAGCTAGTTTCCTATGAAATGATGGTTTAAGTTGTCAACTCAGGCCTGGAAGCAGAAGCTAAACCCCCACCCCCACCCCTCCCTCTTCCCGGTGTCAAAACACTGAAACGTTTATGTGCAAGTCCAAACCTTTAAGTCATCGAGGGACTGTAAGCCAAGACCTACTGTAATATTCAGCAATTATCAGTCTGTCAGCTGAACGCACAAATGTCAGACAGAATCAGGAGCGGCACCCTCACAGCAGAGTCACACAGCTGTGAAACAGACATTAATGAAGGTGATTACTTCATTGAAACCTGCTTGGTTAAGTGTGACTCACATTATGTCAAGGAAATTGTCAATCACATAAAATATATTAAATTAACTCTGAACATTTCTTGGCACATTTCTCTCTCTCTGCACACACACTTGCAAATATATTGTGACCCAGGTCTGGAAGTGAAAACCACAAGCCGACAGCAGAATCTGCTCTACTTCTTTCTCTTTCTCTCTCATGTGATTTTGGGCCTGATGTGTAACATCAAAGACAAAATCTTATCTGCCCCCTCTGTCCCTTCTGACATGGACATTAGTGCATCTGAGACACGTGTCCCTCCCCAGTTGTCAGCTTCTTTCTAATCTTTGTACGCAGAACAGAAAGAAGCTGACAGGGGCAAAGGGAAAGGGAAAGCGACGTGGAGAGACCAGGGGAGACAGATTTGTGGAGACATGAATGGCTTGCAGGTGTTTTTCTTTTCCTTTTTTTTTGGCGAGAATAGGAGATGGATAGAGTGGGAAATGTGGAGCTGTAACTCCCCCCCACCCCATGCTGTCATTATGTTTTATGGCAGAAGAAGTGTTTGTGAAACCGAAGAGAGGCACTGTAAGGATGGGCCATGTGAGAGAGGGTGATAGTTTTGCAGCAAGAGTACGTGTAGCACGATTACTGTCTGTTTGTGTGTCTGCTCACAACCGACTAAACAGTGTCTAAAAGTGGAGTGTGAGAGAAAGAGGGAGAGCGCTGCTTTCAAGTAGCGCTCGAGAAAAACAAACAGAAGTGAGCGTGGGGTGAGTGAAGGTGAAGGAGTCACTGTTAAGATAAAGAAAGGGCAGACAGAGGAAACTGCAAACAGACTGGTCAGTGTTTTATGCACTTACAAATAAACACACAGAAGTAAATTTGCAAAAAGATTTTAATTGGCATTGTTTTTAATCATTCTTGGTTCAATTTACAGTTTTTTTTTTTTTTAATTCATTCTTGTCAAAGGTAAACACATTTCTTGTGGTTGTCCTCAACATCACTAAATGCTTCTCGCCTGCTTCCCTAACCCCGTAACGTAAACTAACATTACAGAAGAGCACATTCTCTCATACACACTTGCATATTCAGATCCTACAAACGACTCCTTAACGGGTACGAAATTTCTAAATGCCACATACTCGAAAAGCGCGGACAAACACATTCTACATACATACGCACACAAATGTGCACACATATGTTTTTTACTCTTGCTCGCTCCCTCACACGCTCAGACACACGCACACACACGCAGGAAAGCAGGCAGATAAAGCCACACACGCAGACTCATACACGCCTGTGCACACGCACGCACATTCCATAACCGGCATGTATTATAAATATACATTACAATACAGACTCCTTCATTTGGCAAAGTGGCAGCACTTGAGGAATGCGCCCCTTCCATCAACGTCGGCTCTGTCTGTGCATTCACAGTTGTGGTTATGACATGCTCTTCAGCAACATAATCTGTTTAGCTGTATCTGTTACATGAGAGTAGGGTCACTGAGTGTATGTCCCTACTGATTAGTCATAACCAATAACCCTCTCGTTCTGCCAGGCTGAATTACATCTGACTATTTATCTACACAAGCAAAATGCTGCAGTAAAAATTCCACTGTTTAAAAAAAAGAATTAAAAAATGGCACAATAGCTTATTGAGCAAAGGCCTACAAATGCACACTAATAAATCAGGTAGATAAATAATATATTTTAATGTTAAAATAAATACATTTGAAAAGTAAATAAATTGAAAAAGCACAACATTGTAATCTGATTAATGCCAGCCTACATTGTCCTGTATTACAATATAAAAAAGTGAACTTCTCTTTAGTTGCACATTCACACGTGTGTGTATTTTTTTTTTGTATTTTATTTTTTAACAAAATGGCGGCAGCGTTACTTTGAGACTCAAAGCACAATTTCTCCTCAGGCACCTGCCGCACTCTGGCGACTGTATGGGGTCGTTTCCATGGTGACCGTGACTGCTGTAATGGCCATCAGCGCTGATTGGCTGGGAACCTCTGAAGTGGAAAAGGAATAGACAGGGTTGTCTGGGATTAAAAGGGAACTTGCTACTGAGAGGGGGGGGGGGTTCTTAGGAATTGTAAATTAGTGGTGTTCTGAATGACTCGGCTGATTGCTGCAAGGAGAAAGGTTTGACATCCGGAAAATCTACGCCAAGTGCTGAAGGTAAATGCATCGGAACAAAACACACATCTACCACATCTACCACGTCTAAGTGCTGTCAAATTACTAGTCCTGGGTCTGTATTTTTCTAGGGTTGTTACAGTGTGAAGGCAGGAAATGCAGACAAAGGACTAGTTCTCAGAGGGCACTCGCTATCTTCTAAGAAACGGAGGCTTTGCATCTGCACCTATCACAAAGCCAGGGGTATTTTGATGTCTGGAGAAAATGGATTCATGAAAGGCCAGCGGATATCCTCCCAAAGTCCTCCCCTTTTCTTAAGAAACACCTTGGGCTCTTTTTACCAACAGCTCACTCCAGTGTGGAAACATTCCTCAATGTCCAGGACAGTGGCAGCAGTTCCCATCTCAGACTGATTCTATAAATATCCTGTATAGCCCAGGTAAGATCAGTACAGTTCCAGAGTCCAGCTTGCTCTCCACTACATCAAAGCTGAGTTGAATCCATCAGCATACCTGGTCCGCAGTCACCAAGGCCTTAAAAATCCACTGCAAAGTCCACTCCTGTTACATTTGCTGCCTTCTTCAAAGCCTACAGTCACAAAAACCTTGCATTCATCGGCTTAAGACAATGCAGCTTAAATTCCTGTGATTTGATATCCATGCTACAATAAGAGTGTGTAGTCTACATCCCACTCATTACAAGTCCACTTTCTCTCTCGTCTGTTGGCTGTCAGGCACGACAGCAGCACAGAAGTCTGTTTCTGAATATTGGTTGTGGTCTCCATGTTGTGGCAAACACACCTGCATGAAATGCTGTGGTATTCATATGATAATGATGTCCAACAACACATGGAGTGTCAAAATACACTGGTGTAGATATGACAGCAAAAAGGCCTCTCCTTTTTTTTAAAGTCCAGTTTAAGTTAAGTTCAAGGGGTTTTTTTTCTGTGTGTTCTTTCAGTTGTGGTTCTGTTGCACCTCTACTTGATTCTCTTCCGTGTTTCTGCCGACTTTCGCATTAAATTCTCGCAGTAGGTGGATACAAAGCCCTTTGGACAAGGCGGTCCATCTATGCATGAGGTGTCACTCTGGGTGACAGTCGCTAGGACAAAAGCACGGCAGACACGAGCAGCATCGCCACAGTGAGAAGAAGGCGGTCACGTGATGGGCTGCTGCCGCTGACACTTTTCTCCAGTTTGGGAACTTCGGGGTTAAATTCGTCTGGAGGAAGAGAGAAAGAGAGAGAGAAACACACAGAGAGAAAAATACAAAAGTGAGAAAAGAGGAGAGCGCAAGTGTGAAGGAGTGAGAGAGATAGTGAGTGTGCCAGACAGAAGGAAACGAACCATTACTACATTATTAATTCATCAATCTAAAGGCAGTGTGTGATGCATGCAAATTGTGCTTTAACATATGCAGAGAAAGAGACATGATGCAATTATCAACAAACCACCAATTATCATCAGCACTGCTACATATGGCCATTTCCCCCGTGGGAAGGAAAATTAAAAACACTTTTGTTTCTGATCTGTTTTTTTTTCTTTTTTACATGAATTCCTCTTTTCACACTAATGATGTTTTTATCCTAGAGGGATTTCAATCAAACCAAATTACTATGGCCCTGCCATTGATTAGACACAACAGAACATTAGCTGGAGGGGAAAGACAGAGAAAGAGCTGGGAGAACACATTTTGTAATATTCTGTAAAAAGTGGATTACACTGAGTCATTATGCTCTGTCTCAACATAATGTTTCCCATTATATCTAGAGGGTTATTACATGGCAAAATAAAGCAAAAGGAACCAAACAGTGCTCTGTTGCTTACAAACCCATCAGAGTTTTTGGAGCAACCTGAGCTAGCTGCACTGAGATGTTGGTAAAACCTGTTGTTTTGTTCACTGAGTGCAGAAGAAAGCTGCAATTTCTTACTGACGTCAGTCACATTATCCCCCATCAGACATAAAAGAGACGTAGGTGAAGAGGATGGGTGATGGGAGGGTTTAAAGCCTTGAGATGTGACATACTGCTATTGTACTGTGTTATTAGGAAATTATTTTGATTTAACAGCTTAGAATTACACTGCAGAGAGGAAAAATAGCTGTTTTGTTACAAGAAAGGATATCTATTTGTCAAATTGGGCCCAAAAACTGACAAAAATATTGTGTTTGTCTATAAAGGTCCTATTATTTTTACTTTATTATGTTGTCATTACTGTGTAAAAAGTACAGCCAACATATTGTCTTCACAAAAATGACTTGGCTTTCAACTGTTTCACTGTAACGTTAAAGTCTTGTTTGGAGTCTGCTGAGTATAATAGAGATTAATTGGCTACAAGTAAGAGCAACGAAGGTGATAAGAGATGACAGACAGAGACAACAACCTCATGACAGCTGATGTTTGGTGAATGTACGGAATTTTGTTTTTACTCCATCTCAGAGTAAACCATCCGGTCGCTCTGGTTTGTCCTGGTTGCGTGCGACTGTAGCTGGCGTCAGAGTTATTCTTAAGAAACACAAGGCATCTGTCTGCAGCGATGACACTGACATTCACACCACAGTGCATCGAAATGAACTCAAACAGAAAACGCTAAGTGAAGGCGGGAGGGAGAATATAAACCAGCACTGCCTCGGGTAGGGCGCACGGGTCACAGTGGCACCAAAAACCATCCAGTTTGTCTCTCAAAAAGGTTTCATCAGAGATAAAATGTACAGTCTGTGGCCAAAACACTAGATGCTGTTCCTGCAGAAGAAGTTGGCTCTAACTTGCTGTTACATAAACAAGTCCATGTAGCAACAACTCCATTTCCACAGCTGCTTTGTGAACAGATTCTTCCAGACTTGTTTTGTGGGTGCTGTGAGCTTAGACAATCACAAAGCTGCACAATATGCACCTCTTCAAAACCCTTGCTATTTAGGGAGGCTGCCCTTGGAAGATGAATGTGGGGGACGTTGGGTGCCTCGGGCAATAACAAGTTATCAAAGGTCCTTGGTACAACACTTAACATCACAGTACAATTGTGGGATACAGCAATCAATTTCCGAGCACACAGTCCAGTCTGTATGGGGTATAACAACAGACAAGCATGCTAGGGTAGCTCTCCTGTCCACGGTGAACCGCCTGAGGCATTTACAGTGAGATAAGAAGCATCAGCACTAGACTGTCGATGAGAGGAAAAAGGTTGTCTGGTCTGATAAATCCTTGTGCCAACTACGCCACAGCGATGGTAGACCTGCAGTGAGGCATAAACAACATGAGGCGATGGACCCATCATGTATGGTTATAGCTGTGCGGGTCAGTGGGAGTGGTTTATTAGCGGGGAAACTTACAACTGGCTTACACTTGGCCTATTAATACCTGTAGATTGATGCCTTAATGCCAGAGCATATTTTTACATTGTAGCAGGTTCATGCATTCATGACCATCAAGTGCCACAATGGGCTCTTCGATAAGACAATGCTCTCAGTCACAGTGACAGACTGGGAATGGTTGAAGGAACATTTAGGTGAACACAATTTACTGATATTGTTCCCATTACAACCTTAGGAATGAAAGTACACTCAACCTCTAGCAGATGTACACTGATGCACTGATGTCTCTTCAAGCTAATCACTGACAATGTTAGCTTTAACACTGGGAGGCTAGTAGCTTGGTTTCAGGCCTTTGAATTACCGCCCACATCTCCACTATCTTCAGTTATTCAGAACTGTTGTCATGCTCAATGATGGCTATTTCCAACAGCTGACCAATCAAAACTTTGTAGGTGGGATTAAGAATGAGAAGGTCATCTTCCTTCATAGCTAGCTAGCTACATCCACAAAAAGTAGCAACATAACAAGTGTGAATGTGATCGATGCAGCTTTTAGTTCTTATAACAATTTATTAATATGCACGACTTTGATTGTCATGAAAAACCTGACCCCAACTCTATCAAGTGCAGATTCTTTGTCAGTTGAAAATGTCATCAGCAGAATGGTTAGAACAAAACAAAATGAAATAACCTCCCAACCCCCAACAATTGTGGCTAACATGAACACAATGTCAGGCTGGATGACTGAAGTGAAACATTTCAGTCACAGGCTGGGATGCTACATGTCCATTGTCAAGATGCTACTATGAAATGAAAATGTGGCAGCAATTATCAGCGCCAGAGGTGGTCCAACGTGTCCCTGAAACTGGGCTTCAATGCTTCTGGTCACTGGATGTACAGACTACACATACTGGATGAAGTTTTTTAGTTTGCTTGGTGCAACTTTATTTTATGACTGATTTTTAGAAAACCTGCTCATAACAAGCCACCCAGAGCAGATGAATCAAGGATCCTAATGTCTATTGATGCGTTTTAAAACTTTTTTAAACTGTATTTTCTGGTCCACCACCTGATTCATGTTTCAGGCTCTAGCCCGACACCACTGCTGCAGACGTTCAATATCGGAGGAAAATGTTTGAGGGTAAGTATGTTACAGATAGAGAAATGTACAGTATATTAAACTTTGCTGCAGGAAACTAAAAAGTTATGTTTAATTCAAGCAGGAAGTAGCAAGACTGATGCTGAATTCTTGTAGTACATTTGTGGAAACACTGTGGGCAGTTTGCTATAAGATGCTGTACCATAACTAATCTCTGCTATTCATAATTCATGTAGAAAACCGCTAGAAGCAGAACAGAGGTGTGTTGCAATGGGTTTAGAGAATAAATATAAAATTCCAGTCATTTCAAACTTAAAGGATAATTCCTCTTTCTTACAACTTGGGTCTTGTTTTGTGGTTTATGCTATGTAATGGAATCACCAAACTAATTTGCTGAGATCTCTCGAAGAAAGACAAGCGAGTCAGATTATGTGACAGGATGTAAACAAGCCAATGGTGGCCTGTTTCATAAACGCAATTCGCAGGCAGTGCTTACATGCAGATTGCAAATAGCGGCAGCATCTCGCTTCACAAGTGATAAACTGTGATGAGTGTTTATAGTGGACAGCTTGGGTAATATTTCTATTGTTGGCTTTCGTTTTCTCTTCCAAGTAAGTTTGTCTGGCCTGGGGGAATAGTTTAAAACCTGTATGATAATATTACTGCTCATGTTTCTTGCCCTTGTCTGACTGAAGTCACCCACAATGTTTCCAGTGAGAAGAGTCATATTATTACCCACAGAAATGATGGGCGAAGCTACAGAAGTAAGAATTATCCTTAAAACACCATGTTAAATAAGGAAAATGTGACGTAGGAGCAAAGCCAATAATAAAGTAACGAGGATGACAGCAAGTCCAAACATATGTGGAGAGAGAGGGAAGCTTTGTTGATGCTAAGCCAGTCTGTGGGCTGGTCTGGTCCTGAGGGTGAGTCAGAGAGTGGGTGTCCAGCGGTCAGCAGGGCCATCAGGGGTATGGGTTGTTTCTAAGTGTGTGTGTCTGAGTGTGCATGAATCTGTGTGTCCTGATTTTGTTATTCCACCAAATGTATTCAGCAAAATGCATCACAACGCTAGAGGCTATGATTTTTTATGATTCCCTGCCAGTGTGTGTTTTTTTATATTAAATTCTACGTAAGCTCGAGCCTGAGTTACTGCTGAGCAATTCGCCCACCACTGAGCTTTCCTTTCTTCCTCTGCCCCTTCTCTCCGCAACCCCCTTTATCTGCCCCCACTCCGGTTTTATCTCTTTTTCTGCCTGTTTCTCTCTCTCTCTCTCCCTCTTTCTCTCTGCCTTATCTGTCCCTCTTTCTGTCAGGCTGCTGCATTTCTCTTTCGCTGCCTCCCTCCTGTCTTTTATCTCTCTGACTTTCTCTATCTCACTTTGTCTCTCCCTCGCTCTCCAGCCTCCCCCCTCCGTCTCCCTCTTCTATTTCTCTCCACCTTCTCATTCTCTCTCTGAAGGTACTCATTGCTGATGGCTCAAGAGCTCTCCTCGCTCTGTCTCTGCTGGTCTCAGTTTCCATCTCAGACAGGTCACACTCTCTTAGCCCTTGTCACACGCTGCCTACAGCTCCCAGAAACAAGCATACTAAATGATTCCCGGCAAGAGGCTTTTGTTTGAGATGAGGATGGAGAAAGAGAAAGAAAAATAGAGGGTTTATGTAACCACTCAGCTGCACAATTGACTTGCTCGCTGACATGCTTTCTCCTTAGGTAAACATGGACCTTCCATTCCTTACAAGACCTCTACTGACCTTGTGGATTTTGTGCAGAGGAAAAAGGAAGGTTTTATCTGTGTTTGTGGTACATTGTAGGAAGCAAAGTTTTTTAGTAGCTTATTGCATTTAAAAACATTACAGGATAATTCTAGTGTATGTCAGTGCTGCTGAATCACTAAACATGCAGTGCTCATGGTCTTTCCCCTGTTGCACAACTCTGAGGAGAAGAAAATAAAGGCTCCACTCATCAACCAGCTACGGCCTGTGGATTTTCTTTTGAATAGAAAAAAAAAAACTAACAACTGGTTGGTTCTTTTCCACAATGATCGGTACACAAATCAAGCTCTGCAGCCGCAGCCAAATATTGAACAGCATCTGGCGATGGGCTGCTGTTCATCTTCAGCAACACAGAAACAAATGTCGAGTCACTCACCAAGGTTGTGTATTTTGATGTTTGGCCTGACTGTGTAGTCGGGAGAAGTCTGACTAGAGTCATCATCTGCCTGGGAGACTGAGAAACACAACACATAGTATACACAAAGACACAAAGAGGGAGAGAGAGAGAGAGAGAGAAAACAAAGAAGAGGAAGAAATAAAAAGCAGAGGCGAGGAAACAGAGAAGAGTGAGACAGAGAGAAAACACCCCATTAAAATAACAACACTGAGTAAAATGTACATTTTAGGCACCATTAAATTGCGTGCAGCTATAGCGGAACACGGAGGAGTGAGTGTGGTCGTGCCACAGAGAAACCATGAAGAAATCCTGGACTGTGAATACACACTTGAAGATTAAAAGCATTTGGAACCAGTGGACAGAAATCATTATTACATTTACTGTTTGTCTAGACACAGAATTACATTCAGTCTGCATTGCCAAATTACCCATGAATGAATGATGTGTGGGTTTGTTAATGTGCATGTGTATACATATTTGTGTATTACTTGCTTTTTTTAAACTAAATATGGGTGTCTGAGCGCGCCTGTGATTCTGATGCATAGTTAGGAGGATTACAAACCATTTGCAGAGAATTTACATAGAAGCTGGCAGCAATTTAGCTTTGCAGATACACAGCATATGTCATGAATATTCACATTTCTCTCTTATCTTAAAGTGTTGTAAGGGTTAAGGTGGGAGATGCGCACAGAGAGCAGTTTTTCATAGCAAGCTGTAAAAATGACCTTGCTGAGTAAAGGTTGTGGATGGTAAACTGACTAAATGCACCCGAGCACACATAGTCATTCATGCACATACACATAAACACATTAAAAAAAAATTGCAGCTGGCGTACTACCATGTGCAGCCATACACACACACATGCTCGAAGTCCTATACCTTGGACACACATGGCGATGCGCACAAGCACACACAGAGGCAAATGGAGGCGTGGTAGACACATCAATAGATTAGCCGTGACACTGGGATGGAGGGGGGGGGGGGGTGTTAAGGTGATGTGTACACAGGGGCTGACACTGGCCTAAGTGTGGGATGTATTAGTGCTGACAAGGTTAGAGGAGAAGGGGGAGGCTTTCAGCACTGGGCTCTCTGATCAAAGGCCTGCAGGGGAGAGAGCAGGCTACCAGGGTAAAAATAACACACACACTATACGGAGCAGCAGGCATCAGAGAGCCAGAGAGAGAGAGAGTGGAGGAGATAGACAGTGGAGGGAGAAGGAGGGGGAGATGGTCAAGAGACCTGAAGGGGAGAAGGATGGAGAGTGAGAGAGAGAGAGAGAGAGAGAGAGAGAGAGAGAGAGAGAGAGAGAGGCCAGAAAGAGCTGGATCTTGCAGGTGAATCAGTTTTTTTTCTTTTTACATCTTTTGTATGTCTTCACAAGAGCATGTCATTCACAGAGAGAGCGAGCTAGAGCATTACTGTAATAGCACTGAGACAGAGAATAACATTAAGCCATCACTCGCAAAGCGCTGCTTCGAGGGAAAAGACGCCATCATCAAAACCTCGCCAAGACAGCGCGAGGCAGAAAAGCCTCTCTCTCTGAGACAAGACTGTCAGATCTTAGTTTTTCCCTCTCTCTCTGTTTCTCTCTACCTCCTTGTCTTTGTTTCTCTGCGTGTTTGTGTGCTTGGGAGATACAAAGAGATAGCAAGGGAGAGGAAAACGGAGATAAAGTGACACAGAAAAGGAGAAAATTGCGTTAAATGAGTGGGAGAGACCTATGGAGGTAAGACAGAGTTATTAGGTCTCACCGGTGGAGCAGCAGACGTAGACCCTCAGTCTCAGGCAGCTGTGGCCGTGGTGGTGGGTGGGTGTGGCTGGAAACAGAGAGAAGACGCACACAACATGTCAACCTTGTGCCCTCTGCAGGCCACACCACCCTAAATAATCAGCTGTGAAAACTGCAGCTCCTGCAACTGAACAACAGCTGGTCCTCAGCTGAACTGAACTTCCAGAATCCATTAGAAACACCCACACACTGTCAATACATGTGGGTGACAGCAGCTGAGAAGAAAAGCTCCTCATTATAATCTCAGATCAAAATATTGAATGTGCAGCGCCCTCTGGTTTTTTCTGCTCATCACAATAAACCAGAGCTAGTGTTTACTGGCTTGACTTACAGATATAGTAGTACTCCTGGCCCACGTTGAACTCGTAGCCCAGGGAGAAAGCGCTGTAACGCTGGAACTTCTCAGAGAACTTGATGGGCGCGTGGGGCGCGTGGGGCCGGTTGCACTCCCAGCGTTTGAAGCCCAGCTGGGGGTCGCAGGTGCGGTAGCCGCGGTAGCTGACCATGTAGAGGATGTACTGCTCGGCCACGACTCGCTCTAGCGTCCCTCGCTGGCTGGTGTTGTAGTGTGGGCAGTAGATGTCCAGGTAGTCATTGACGCTGACCTGGACCGTGTACCCCTCCCTGCGCAGCCTGAATTAAAAATACATACAGATAGAGGAGGAGAGATAAAGAAGGAGAGCAGAAAAGAAAATGTGGGTAAGCCACCAGGTCTGCAAATAATGAATTCTTTTCATTATCCATTAAATGGATATTTCAACCTTTGGAGTCTTGTCGACAGCGCAAGGTTTGCTAGGCAACCAGGCTCCAAATAATCACTTCTCCCAGCCAGAGAACAGTCCCACACATAATCACCACACATAACATGTCATTTTTACACTTCACAAAGAAAACAGGATACAACATATCAATAAGTGAGCTCTAGAGGTGCTCATGGGTGGATTTTTACACCTTTGGACAGAGCTGCTACTTCTATGTCTTTATGCTAAGCTAACCACTTCCAGGCTCCAGCTTCATATTTAATTGATGGATATTAGACTGGTATCAAGCTTCTCATCTAACCAGAAAGTCTATATGTATATTTCCCAAAACATCAAAGTATTCCTTCAACCTCACAGTTATCTTTTAAATCAATTGTCCAGTAAATATAATATTGTATGTGTTCATATGTTTACAAGTAGCTTGTTTCTATAAAACCAACAGCCAGAAACTCATTTCCATAACTCTTTACAATGATATAGAGAGAAAAGAATCAGCAAATGTTTTAAATTTTAACTTCAAAAATGACTTGATCATTTATTAGATTATTATATTGTTGTTCATCTACGTTCTCGCTCTTAAACAACTGATCAATCAACTGTCCTTTTCAGCATAATACGCAACACAACAGCAATACAAAGAGAGCTATAGACTTTTCCCTTGGCGTATATTAACACCCCTCTCATCTTCAAGAGATAAAGTATTGCACCTCTCTCCACCTCAGCATATAAAAACACACATTCTCTCACTAAAATGCCCCGTGGCGAGTGCTGAGAACGGCACTGGGAATGATAATCTGCACTCCTGTCTTTCCCCCCTGAGCCAGCTACGGGCCGGGTCATTGAGGCGGAAGGAGATCCTGTCAGTGGCGATGTATGCTCTGGCCGCAGGGGGAGGAGGCCTGCGCGCTGTACATATGATGGGGCCGAGCTCCCCTGGCAACCTGCCGCTGATGGACGAGAAGGCTGTTAGCAGGTAAAGAAGGCCACTCTTAAGGTTGAGCATATGCGTGTGTGATGTGCATGACACTACCCTTTAAGTCTCCTGGACGAACAACTGAGGCGATGATGTGCTATGATTTCCCATTCAGCCGCCACGCTGTGATCTTCACTGTTTATAATACTGAGTATACTTATTATGTAAATTATACAATCTGTAATTAGACAAAGTAGAAGTCATTAGAAGGGCTCCTGCAGGTGAACTGATGAGATGGGAATTGTCCTCGGCTGCAGTGATGTGTAACCTGCTCAAACTGGCTGTAATGACTCACTTGCACCAGTAGGTGGAGGTATGGTGCCATGTTATGTTTTAGAGCGCAAACCTCCCCTCTGCACCCCCCACCCCCGCTTGTCTCCTCTTTCTTACACATTTTGTGTTACGCACATACAAAGGAGCACACACTTTCACACACTCACAACCGCCCCTCACTGTGTATACATTGCACACACACACACACCACACACAAAGCTGTGGACACATTCACACAAACATGCTCGCACATGCATCCGTTACTAGGTCAGGCCTCCAGAGAGATTCTTATTCAATTACAAAATGAGGATCAGAGATGTCATAACACCTCTCTCCCTTTCTTTCTCTCCCCCTCTCTGTCTCGCCATCTTTATCACCGGTAGCGTTACAACTGCTCCTTTTCTCTAGATCCTCTCCTCGTCTTGCCATCCTCTTTTTCATCCTTACCTCTTCTCTTCGTTTACACACACACACAGCGGCAGATGAATATCACTTCTCTTAACCAGTGTTCTTTCTGGGCCATCAATCTTATCTGCGCTTTCTATCCCCGCCGCTCAGATGTGAGATGACAGACTTTTGTCTTGCAGTGTTGTGGGAAGAGACAACACAGCTATGCTTCAAAGGGACTATATTTAGAAAGGGGGGGTTTTGGTGGTGGTGGTAGGAAAGGGGAGGAAGTTTGAGGGATGTGGGGGAGGGGGGGAGGAGAGAGAGGCAGAGCTGGATAAAGAGGTACAATGGGTGTAGGATAGAGAGAATGGTAAGTAGACAGAAGATGAAAGTAGGAGAAAGAGGGTGCGCTGAATATGAAAACATGCGATGGGGAGAATCCTGGATGCGAGGGGCATGTAGAAAGTCAGGAGAGTGACGCAGTCAATGAGAAATAGGTGAGAGGATGGCGGTGCGCAAGGAAGTAAGAGCGGGATGAAGAGAGGATGTGTGTGTCTGAGCACTCAATAGCATTTATGGATGAAAGGGACTGGGTACTACTGAGACAGCGCTGCAAATGCAGCCAGCTCACCCCCTAATGCATTTGTTCTTGTCATTTTAAGATTTACTGGCTGGAGAGACAGAAGAATATGCAACAGTGTTTGTGAGAGGCTACTGAAAAGGGCAATAATAGCTTACTTGGTGCATCCATGTAGCTTGAGTGTACAAGCCACATGGGAGTGAATATAGGGCTGTAACAATTATTATATTTAGATTAACCTATTGATCTCTCAGTATAATGTTAGCGAGAAGTAAAAAATGATCATTACAATCTCATGAAGCCAATGATGATTCAAATTGCTGGTTGTGTCCAATCCACTGGTATTCAATTTAAAATGATATCAATCTGAAAAAAGAAGCAAATCCTCACATTTGGGAACATTTTGCCCTGTAAATAACTTAAATAATTACCAGTAATTGATTATCAGATTTGTTGTTGATTCATTTTCTGCTGTTTGACTAATTGTTTCAGCACCAGATGAACACGTGACCCCGTTATTTCACTGTTTTGGTTATCACTTAGCCTCACTAGATGTAGCTACGCAGCAGGAGGACCATTTGTTCCAAACGTAATGTCAGCATGTAGAGGAGAAGGAAAAAATGACTGTGTGGGAAGAAGAGAAGGTAAGGTGGTGGCGCAGGAGAGAGAAAAAAAAACAGGAGGAGAGGAGACTAAAAGGGTGGAGTGAGAAGAACAGGCTGGCTGGGCTGAGAGGAGGCGGGGAGTCCCTCTAGGTGTATGCTGTTATATAAGCAGTCCACTTAGTGGCACAAGACAGAAAGGTTGCAGGGCAGAGAGGAACGGAGGGAGGAGAGGAGAGGAGAAACAGAGGAAGGGGGTGAGAGGAGATTTAATAACTTAGGGTAGAAGGGGTGGGGGTGGGGGGTGGGGGTGAGGAAAATGCGTTGAATGATGACAACAAAGAGAGAGGGACAGAGAGAGAGGCAGAGGCCTAGACAGAGACATAGTGCTCCTCCGGGGATGAACATATATGTGGTAAAAGTGCATAAAAAAGACTGATGGCTCTCATTCTCTCGTTGTCTTCTCTTTTCCTGCAGCCCATTCCCTCCCTCTCTCTTTCTCAAACTCTCGCCTCTCTCTCTCTCTCTTTCTGCTGTGCATTGTCTCTGTGGTGGTTTTGCTGTCTCATCATCATTTTCCTATGAGTGGGAGTGCGCTGCTAGTTAGTAAAGGCTGCACAAGCTGGTGAAGACTGCCAGGGGAGGCAGATAGCAGGGGCGAGAGAGAGAAAGAGGAGAGAGAGAAAGAAGAAGCGAGGAAGACTGAGACAAAGATAGCACCACTGCACCTTTCACATCTGCGCTAAAAAGAGTCTTTGGAGAATACTGCCGGTATCAATAAATAACAATGGAGAGGTAGCACTACAGCTAAAGACACTTAAAAACATAGAGTGGACAGAAACAGAGCATCTTCAACAACCACAGAAAATCTATAGTCCCTCTAAAAACATAAGCACAGCTACTTTGAATCAAAAATGAACAGGAAACATCTGGAAATATTTCTTTTACTTCCTAAATGTTATGTCAAGCATTTCCTGTTTTGCTTCACAGGGCTTAAAAATCAAGCAAATCCATGTCATTTTCCTGCATAATAATTTTGTCAGATTGCATCAAAGTGGAAGCAAAATGCATGAGAGCTCCTGACTTTCAAAGAAAAATAATACAGCCACAACCAAATTCGTTTTATTTTCTCCTTCTGACATGAATGGATATGAAAAATCTGAATCCACCAAGGTATTCTTCACAGTCTGAAGTTAGTGCTGTTTGTTCTGCTGTGGGTTCGCCCCACAAAACTGCCATGGGCTCCAACTGTTTTCAAAAATCCATTAAAAACAGCTAGAAGAGACAAGTCGTTGCTTTTGACAAACGCAGTCCGACAGAAATAACTTGTGACTGTGGATGAGAAACACCTGTGGCTTTCAGCTCTTTAGAGGTATTAGTGCTGATGGGAATATTATTATCCCTTTGCAAATGTATATATCAGCAGCTGTTAGAGGTTGGCCTTTATGGAATAACATCATAAAGGCAGACTTTACCTTTTGAGGTTCTGTGCTTTATTTGGCCAGATTCTCATTCCAGATTCATATCCTTAGATATTTCCTCTCTGCTTGCTGTATGTACATGTATATCTACAAAGTAATTACAAAGAGAGCTTTTCTGTGTCAAAAATAGCACCATGGAGTGTGCGTGATTCAATTGAAAGAATCGACTTTTGCATAAATGCTCTTGTCACTGCTCACACTCTCTATACCAACAGTAAGTAATCTATGTCTAATTAACAGTACGAAGTTGTTTTTTGGTGTCTGCGCCACTTGTCATTATTTCTTTCCAAGATGGCTACCATGAAAAATTAGCTAATTAAACTTTTTTATCAAAGTAATTATGAAAAATCTTGTAAGGGCTCTAGAGTGTTGCTCTTTCTCCATGTTTTTCACTGTTGTAGAAGCTTCTCTCAGTGAAGATGAGGTCAGCGCAGCATCATCATTGATGACCTTAAAAACACTCTCTCTGGGGTAATCAACATCAGCCTCATCAGGAGGATAAACTACCGATGTGCAAAATGGCGTGACTTAAATGCCATTTACCAATCGTCTGTTTACCAACGACAAGACTCCAATCGAGTCCCATGGCGGGGACAAGCTAAGCTCTGCTGTTTTTCTCTGTACCTCAGCACCAAAACTCATTACTTGTGCACGCACACATGCACACATGCGTGCGAGTGTATATACACACACATACACACACACACACAGACACAATATCTCCTGTGAGTCGTCACTGATTGAGTTAACATCACAATTAACGCCCCGATTTACAACGTTTCGATCCAAAATGGAGGACTGAGGGAGAAACAAGTGCTGAGCCAGACTGTGGGAAGAGGCAGACACTGCAACTCTCTTCTATTACTATTAGACCACTGGGAGTCATCCACTGGTTTCCTCCACAACCTCAGTCCACTCTGGCATCAGAGAAATTGAAGAACATTACCCTTTCATATTTACCCGTTTCTCTCTAAACCTCCCCCACGGTTTATTCCCAAACCTTCCACCTTTACTTCTGTCATTTGAAAAGCTCTGCCACATTTCTTTCCACCCCTTTATTCATTCAGGGAATGCTTTGCAATTACATTTTTTACGTTTACACATCTGCACCCAGGCATCGATCCAGTAAATCTGTCCATCTGTTGACCCCTGCATCACCTACAGTCTGCGGTCCGGCTGAAGTAATTACAAGTCTTGTTCAAGGACACCTTGACAGCAATCACCTTTTCAAACCAATCACCTTAACAGCTGTTTATCAATTTAAACCAATCACAGGTCAGCTTTTCTGCTCCTGGTCTGGACACAGCATGTTTTCTGCAGTTAGCGATAGCTTCTGTTCAGTGAACTGTGAACCAAACTGCACCCATCTGAGGCAGAGGCTCATCAACTGTTAAAGCAAAAAACAGTGATGTTTTCTAATGAATATTGATTGTCATTATATCCACAGTGTGTTAAGATTAATTAATTAATTACTGAAAACTCAGTAGACACTCTACTGTGCTGCTGAGAAATGCTGAAATGCCAATGCTTTCAAATGAATTAATCACTTTGGTAATTAATACATTTGTGCTGATGTTGCCTGGTCATGACATTTATACGGCACGCCAACAACAATGAGGTGAAACAGCGTCATAAGTGGAACACTAAATGCTCATTCGTCGCTGCTGTGGTTCGAACACGCAGAAAGTTACAGATTTCAGCTTTAAAGTGATATGTTATTGATCTCCTGTAAACGAAATCCCTTTGCTTTGCCATCTCGGTGGGAGGTCACAGAGTAGCTCCAGCTAAAGAATAGCACTCCCTGCAGCTTGTGGGGGCCAATTCTTTGCCGACACAGAGGCTGAGAAATGGATGTTTCAGTTAAAGGATGGTCTCTCTCTGCTTTGCTGTTTCACCCTGCTTGGTGTCTCTTGTCTCCGCCGGCCTCGCTCCGGGCGTGCCTTTAGTAAAGTGGGTGGTGGGGAGCTGGGGGGGATGGAGCTGGAGCTGGAGGGACCCACTCAGAAATGTAAAGTATTAGCCAACTTAACTGACGTGAATGTATATGAGAAGAGGCATGCAGTGTCACATACGCAGGAGCACGGAAATTTCTGGCAGCACCCCTGGATTTATAGCTGGAGGAGGAGATGATGCAGGGATGAGTCAGGAACCAGGAGGAGCAGGTTAGAAAAAAATTAATATGTCTGGTACAAGGGCTACCTGTCAGTTGCTCTTTTCTTTGATTACTCCATGAATCATTTTGTTTATAAAACACCAGGAAATAGTGAGAGATCCCTATCACAATTTCTCAGCCCACACACAACCTCACATCTTCAAAGGCCTTGTTTTGTTCAATCAACAGGACAAAACCCAGATATATTAAATTTATGGTGATACAGAACAGAGATAAATAGTACATTCTCAAACTTGAGAAGCTAGAGGCAGAAAATGATTGGCATTTGTGTGATAAATGCCTTTAACGATTGCTTGATTATCAATTTTTTGTCTATTTATCCACTAATTGTTTTACACAATATTGTATTTGTCATTTTTGTACACTGAAATTTGTCCTCTAGCTTTTTCTTGTGCATAGTTTTACTTCTTCAAGCCTTTAAAACTTATCAAACAAAGCAAAATCCTCCTTTGCTTGAATGGCTTACAACTCCTATACATATGCAATGCAATGCAAAAACTCACAAACCACAAGTGGAGGCACTGGCCTAACGCAAAGGGCACGCCTTGTTTGCCTGCTGTCTCAGCGGGGCCTGCTTATTTGAATTGTGGCAGAGGGGGAAACAAAACTGATCATGATCAACATAATAACGCCATTTCCAAAGCTCCAACCTCTGATTAAATCACTTGCAAAGCATTATGGGTTGCTGCCAGCTTGTTGGGAGGAAATATGAACAGGCGTAAATTTCAATTGATTAATCTATGTGGCTTAAGCTGCTCTTTAGTTTCTAGACATCCACAGAGGAAGTTTAAATATCAAACAGAAATATGGATGACACAGTTGAATATTAAACTGTGGCTCTCCTCCAACTAGACTCTTTGCATAAAATAAATATAAGAGAGGCCACTAGGCACTTTTTTTTCTTTTGCTTTTATTACAGTGGAATCTTTCCAAGTACCACTTGGGAATGTTATTCTGACTATAATTGGCCCCTGGGCTTTGGGCTTTGCATTGGCGTGGCAACTCAGACTGGCAGCAATATGGCTTACAATTTAGTAAGCGCTAAAATCCAGCAATAAAAGTCCCAATTTTAATGACTACAGCTTAGTTAAATGCAGCTGGGATTTTGAGTGGCCAAAATATCAGTGCTATAGTCTCTGTGATGTCCAAAGAGACACAGAAGTGGAAAAAAAGGGAATCACTGCTGTCTTAATGACAGCATATTGAAAACCCTCGAAGGTATCGCGAGGTGATGTCAGACTGCGCTCACGGGCCAGCCTTAAAAGGTCATCCATCCCGCCGAGTTCCTGGTGTGATTATATCCTGCGACAAGCAGCGATAACAAGAGTCCATCTCTCTCAAGGTGAGACTCTAATTGTACCTCACTATTAAAGGCTTGATCGCCCACATCTGCTCTGTGGCTCTCTCTCTGTGAGCCCTCCTCTCATTTGCTGTCTCACATCTGACCTCCTTCTGCCTCTCGCCCACCTTTTATCTGCTTTGCAGAACAATGATGTTCTCAGGTAATGAAAAGCACAACTCATTCTCCTCTTTCCTCCTTCCATTCCTACATGGAGATAATGCACAAACCCTGTGGAAAATAAATGTGTGTGTTTATGTTTGCGTTCAGGTAAGGGTGCAGTAAAGTCCAAAGATGATTGAAGTTGGCGTGGTCTATGGTTGTTGAATGTGGAGCTGGATGTTACACGTTTATGTTAATATATTATTTATTTTACCTTTATTTAACTGGGAAGTCTATATTGTCTCCATAACAGATCTGGCCAAAATGGCAACATAAAATAAATGTCACACAGTTACATAAGGGAGGGAAATTTATACAGATGGTAAAATCCAAAACAAAGACAACAGCTATGGCTGTGATAAATTTCTGGGAGGATTAATACAGGAAGGTGAACTGATACATAAGAGATGGTATGTATGCTAATTCAAACAGTATGGTGAGATTCCTCCTTTGTTGCAAAACATGAGTATGGATGAGTTAAGTGTGTGCATGAATGTAGTTTGATCTTTTTTTTTTTTTCATTTTTCTTTTATGGCAATCTTCCAAAATGACTGCCTTCCATTAAATAAAACACTTATTCCATCCATCATTCCAGTGGTGCCTGTTAGCCTAATGGTTAAGACGCATGCCACATAATCAGGACTACTGCTGTTAAATAAAGGCAAAAAAATCTTTTAAAAAAATAAATCCATCACACTGACAAAGCAGTAATTATTCACAAAATAATTAAATCAATGCCATTTCTTTCAAAGCAGAGACGTGCATTTTCAACCCCACATTACTTTTTTTTTTTCCTGCTAATTGTCTGTTTGCTATTCTGCTAAACATCTGTTAGGTAGCTTCACCTGCCTCATGCCCATATGGTGCCTGCTGCTATATGGAAACAGTGTTTTTATATTCAATATAAAAAAAACAATGACTCATGTGCAAATTAGACAATAAAATTGTGTAAAATTAACAATAAAAGAGAGTAAACATCATAAAAATCAGACATTTTGTTATCAGCCTGGTGTAATATGTTTTTGGTGTGGCTGAAATGACACTCAAACTGTACAATCGACACCAACAATCAATCTCTTCTCACCTAGAATTGATTCATCTCTTTGCTGCAACTACTCTGTCTGTCCACCCAAAGTCGAAATGAGACTGTTGGAAAATTTTGACAAGTTCTGACCGGAGGTGTGGGCTCATTGTGGCGATTGTCACAAACTCGACATATTACCTGTGAGAACAGGCCTATTTCGATTTTGTTTGTTGTACACTGCCCCTTAAACGTAACAGGTGCTGGCCTTAGAGAGCGAGAGAGTCAGACAGGCGGGAACAGAAAGTGAGATAGCGGAGGAACTGTGACACACAATAGAAGCTCTCATCAAGATGAATTCTCCACAGTACACGCCCTCAGCGAGGGTGCCAGGCAGCTCCCGCTAGCCCCGCCGTGGCCATGTCCAAAAACAAAGTGCTTATCTCACCCATCTCCAACCGTCTGGCTACTGACAGAGCGGACGACATGCTCAAGAAAAAGAGGGTTGACACACACACATCAACTCAGTATTCATGCACCTACTGACAAATTAGGCATCTGAACCAGGTAAAATGAACCCAAAAACTGCAACGTGAGTAAAATATCATGCAAAAGTAAATCCACAGTGAGGCTCATGAGCTTCGAGACATCAGAGCCA
Source organism: Lates calcarifer (assembly GCF_001640805.2). Taxonomy (NCBI): domain Eukaryota; kingdom Metazoa; phylum Chordata; class Actinopteri; family Centropomidae; genus Lates; species Lates calcarifer. The sequence continues at coordinate 14,652,742 of NC_066835.1, read as the reverse complement.
CTTTTATTATCTTTATAAAGTGCAATATGCAAGCTTTGAAGCTCAGTGTGTGAGGGGCTCGGCTTCTCTCTCAGGAAGTCAACCACAGTAGGGTGTTCACTTTCAAAAACCTTAGTCTTTAAGCCCATACTCCAGGCTGGCACACATATCCCCCTCTCTCTCTCTCTCTCTCTCTCTATCTCGGCGAGCATGGAAAAGAGGAAAAAGAACAAAGGCGGGAGAGAGGGAGAAGAGGAAAGGTGGGAAAGAAGAAAGGAAGATGAAGGAAAGTAGTTCTGGGTCAGATTTAGACTGGGCGATATTCAGGCAGCGCCAGTCTAATGGATGCCAAGAGGAATAATCTGGTCTTTTATCTCCAAGCCATGGCAACTGCATGGTTTCATGTAGGTACGCAGCCCTCCTATAGAGACCACCAAACACACACACAAACACACGCACTCCTTCACTTTTAAGACCATAAAAGAAACCTCTAAGCAAAGTGAACACACTCCCTGATGGCTGAGGCCTAACTTACATGTTTCTTAAACGTTGGTCATTACGTCATTTCCAGCTTGTGATATCCTCGTACACACCAAACATAAATCGGCACAAACACTTCCTAGTAGGCCTCCATAAATAATTCACCCATTTTCTTAAAATAACCCATCGCCCTTTTAAAATATATTCTCTTTTCTTTGTGCAAACAACCCTCCAGCTCGCACAGCAGAGTGGTCATGGAGTAATTATTTACACGTTCTACCAGAGAGCGCTGATAAGAGCAAGTACAGGAGGGAGAGAGAGAGAGAGAGTGCTACAAGAGAGGGTGAGGAGAGTCTGCTCAGGTAGCATGCCAATCTGTGGCCCATTAGCAGGTGATGCCAGCCAGGCATGTTCAAAGCAGCTCCCGGGGTACGACGGACCTTTCTCTTCTGAATAATTGACTGGCCGCGGCCCACATTTTCCCCCCCCCCTCTTCCATTCTTCTCTGTCTCCTCTGCGTCACCTGTGCAGTTCCCCTCCTTCCATTGTTCTTTTTTCCCCTCCACTTCCCATCTCTCTGTCTTTTGTGTTTTCTGTCATACATTGCTCGCCTCCCTCACTTCCATCACTCTTCTTCTCCCAAGGCTACGAATTGTGAAGGTTGCCAGTACATATAGGCACTTATGTAACCGAGGAGATAAAGAGGGAAGGCGTTCTGAAAGCACTGGGTGTGAGGCATCCTTGGGAGGATGGCAATTGCTTGGCATGTTTACTTCTTCAGGACAGTTTCTAACACCACAGCTGCTGCTTGGTAATGCACGCAGACAAGTGACGGGAGAGGGGAGACAGGGAGGACCGGGTGCAGGAGGCTGAGATGCAACATGTTTGTGCTGCTTTATGTTTAAACACTTCCACTAGATTGAGAGAAGATCTGAGTGGACGGTTGAGAGCCTTGTATACTGAGCAGGCTCAGATGAGGCTTCACAGAGATAGACCTGGAACGGAGTGAGGGGCGGCAAGGGATGAGGGAGGATGTTATAACACACAATGATACTCAAGGAAATCCACCTGCTCTCTCAATAGCCACAATATTGCCTCCTGAATATGGAACCCCCACCGCCACCACCCTCCCTTTCTGGAACAACTTTGTGATGAGGCACAATACATTATCCTGAAGAATCAAATCAAATTCAAATGCCCCCCGCCCTCCTCCCTGTCTCCCTTCAATGTGCATCGCAGCATCTGGCTCAGGCCATTAATGAATGCCGCCTCGTGTCATCTCCAAATGGAATTGCCTTGTCTTGGGAGTTCACTGCTGTGACACCAGCTCAGCAGTAGCAAAAAGATTACTAGAAAGATTAAAAGACAGAATAAACCAGAGGCTGCACATGACAGGCAGCCAGGCCCTGAGATCACACATTAGATAATTGGTGAAAAAAAAAAATAAAAAAATCGCCTGTCTCTGCCTCTCCTGTTTTCTACTGGGGGGGGGTTTGGAAATGGTGGGCAGCAGATCTCTGCCTGGCTCGCTGTCACACCTCTGCAGAGACAACTGTTTGAAGAGGCTGGAACAAAGCCTGTGTGTTGCATGTTGTGTCTGAGTGAAAATGTTGCTTTTGTGGACCCAGTGATGAGCCTAAATCCAATGGCATAGTTAGCAATTCCTCGCGCAGCTGGTTAGATTTGGGAACGTAGCAGCCTCGACATACACACACACACACAGTCGCAATTTTGCACAAAGCCGAGTGCACACACTTTCTTCCTCACTCCAAAACAAACACCCTCTCACTCCACTACACATGCACGCTTTATCTCCCTCCCTTATTGTGCCAGTGCAGCTTTCTCCCCTTTATTTTTTTCCACTTTGCTTCGCTCTACACTATCTTTCTATCTATCTACAATGTGTAGTTATCTCTCCCTCCATCTCTTCCCCTCTCAGAGCACCCCAGCAGAAGGCTTGTGCCCTTTCATAATTCATGGAGTTGTTCTTATGGCTCAGGCAGCCATGTCGGATGTGAATCTGTGCGCCTCAAAGGCTCACTCAGCCTACACCACCTCAGCCAGGAAGGTTACTGCTCGAGCTACTGTGCTCAGGTACCATACAAGACTAAATCAACACGCTCAATCACACCTGGGTCGTACAGCACATGCAAATTCTCTGCTTTTGTTTCAGCCTCCACAGACAATACCAATTTTTCATGAAAGTCAATTTGGTATGCTTTTAGGCAGCCAACAAAAGGGCCGGGCAAAAATCAAATATAATCATGTATGATATGATGTATATGACTGCAAAATTTAGCAAAGTTGATGTTATTTTACACATATGAAGAATTGACTGCTTAAATCTAGGTTTGGTTATTTTATATGTGATGATATTTGTGATTTTGCATGCTCTATATTTTCAACCTGAATTTACTGTTTTTCTAAGAGTGAACAAAACATTAAAGCTCCAGGTTGTAAAACTAAAACAACGTGCTGAAAGATGCTAAGAGGGGGAGAGTGAGGTGATAATTCTCTCTCTCTCTCTCTCTCTCTCTCTTTCTCTCTTTCTCTTCAACCACAGAACTAAGCCATGGCCAACAACAAACCGTGCATGCACATGAAAAATACCAAACATACACATATTTTCAAATAATGAAACACCACGACACATTAAATGTGTCATGTGGCAGGAAAACAAAGGATGAGAATCTCTGCTCAACAGGCAGCTGAATTAGTGAGTGTGCTCCTGTGCGCCGTATACTATATACACACACAAATGCACCCACGCACAGATGTACACGCGCGTTTGCCTGCGTACAACCATTAAACATACAGGCACCTCCACTGTTAAGCTCTCACAGCTGGGCTTTTCTTCTCTCACACACTCAGCCCAGATGAGTGACAGCTTTATGGACACATTCTGAACACAAAGACATACTCACAGACGCACATATACTAAACACACACTCTCACACCCACAACCACACACACACCCTCGCACCAACAGAATGAAAAGGAGACTCGTTAGCCACTTAAATCAATGTTAATCACTGCAGACTCGCCTCACTGTCAAGACTGCGACAATGTCTGTCTGAGAATGAAGGGAAGGGAAAGAGAGAAGGAGCAAAACAGACAGAGGGGGAGAAACACAGACAGACTGGGTGGAGCAGGGTGGAGAGAGTGTAAAAATGTGAAATGGTATCCAAAAATATACACTGCCCATGGAGCAGTGAACCCATTGCAGTTTTGATGTACTTTATCTTGTTTTTTTTTTTCAAGGTCTGTTTCTTGGGTCCGCGCGGCTGAGCCTCTGTGGGAGACGTGGTCGGGCCAGGCTTGCGCTGACTGGGGGTTTAATTTCAGCCAAGGGGGCCGGAGGGATGGTGAGGGAGGGTGGGATAGAGGGCACAGAGAGAGGAGGGAGGATGCAAGAGGTGGCTGAGCAGGAAGATAGAGAAAAGGGATAGGAAAAAGAAGAGATGAAGGAATATAGAGGGGAAGATAAGAATTGGAGTCGAAGGGAGAAAAAGTGTGCCCGGGAATGGAGATAGTGGAGAGGTGAAATGCTTTAAGCAGGGCAGAAGAAAGGGATGCAGAAATGGAGGGCGGCAAAAGAGGGAAAATTGAAAGATGAGAGGAGAGATTATTAAGAAAAGATGTGTAATGCATAAATAACTTGTGACAAAGGGAATGGATTCGGTGAATGCACTGTGAATTGGGGGGGGAGCATTGTTTTGAAGTTGGAGACTGGGGACTGGTGCAGGCCAAGGTGAAGGGAGACTGACGGGGGAGGAGGGAGGGAACGAGACGGCAGATTGGGGGCAGAAAGTAACAGACAGATTGTGTTTATCAATATGTAATACAAATGTGGGTGTTATGAAATGGGCTTTGGCCTTCACGGTTTAACCAAAACTTCAGTGCAAAGCTTAGGCGTTGTGCAGGCAGCCAGCGGGAGCACAGGCTGAATAGTAATGTCTGCGAGTGGTGATTAGAATTTCAGATAGAGACAGGCAGGCCGCTTTGCCATGATTCCTGGGCCTAATGCAGCCGGCCTGTGTATCGAGGCATACAGGAGCTCTGAATGTGACCTTATGTGCGTAGAGATAGAATACTCTAACAGCCTAATGTACCAAGTTGTGTGTGCGTCTGTGTGTGTATGGATGTGCATTTGTATGTACTGAGGCATGACAGAGCAAGGTGATCTGACCGTATTTAACATGCACAAATCAAACTCAAAACACATGCCGCTCAGATCGGTAAAGCAAACACAGGGTTAAGTGTTGACCTCATGTCACACCAGCAGGCTTCACATCATATTAAGCACAAGCAGACAACCGCACACACACACAGACACGGACACACACTCACTTCACATGCTGTTTCTGTGAAGTGTGTCCGTCTGTCTGAAATTGACGGCTGTCAGTATGGAGAGATCAGCCGGAGGAGGGGAGGGAGGGAGGAAGAGGTGAGCGGTGTCAGGGGTAGCAATGACAGGAAGAAGCAGATGGAGGGGCAGAGATCAGGAGGGGGGGGTGAAAGAGAGAAAAAAAGGGAAGGAAAAAGAAGGAGAGGAGAGAGACATAGGGTAAAAAAAAAACAAAGAAAGAAAGAAAGACAGTAGGAAAAAGAGAGAGAGAGATAAGAGGATAACCCCCCCCCTCCCTGTCAGTCTTTATGATCGTCTATTCCTTCGTCTCCTCTCTATCAGCGACGCGGTAACCTTCAGCACAAGACCCAAGTAGAGATGATGAATTGAGACGGAGAGCAGAGAAAGGACGGAGATTAGCAAACATGGACAGATGATGAAAAATGACAAACAGAGAGGGTGAGAGAGGAAGGGAGTGTGGGGGGGGGGGGGGGGGGAGGAGGAAGAGGAGGAGGCGTTAGAGGAGGAGAAAAGTAAAAAGTGGAGGGAGGAAAGGTGACATTGGGGGAGGAGTGTAGAGGAGAATGAGCCGCTGGCTTTTAGCTGGAGGACGGCCACAGGATGACATTAGAGGAACGCACTTTGGCTGCTCCTGCTGGGAGGTTCTGCACACCACACACACACACACACACACACACACTCAAGTTCACAAGCGCCACACACACACACACACACACACACACACACACTCAGTCACGAGCCACACACACACACACACACACAAAGACAGGCGGGTAAACAGACACATGGACAGACAGATCTGTAAACACATACACATACATACACACGCACACACAGGTAAAAATAAGCACCTAACTGGTGCTGCATACTTATGCCTCCTAACCTGTGGGGAGCCCGCCCCGCCCCGCCTCCCCTCCACCTCTAGTCTAGTTTGTGCTCTGGCCTGATAACCTTCATGGCAACTGGGCTAAACACACACTCAGGGTGACAGGCCTGTCTACCTGCAAAAACAATGATAACTTTGTCTGGGAGGGCTTCTGAGGCTGCTGCCAGTTTGTTACAACACTGATACAATTATTAGCACCAAAAATGGGACGTTTGACATGTAATTTAAGCCAAATGAACACATTATCACGCCGGAACAGAGTCGTATTTTAGTGTTAATTTCACGACGGGGCGGATATTACTTATTGCTTGGGTTAGACAGATAAATCAGCTTGCTAATATATATGGCTGATACTGGCCTTTAATTAAATATCAGATGTCAGCCAGTCACTGTTATAAAATAAAGTAATGGAGTTTCATCCTGCCACAGATACTTAAAAAACACACTATAAAACCTGCAATGACATTTATTTTATTGTCATTTTTTAAGTCATTCATTTAGTTGTTTAATTTGTTGTTGTGAATTTATTCTTTATTTAAAAGCAGCGATGTGACCTACGGTTTTCAGTGGGTTCGCATGAGTCCTGCCGATTCTAAATTGATTTTATCAGTGAATGATTTTAACTTAGCAGCAGGGGTGGAAAGTGGCTAACTGCAATTACAATCATTACTGCTGCAAAGTCACTTTTTGCACACCTACATTCATAAAAATCCTAATTATAACCTTTACTTGAGGAAAACTTTTTGCACTCTTTCCAACCCTAAATGATGGAGAGTTGAAGAAACTGATGGTCAGAATGAAAAAGCTTATTAGCTGCATGGAATATCGACTATCAGTAGTTTCAATTCAATTAGTTCAACTCTGTGCAGTAGTTTTAAATAATATGAACATAATAAAATTGGAATGACACATCATTAAATTTCCTTGTAAAATACCTCAGTGTATCTACATCAGCGGTTGCTTTGATTTTGGTTTTTGGCAACCAAGCTAGTGCTTAAACAAATGTTGATTAATTGATTAGTCAAGTGACATAAAAATTAATTGACAACAATTGGGATAATTGAAGTAATTTATCAAGCAAACAGCTTGAAGACGCTGGAACCAGTGAATGTTTTGCTGAGGATTTGCTACTTTTATCTGTTTTATATAATTGAAAATCGAATTGCTTTTTTTTTTTTTGGACTTTTATTTGGCAAAAAAGCAATTTTAAGACATCACTCTAGGTTCTAAGAAACTGTGATGTGACATTTTTCACTATTCTCTGACCTTTTCTGGACTAAATGAATAATTGGTTAATTGTTTAAATAAACAGATTAAGTAAGAGATAATTAAAATAATAATTAGTTGCATTAATTATCCAAACCTCAACACCGGTCACCGAGCAGGATAGGGAGTGTATATCCCCAAGAATAAAAGACAATAAGCAACAAGACAAGCTGGAAGAATAGTACAACCTGTATTTATAAGTGAAGAACATGGTAGGAGAGAGGGGACAGTGTTCAGCAAAGGGTGGCGAGGGGAAGAAAAACAACCTAATGAAAGGAAGGGTGACTCATTCACTGATGAAAAGAGCACTACCGAATTGCCCCCATTTTCACTTGAGCCACCTCAAACACACATGCACACAGGCCCACACACACATACAACAACTCAGCACCCTTTACCTCTCCCTCGGAGCGAGGCACAAACGAGTGGAGTGACAGACGCAGAGAGCCGATGGGCCCCCTCCATACGCACTCATCCGTACTGATCTTAAAACAACAACCCCCCCCCCTTCCTCGCTCGTTTTTTTCCTCTCCCTCTCCCTCTCCATCCTTCACTCCATCGCTTTTCACCCGACTCTCAACCTCCCTCTGGCCTCTCTCCTCGCCTCCTCACGTATTGCGACCCCCTCTTCATTTCCTCATTCCTCATTCATTTTCATTTGCCACTCCTTATTCATTGCCAGTTTTTTGTTTGTCTGTGTGATTGCTTGGCGTTGGTTTGTTGTTTGCTCTTGTTCTCTCTAATACTGCAACCTGACATCAGTTCTCAGCCCCTCATCAGTGAGCGTTGCTCTTTCAAACACTCATCTCTCACTCTCTCTCATCCATTTGATCACATTTTCATGTCACCCTTTATGTCTCATAAATATCCAAGAAGGATCTCTGACCCTCGTCTAGTTTCTAGTGCAATCAGCCTCTCCTTTTGTCTTCTCTCCATCTCTTTTCTTTGTTCAGTCCATACTAGAGCTGAACATTTGGAAGAAAATGTCCAATTGCAATGCAGAACACCAGGCCTTTATTTGTGGTTTATGTAGAATAACCAAGGTATATTTGTATTAAACATGATCACAAACTTACTTTGTCTTGCATTTTGTATTAAATCTACATGTCAGGCCTACATCTACGTCAGGTAAAATTATACAGTTAGTCAAAGGCGGCTGAAAGCTCTAACTTGACTTGATAAGTTTCTATAAAAATGGCCAATATATATATATATATATATATATATATATATATCAATTAAGATATATATATATATATATATCAATTAAGATATATATATATATATATATATATATATATATATATCAATTAAGATATCACATCATTCATATCCTTGACATCAAGGAATAATATTCAAATATAATCATGACATTGAAAATCGGTGTTATATCTATTGTAATGGACACAAAGTTGGCCAGGTATGTGGTAATAACGTCAAGCTGCTCATCACTGGGTTCTGATAATGTTTTGATATCTGACTGACAACCTCCTAATGGTGCTTTTGACAGGTCTCCACTGTCGCTGCTTGAGCGAACATTAATTTCAGAGACTGAGAAGATGAGCTGCTTCACAGTCTTGTATTCTGGAGGTCAGCTTAAAATCAGGGTATGAGGTGCTTTTACTGCCTTGATCTCTGGGGCACAAACCACGTATTTCAACATACTGCATAGGACATATGCAGTAAATACCTCTTGAAAGTATCAGCTATACTCCTTAATTAACTTTATTTGCTGCAAATGTGAGGTATAGTATGAAAAGCACAGGAGTTACTAATAAGATGAATGATGACTCTGTTCTTTTCATGTGTCCCAGTAAGCCCTGACAGTGAACTAGCATGCACAACACCAGGACCTTAAAACTAAAGCAGCTAAATGGAAATTTATTCATCATTAACCTTTTAAAATACACCGTCCCACCTGTGGGATCTTGGTAGTGCTACTTTCATGTGTATTTTGGTCTGTACCAGGCTCACTCTTCACACAACCTTGACAAATTATACAGTGTTTGAAAGGTCTAGGTCTCCTGATTCTACCTGCGCAAAGGATTTTTGGGTCCACTTATCAATGCAACAGCTGGTGACACAGAATTGGTTCAGACTTGTGGCTATACAAGGCAAAAAACTTAAATTTCTACCATGTTTGTGCCTCTGTAACCTTGGTTCAGTATCTCTCCTACTTGTTCTGTGGTTTTCGTCATAAAATTGAAAAAGTTACATTTCAAAGAAAACCAGGGTTATGTCTGTAATCAAAAGGGTGGATAAACCCTCTTATTTTGGGTACATTATTTTCAGGCTTGTGTATAAAAATAGAGGTGCCTGGTAACAGGTTAATTGTATTATTTACACCTGTTCTTCTTCTACTGTCAAAATGTCATCGGTGAAAAATGTCTATAAATAGATATTCACAAAAAAATAATGTCTAATAGGGCGATTCAACAGCTCTGTCTGCCAGCTGTCCAACATTTACACTCTACTAACTAACGAGCTAACTGCTAGCTACCTGTCTGAAACTGACATGAGGTGACATGACGTGATCAGTGAGATTACTTATCTGGAGAAAGACTCACTATTCCATTCTGAAGAGTAAAAAGTTGCAGCCAACTCTCCAGTTTTTCCAGAATCAAAGTGTTTTTCCTGTCTTCGATAAAAGCATCTTTGGACACGTGCATGAAGCATATTAATCAGACAACAGCCAAAAATGTCTTGATTTTGCCATCAACAGTTGTCATTATAATTTGGGAAATCAATGGCTGCCAAGTGAAACTTTCACGTCCAACAACTTGTTGTTTATATGAGATTATTAGACCCCTTCAAATCCCAATTTCGATATAAAGCTATTACTTGTTCAGCTCTGAGCCCGATCTACAGTATCTTGTAATCTTTCTCTCTTTTTCACAGTTTCTCTCTTTACCTCCCTCCCACCTCTTCGCTCATGCTGCCCCATTCCACTTAAGAATCAATTTGGGACAGAGGTGCTCTGCCAGTGCCCTTAGTTTTCATTGTTTTCCAGTCCACACTTAAAACGGTACGCAGGCAATCTCCACAGGCCTGATTCCCATCTACACTCCAGCTGAGTGAGAGAGCTTTTCTCCGCTCCATGACACCGCTGAGATGCCACTGACGCAGTCCAGCGTTTGACAAATGAGCCAGCAAATTGACTTCTCCGAGCATTCCCAAACAACAAAGGCAAAACAAAACAAATCTCGCTTAACTAAATGCTGGATGAAATGGCGCAATAGAGCGCGCAGGCTATTACAAATGATTGTACTTGTGCACTCCATCTCATCGCTCCCACCCTCTTTTTCTCTTAATCTCTTCCCTTCTCTCCTCTACCCCCCTCCCCTCAACTCCCCTCTTCTCCTCCCTTTTTTCCTGTTTCTTGTGGTTTGTGCCCCAGACGCACATTGACCCACGCGCTCTGGACCCAGTAGGGGGCCTTGTTCCTCCGCATCGCTCCACTGCACATGACTGACGTTCTCCTTACGGGAGGAGGAGGAGGAGGTGTAGAGAAGGGAGGGATGGAGGGAGAGAAAGAGTCAGAGTCAGTCAGTGGAAACAGAGCAGCCTCGAGTTCAGGGAGGAGGGAGACGGAGCTGAATGTGATTCATGATCAATGGTGCTTCTCCAATTACATTCCAATTAAAGGAGAGTCTCAAGCACGGCTCTAGTACACCGCACCGCAGAAGAGCCTTTGACAGGCTCTATGCTGGGCATGCTGTCCCCATAGCAATGGCCATTTATGCAAGGACCAGCTCTCTCCCCCTCACACACCAACTCTTAACACACACACACACTCACTCACTTCCTTATCTATCCACAAATATTTATGTGTGGGTATATGTGTGGAAAGAAAATGCCTCAGCCACCAAAATAAATGTGCCTTTATTACAGTCAGATTAAGGGCAGTTCAAAGGGCTAATGCCCACTATTACATCGATGCTGGTTTAACACCGCCTTACGCTCAACAGTCAATAAAGAGCAAGGGAGATGGAGGGAGAGCAGTGGACCGGAACCACTGGGGGATAAAGAGAGCGAGCGAAAGGAACAAGAGAGGAAGGAGAGGAGAGGAGAAAAAAGAAGGAGCAATGTTCGAGTCGACTGAAGCATGGCTAACATGGATTGGAGCATAAAGCTTTAGATGATTCCAATTACACTTAAGTGATCAATTAGATTGTTACATTGGTTCGATTAGGGCTGGCAGAATGCAAATCGCAATGAGAATGAGTCTGTTTTGTAACACGCAGTGAATGTAACTGTGGACTGTCTGAACAACTAGCAGGACATACAGCGAAAGAGACATATCCAGTACAAAGAGACGACACTGAAAGAGCTGAGAAGTACAAAAAGATATAAACAACTGAGTCATTCTGTGCACCGGGGAGAAGGAACACTATGATATAGAGCTACCGCTGTGTCTCGAACTTCTGCACTTTTCAAAGCAAAATGTGTTTGTAAGGTCAAGTATCCTAAAACTGTCAGCAATTGACCGTTCGCATCAAATTGTTTGGATTCTCAGGCTTATTTATAGTTTGTCCAGACATTTCTCGATTTGAAGATTTCACTTTGCATTTAATTCAGACAAAGTTCTTGGATGGCTGTTTCAAAACATTAAACTGATGCACTGAGAAATCTGACATTAAATAGAAATAGAAAAGAAAGGTTTTCAGAAACACAGTGGAATAAGCTAAACTCAGGTCCACTTTCAGCCACATCTCTTGGTATTTTCATACATGATGTTATTATTTTTTATCATCAGTTAATGTATTGATGATGTTTTGAATAATAAATGCATAAAATAGTGAAAATATAAATTAAAGATAATATCCCAACAGCCCAAAATCCAATGGTAGTTTACTATCACAAAAGACAGGATTTGAGTTGGATCTAGAGAATATTTGTGCAAAAAATGACTCAATTTATACAGTTGCTGATTACTTTCCATTGACTAATCAACTAATTATTTCAGCTCTTCTTTCATAAACATTCACAGAAACTCAAGTATCATATTGGCACCTTTAACTGGAAATTAAAGATGATACCCAGCCTTATATAAAGGGGGTGTAATAATACACACACACATTGTAATTCAGCACTGAGACTGAATATTGCTAGATTCAGGGAATTAAGTTCTGTCTGGCTCGCAACTGAGCAGCTGATTAATATCTCTCTAATTGTAGCACTTCTCATTGACTTAATGATGAAACAAAATGCAAACCAAACAACAACAATAAAAGAAAAAAACAAGTGCAAAGCCTGTAATCATTCACAACAAAGAAGGATGGCTTAGTCATCACCCTACGCTTTCTCACTCTCGGCAAACAGCATCCTGGCAGAATGGCACTTTGGACTGAGCTTGTATTTAGCAGCAGAGTTAATTATCCCGTGTTACATGCTATAATGCATTATTAATGTGTGCGAGCAACATGAGTCAGTGTTCTCTGGCCCACAGGGGCATTTGGCTCAATTCAAACTGCTCAGTCATTACTGATGAGAAACATAGACAGAGCCTAAGTCGAGAGGAAATTGCGGCCAGTTTCAGCCGGTTGGCTGCAGTTTAAGGCCCATATTGATTTGTGAGGAAGTTAGAAGACCTCTGACAACCCCAGTGTAAAACCAGCTCGATCAGACTCCTTTCTCGCTGCTCCTGGGCACACCCTACATGCTGGGCAAAGGGCCTTGAACCACCCTGAATCCACTGCTGAGAGTGAGCTGAACACGTTCCGGTCTGTAGAACATCACACTTCACAAGACAGGTACCAGCCTCTACAAACCTGCACAAACAGCAGGCAATAATCTGTACTGCTAATACTGTTAATACTAAATTAAACGGTTTGTTTTTTTATCATACAGAATATCACACATCCCTCTGGCAGCAGTAATAACTCTCACAGTAGACACTTTTATCACTACAGCAGCAGTCGTGTCTCGTGTCCATCATAAAGTTAGCCACATTATATATTCTATTAATCCTGCAGTTTCAAATTAATTTTTTTTCCACTGTAATATATCAAGTAATTAAATGTTTGGCTGACAAAATAAGTATTATATCTTCTGTTTGGAAGTGGAAAACACTGTAACATAATCTTAGCCGTAGCAGCCGTATTGAATAGGAGATCCTATCAAGGATTGCCGGATACTGTAGCTTAATCTCAACAGATAAGTGTGTAGCATCGACCTGGGATTATCAAACACATCTCGTAAGGTGTAATCATGTGCAGCCCAAAGTGATAGAGCCTCTTTCTTGTTACAGTATTCTATCTCCAGACGAATAGGCACCACATGTAGCAGCCTGATTCATGAATTAAAAACCCCGGCCTACTTAATATGGTAATTGTGTCCTTTTAAATGAATAATCCATCATTTTCTGTCAGGTATGTTGGTCAAAACAGTGTCCATGTAGCCTTAAAGAATTACTAAAACAGTATTAATTTTACATCTTTGCTTTATTTGTTTCCCCACATCTGCAGGTGCCTCTTCATTTCCCCCCTTTCCTTTTCTCTTTCCCCCTGCTCTTTCTCTATGCTCTCCTTAAATTAAATTAAATTCAATTGCCTTGAACACAAATCGCTTGGTTGGCATGACATACATTTGTGTAGCCGGAGTGTGAACACAAACAAACAAATTGAGCAAGGAAACAATGAGTGGGAACAATGAGCAGTAATTATAAAGCAAGAATTAAACCAGTAATCCCGTGAATGTGTGTAGAACAATTAGAGAGTGAAAGGAGTTTTGACAGGCAGGTGTTTTTTTTTTTTCCTGCCCTCCCTGCTGTTTTGAGGGTTATGACAGGTGGCGACAGGCTTTCTGCATACCTCTGTGTCTCTCCAGAGGGACTCAGAATTATTGCTAAACTCGTGTTCCCATTTACCAGCAGTTTGTACGCAGCCAGTGTTCTCCAGCGAGGGGCAAATCATCCTCTCTGACAGAGACAAACAAATACACCCACGTTCTAACAGGTACATGTAAATACAGTGACACTGCCCCCTGCAATTCACTGTGGAGAACAATGGATGAGGTGTACATAGAAATGGCAGCCTCTTCAATTGACATCTCTCCGTCCTGTGGAGCCATCCCACGATGCAATTTGCACCCCACGCACTTGCTCCATTCTTTGCAAATAATTACCTGTTGTACTGAGGATGCCTGTGTGTGTGTGTGTGTGTGTGTTTAAGTACCTCCCCCCTGCATGTTCATGTGCAAAAAAAACAGAACTCCCAGAAGCAGAGAGAGAGATGTGTGAGCACACTTTAGGCATAATGCTGAAAGCAGCAAAAAAAAGGGGGAAAAAAGACACTACACACATAATGGGGGCAGATGGACATTTTGAGTCATATGCAATACTGCAATCTGTTCCACTTGCTGGCAGTCTGCACAGCAGTCACTCTCTACAGACAAAGCTGCTAAGTACATTATTGCATTGTAGTGACTTCCTACTAACAAGGAGCAGAGCTTTTCTCAGACTGAGGGAGGGCGAAGCTTCAAAAACTACACTGAGCTGGACAGAGTTTGGTGTTTTATTCAAGTAACTGTTTCAGACTATTGATTTTTTTTGTGTGTGTGTCCATGTGGTGTTTCCCTGTGTGTCTCCAACTTAGCTGTGTGTGTGTGGATTAATTGGAGGCACTGCTTCGTGGTGATACTCCACTCCATCCATCAAGCCTGCAACCCTTATTGCTCTCCAGTGTGAGCATGTATCTTCATATTCAACCATTCACACACCCTACAGTTCCATACACGACCACCTCTGATCAGTCAACAGACTCTCAATAAGGATATATACTGTATGTCACAGCTGGTCCATCTCTCTCTGTATTGCTATTTTATTAACCCTACTGCCAGACACAGTATTAATAATATGATGACTCGGCGAAATGCCAGATTACATTCACTTTCAAATAAATTAAATTATTGATTTTTTCTTTACAGTCCATTCAGATGCTTTTATCAAAAGAAACTTGCATTTTTTTCTCTCTCCACACAATAGATGCAACTTTGACATTGAACATATAGACAGGAGGACCCGGGGATCACGCTGAAAACCCTTATGATTAATGATCTGCCTTTTCCTCCACCTACTACCTACACCGTGTATATACTTGTAGCTCAGTTTACTTGTTTACTTACATGGTTGATGTAATGGTAATGTAACTGGTCCATGAAAACATTTGATTTAAGAAAATAACCCTGATGATGTCATAGTGATGTCATCAGGGTTATTTTATATTGAGCTTAGAGACTAAAGATTTATAATGGAAAGCCTGTATTACAAACTGTAGGATGCTTTCCAGGCAGGGGTTGTATAATGAAACACTCGCATTATGGACAATGTAGGATCCAGTGGTTTTGCGGGTTGTTATGATATTTCGTTACTATACTGGGCATATGCGTGCCAACAGATGTATCTACAACTACTATCTTACTGTGAATTACAACATCAACTGTTGGTCTGTGACAGAAAGTAAAGACTGATCTCCAGTATTAAAGTTAAATGCACCACATAACTATCCAACCTTTCCACCCTTATGTCGGTCTCTTACCCATCTTCCCTGCACTGGCACTGAATGCTGACACTGGACGTAAACTGTGCTTTTCAGAATCGTCCGATATGAGTATACTCCTTAGGTACACTGGGCTGTTTTAGTCTATTCCTTTAACTGTTTGCCAAAGGGTCCCCTTCCACCGTGAAAAATTAACCAAATACCCAGGCCGTTTATCATAATTTACAAAAGACAGCTGCAGTGAATACAGATGTTTTTGAACAACTTTCACTGGAATGTAGTTGCTGCTGTGTCTGTGATGGTGAATAAATGGATCAATTAAGTCATTGTATAGCGAGTAGACGCACACATACTGCGGTTAAATGTATTCTGTTCCAGTTGAACGGGCTTTCAGGAAAAGCAGATGATGCAACATGTCTGCCTGACAGGTTATGTACCGCACACAGCTTGTATTCCATGTATGGTACAGATTGGCCCTATAAACTGTCAACTTGTGGCAGAGCACTGTGTGAGGCCGACAACATGTTCTGTTGCTTTTTCCCCAGCCACCTTCAACTTCCTGAGGCACAGAACATTTTTGAAGGCAGGGCTGAAAGAGGGCAGAGAAATGCAATTACTGGTAAATAGAGACTCCCTGCTACTGCAAATTTATCCAGGGTCCAGAAATTATTCCTCACAAGGCTGCTAGAGGTGTGTGTGTTTCTGTGTGTGTGTGCGTGCATTGGCTATGTGTGTGTGTGTGCGTCTCACATGGTGTGAATCATTGTGGCGGTGCCATTAAAGCTTATCAGACTCCAGTGGAGCTGCCAAGCTGTGGTCGGCTCTCTCCTCTCCCCCCTTCCAGGGTGTCTCTGAGTGGCTGTGACTGCCGGCTGTTGCCCACTCACGCGCTCCCGCTGACCCTCGCTGGCTCTCGGGCATAAAGGTAGAAAGGCTTTGGCAGCTTTATTCCAGGGAGCCTTTAAAGACAAGTCAGTCTAATCCAATTCTCCCAATTCAGTGCTAATAACAGGTGGATGGGGTGTCCAAGTTGGGGGCTGTGATAATGGCACTGGCACATTTTGTGCCACGTTCGTCCGCCACCTCCTTTAACCTTGCGTCCTATTTTACCAACTATTGTCCATCAGCCTCCCACGGACTTCAGGTTCCGTCCAGTCTCCATTCCTAAGTCACCTCTTTTATTTTTAACACTCACAAGAGAGTGGCTTGTAATGACTTCTGGCAATTGTGACAATCTTTTCCGTCTGAGGAAATGTACACTACAGACTATATTGTGCTCGGTGACAGTTCACTCAAGGACAGAACAATAACGGAGGGAATGAAACAGCAAAGAGGCGCGCGAGCAGTCAACGGATTCAATGGCTATCAATGAATTTGCCGTTCTGCATTGAGTTTGGAGGTGCAGTTGAGGTTTTTTCTTCTGACGAATATTAATCAGCTGTCACTTGCTCTGTCCTGTGATTGATTAAAGCAGCCTATTATTTCCTACTTTCATTCACTTAAAAGTGTGTTATGAAAAATCAAGGGATACAGGAAAGATTTATTCTAAGCTAGAAATAGCCTTTTAATCTAGATGCAATTTAAAAAATACATCTACATTATTATTTTTGCACTGTAATGTAATAACTAGCTCTGGAGTTTGGTACATAACCTATGAGCTCATTCTGTTCTGAAACACTCTCTATTTTTGTCTCTCAGGTTCATCTTGTCCATAAAGTACAATAAACAGACTCTAATTTGTCTCAGTGGCACTGGTGCACAGATATATTACAAAGCAGTGTGTTCTGTCATACATGGTACAAAAGAAATAGTGAGAAAGGAGAACACGTAATATTTTCATTCCAATTATCTGAATCCAGAACCACCACATATCTGCTCCAGACATTCTGAAAGCAAAATCCAATCCGTGTTTTTAGTCATATAAAAAATACATAACAAATCAAAGGTTTTTGCAGCCTATGTGGCATCTTAAATAAACAGAGATTTTAGAGGGACCTGTAATGACAACAAATGGTAATAAGGGATTTTACATCCTTGTTTTCAATCACAGTGATGTGAGCTGAGCAGTGAGTGTGGTTGCCAGTTCTGCTAATGAAAGCAGAAATCTGCCTGGTGTTTTCTCCAAGTGTTGAAAAATGGTTTTGTTCAGGTGCAAAACAATGCTGGTTCCATCTGTTCTTGATAAATTTCACATTGATTTTTCCGCTAACAAATAATAAACAGCTGCATGACATGTGCAAACCAATTTCTTTGAATACATGTTCTGAATATTATTTTATTATTAAAATGCAAGTATTGCCAAAATAAGCTAATTTACTTTTTTTTTTTTTTACTTTTACTTTTTAGCAGCACTTATGCATTCACAATCAATACAAGGAGATTGTTACACACACAATGAAAGTTGAATGCCTATTGTGTTTCTTTCAATACACAGTTTTTCTTTATTTTGTTCAACAGGCATCTTCTTTTTCTCTTAGGACAATATTTTTGACTTTAAATAGATATTCCAGAAAATAGTGAAATGTGTTTGTTCTGGCAAAATAAAAGCCTCTCATATTTCAAATAGTCGACATTCTGCAACCTTCAACAAAGCAAAAGCGATAATAAACAAGTGAGAGATTCAGGCTAATAGCTGATTAAATATTTTCCAATCAAATGATGTTGCCTGAGTTTCATAGGCTCAGTAGTCTAACCTGCAATATGTTTATTTCTACGTGTGTTCTGGCAAACTGGAGAATTCCCCTTAGATGTGACATTACTGATTCCTGTCGTCAGAGTCATTTTTTCAGGCATCAGCTCCTTCCAGGTTAACGCCTCCAAAGAACATAACTGGTTTTACAGTCTTTGAAAATGACACAAAGCCAGATTCTCTCTTCCATTAGCAAACCTGGCAACCAAGCACTCGGCCACCATCACTCTCTGACTGGAGAGTCAAAAATGACGTGTCCCCCTTGGCTCATCACACAGACATCAGATGTCTGCCAAAAAGTCTGCGTGTGTACAAGATGTGCTCTATGCATTATTAATTTGTGCACATTACTGTGTGTATGAGTGTGGTGTTTTTCCTCAGTTTTTTTTTCCACATTCACAGATGGTGATGTTCATCCACCTTTGTGAAAACCAGGTTAGATTTGCATTTTGCCTGAATTTGTCTTTAAGATTCTGCAAATATTTTTCACTGTATTCAAAGCAGACGTACACAGCTGATGAAGAAGTACAAGCTGCAAAGTACAAGTCTTGGACTATTTGTGGACAAATCACAATAAATAATTGAACACCGTAAAGCTAAAGAGCACAGGAACAAAAGAACAAAACCACAGTGACAGCAGACCCATCGCTTTATACTGTGAGAATGGCCCAATGTCTCTGTTATGGTATTTCCATAAATCTAAGCTGAAAGAATAAATAAGATGATATAAAACTGGAACAATGTGATGAAGGTGGGGTGTTTTTTTTCTCTCATACTCTGCACTGGTGAAAACAGGAAGGTTGGAGAGGGCGTAATTTAGATCAGAACATCTATTGATCCATTGGTTTCTGTGATTAATTAATCTTTTCTTGCATGCAGACTTTCTCATTCATTACTTTGAGTGCCATTAGATGCTTCAGCTACCCTTGAGTAGTTTCAAATTGCAAAAACACATTGGTGTGGGGTGAACTGCAATCTTTGACATTTTTTTTAGAATAAACTATCTATCTATCTATCTAGATTGTTAATTAAATCAGAATGAATACATCAGCCACCAGCCACAGTGTACGTTCAAACCATGCTCAAATTATACCACAAGTGCAAATCCCACACTTAATATTACAACCAGGTATTTGATCATTATAATCAATACCCTGAACAGCTGAATTAATACAATGTTAGTGCTTGACTGGCAACATTATGATAAAGACAAGACCCTTTATGCAGAGTTTCTTCTCAGAAGCTGATGCATAGGCGCTAATTTTTCATATTACCTTGACTGTCAGCATCAGGCCATACATGCCACATGTCATTGATGGGGTCATGCATTTTTCATGAGGTTGTACATGTATTTTAATGAGCAGGGCTGATGAGGTGTGCTACATTGGTGAGGAGGACAGCCTTCAACACTCCCTCTCATTCACCGTGTTGCTCACAACCTGTCAGTCAACCACTCCAAGGCCTCCTAACGTCTGTCTCTAGTAGTATCCTCGAATATCAATCACGCCTGAAATCTTTGCATATTTCTTGTGAGATAATTAAGAGGAGATTGCAACGTGGTGCAGACGATCAATCTGCAAATCAGCGGACCAGATTAAATCCAAATTCCGACTCCGTTTCGCAGATGGCAAACTAAACAGCCTAAACTGACAGAGACGCGTTTGGATGGCAAGCTGGATACCCCCCTGCCGGGCGGAAGAGCTCATGTCAGTGCCTGTGTGTAATTTGGAATTAATGGGACGGTAAAACTTTTAATTCAAAATCCCAGCCTTGGGGACAAACACATTTGCATACAAATGAACACAATTTCCTGTTTGTTCGGTATGCAAATACAAAAAGAAGGAACTTACGGGGGGGGCTGCCAGAGTTGAACAAGCACCGCGACTCTCGCCCAAGTGCAGAGAAGCGCAGGCACCCAACCGAGCACTTCAAACACGGCTCTGTTTGAGATATCAGACTATGGCAGGGGTGAGCCGAGACCATCCTGAAGGACTGTTCTGTCCCGTGGGACTCAGAGTAACCTTTCTCTCCTCATCTCATTTACACCTGGAAATAGCAAGTGAGGTGAGTCTTCCTCCAAACACTAGAGGCAATTAAAGACTACTGATCTGAGGTGGGAGAGGGGAGAAAGATGCCCATCCCAGGGGCAGAAAGCAGCTAAAATGCTCACAGTAAAAACTGGAATCAATTCAGTGTAATTAACAAATTACACCTTTTTATACCTTTCATTGGGAAACACTATGAGATTTCCTGGAGTAATTTTTGTATTAATTTTTCCATACAATGGGCTGAGATAAGCTTTTTTTGAATAATGCAAAGAATTCAAGGAATCTGTCCTCTGTGGGTTTTTCAATAGAGGTTGCGGGAATGCTCTGAATGCCAATGACACTCAGGATATGAGGCTTCGATCTGATAGCACATAATTCATCACTGTAAACATTAAGTAGACAGAGAATGGGGGAACTTGTTTGCATTAACATAAATGACTGGCATACTGGATGAGTAACAACACCACCCCCAACCCCCACCCCACCCCACTCATTAAATTCACCAGCTAGGGCAGTGATGTGCTTGCCAGGTTGGATTTGGTTCACACACTAAACAGTGCACTTAACGCCATGGTGTGTTATACGTGCATTGTGTGGGACGTAGCTATCTGAGGCAGGCATTACTTATTTGCAGCTACACATTTGAGTGACAGCCAGAATCGCTACTTTTCCCAGTGATATCTAGTCACAGAGAGACAGTCACAGGGCCAAACCAACGTACACTAAATAGCAGGATTTGTAATTAAGTCTTAGGTCACAACTAAAATGACCCCAGACATCTAGCTATGTTAAAAAGCAACCCATTTCCCAATGACTTCTCATTAGTAGGCTCTGCAGCAGCTCCCCATGTACAATCCTCCCTTGGAACTCTGAAGGTGACACAGCAGTTACAGTGGACTTTGATGGGGCACTGGGGAGCTGTACTTCATATCACAGGACTGCTTCCTCTGCAGAGTAAAAGGTTTCAACAATCAGCAGCTGCAGCCATTTGGGAGGAAGGGAGGAAAATCTTCCTTCTCTGGCAGGAGGGAGGAGGTGTTTTTTACTTTTTTTCTCCACGATTTCCACACGGGCCACCGGTAGACAGGCTCCGCATCTCTGCCAGTAAACGAAAGATTAACCTCCTCCAGATCGTTCCCGCCTGCCACAGATATAATCCAGTCTCTAAATCATTAATTAATAGCGGGTTTGCATCGACAATAAATCTTGCGGATCTTCCACCGGAGCCTCTGTCGTCGCCGCCACCAGCATCTAGCAGCACTAAATCAGCAGGTTAAGGGGGGTCTTCAGAGAAAAGGGTTTGCGGACGCTGCAGAGAAGTAAGAACCAGCTTCAACATGTCATCAGCTTATTAAAAGTGAAAACTAAATCTGTCTGCAGATGTGTCGATGTGCTCGACTGACAGGTCAGATAGGACCAAGGTGCCTCCTCACCCGCTAAGCCAATTGTCCGGCCCCGGGATGGAAACCAGCGCCTGCGCTGCTGGGCCTCTAGTTACCACCGGCCTGATCACATTGCGTATTCACTCACCGACTGCGGGGCTGATTAAATCTGTATTTAATTGGATCAGATCTAGTCGTGATGGAGCGCTCCCCCCGGCGTTTAACCCACGGTCCTCTGTCAAGTGAGAGGGGAAAAAAATACTGTGGGGGAATTAGGAGCACGAAATGAATACCAATGATAGGCTGTGCTAATAGCCAGCGCAGGAGGAGTGGACCACACCTGCAGGGCTTTACAGAGAGGAATCAGGGGTACCGGCTTTTCTGTCTGCACATTATGTCTGTGTGTGCGTGTGTGTGCAGGCCATTTCTTCCTTGATTAGTTAGAGATTATGTTATTCAGCTCGTACAAAGACTTTTTTGGTTGATTGGCTCTTTTATAAAAGCACGAGTGACAACTCAACAGCATTCAAAAACTGTCCCCCAATCAAAACTTTAATCAATTTGTCATGATTACTCTACATGTATGT